>NC_082637.1:80979142-81287746 GCF_030936135.1 Gavia stellata | reverse complement strand
CTGGAAGCTGGGACAGTGCTCTGGGGAGGTAACATCACCCAGTTGCCCTGTTGTCACACTCCCCTCTGATACTGGCTACTTTCAAACACAGGACAAGGTGAAGGCCATTCTGACTTCTGTTGCTTTCTATTTTGTCTCACTTACACACTTTTTTCTTGACCTTCCTTCAGAACACAGTTTACAAACGTAGACTTTATATGAGTTGATCAAGCTAACGGCCACGTTAAGCAGTACAGAGTGTTTTCTGTACAGACTGTTTAGACCACTCTCTTTCAAGCAATTAATGTCATCAAAACCCAAAGCCATGGTACAATTACCCCTATGCAATCAATAAACTGTAGATGTCTTTTTAAAGAACAAGCAAACAAAAAAAAACAGTCTATCACTGGCTTTTTTACTTTAGTGGCTAAGTTAGAATCTGGCTAATTTTATGGGATAAATCTTGAATTGTTAAATTGTGCTGTGACCGCTATAATTTTATGTAGTAGCAACAATGAAAAAGTACAAACAAGGGTAATTACATCATAACTACTACGGTGACATTTAAATGAAACCTAAAAAAATGTAACGTCCTTCTGGATCTGTTCACTTGTTTTTCTATATGCAGGAGAAACAGAGTAATTTACTCTCAAAACTCCTAATGTCTCATACTCCCCCAGAGAGGTCCAACATTCCCCTAAATAAACATGCATCCATGAGAAGACAATATTCCTGAATGGACCTCAAATACTTAACAGCAATATACAAGTACTATAAACTTTGTCTTCACATCTGTTAAAAGAATGTATAAAATATGCAAATGGTAATCAAACACTTTTGTTTATATTCACACAATATATATTTCAGCTATTTGTGCCCAAAAAGGGAACCATTAGCTACTTTAGCCAACATGAATGAATGCCTGATTACTACATTTATAAGGAGTTAGAGTATTCAATGGTACCAAAACACAGCTAGCAAAAATGAATGAATACATGTGATGATGCTGCAGTCTTTTTCTTTACTACAACAATTTTGAGATCTCAGGCATATGCTGTAACCTGCATTTCTGCATTTTATATAGGCACTGATGCTATAAAATCTTTATTCTTGGAAGGAAAATTTAGCCCGTGAAATTCTGCTGTAGGATGGATGGATTTTATTCCTAAATTGCTGCTGCAAAAGAAGATTCTAATCCAGCTCTAGATGATGATGGTATCAAATGGCAATCAGTTTAACTCTGAATTAAGATGGGTTTCTTTAAAGACCTTTAGGTAGTTTTTTTTACTGCACAAATCTCTTAATTATGGGAACAAGGACAAAGTCAAAGTTGAAAGACTTTCCTTTAGGACTGTACTTTCTGTATAGGAGTATAAATAAAACAGCACTCAATACATTCAAAGTGAGAGGATTTAGAACAAGCTATTTTTATACTAGGAAAGACATGTCATTGCCAACATCACTATAGAGGGACCCTCTTCTTCCCAGTTCTACAGTACATCTCCTCCAAATAAAAGTCATGTTGCATTAGTAATACCAATTTACAGTCTTCCTCTTCTTTAGTGGTAGATAAAGAACTGCTTGCAGTTCTGAATTGTACAGTTCTGAATTTGCTAAAGCTACAGTCATTCTATGCTCTTGCAGGCAAAGTATATTCAGACTAATAGAAATTATTAACACTGTCCTACAAGGCTTCTATTCAGCCTCAATAAAAGCATCATCTCATCCAAAACTGGAAGAAATGGGGCACAACAAAGACTACTGGAATCACAGGAAAAAATGGAAATCTTATTTTTGAGGGGTAATTAAAATTTTGGTTTGTATAGCCTGCAAAGCAAAGGTTAAAATGTTTTTGGTAACTCTAAAACCACGCAATTTTTCTCATTCCTTGAGATTTAGACATCAGCTTTAACTAGAAAAAGATCAAATGAGTATAAATTGACTACAAATAAATTCAGTCAAGAAACTACACAGAGAGTTTCAACCATTAAAGTCCCATATTCACTTATGGTGAACAGTGTGTCTTGGAGAAAAGAACATGAACTATACCACAGTAAAGCTGAAATACATTGACAGGTTGGGGTGAATCTGGGGCCAAAAAGGTAAAGCCTCATTAGGAAGAGCTCAAGTGTTTGATTTGTTGATACCCCTTGCAGCACCCAAAAAGAGGCTTCATTGCCATGTATTTGATCTGGTCTGGAACACTGTTTAACTAACTAATCTCATGCTTCTGGACTTCTATTAATGCCCTGGAGGAATTAAGAGAGACTTCTCTGTCCCCAGCTTTTTTCCACCACCCCAGCACCAGAGATACCAGTAGGGTGCTGGTCATGGCAGTGCACCGGGAGCGCTGAGAAAACACTGAGCCTTGTGCTGGCTGTGCCTTGCCACCAGCTCAGCGTCCACACAAAAAGCGGGGAGAGGGACCTTGGGCCTCCAGGGGGGGTGGGCATTGCCCACTTTTATCTCACAAGTTCTGTTATGGCAGAGGCCCAAAATATTGATGAAACCTTTGATCACCACTCCCTGCCTATGGAAGGGCACACTATGTTATGTTAGCCACTCCTAATTTTTTGCTCTACATTTACTCCAGTACATCAAGCATATTCTGTGGCTTGCAGTACACCAGAACTGACCCATGTATCTGTAAAACATAGACGTGAAGCTGTATGTGGGCGAGAGGGGTTGGTATTTTTCCTGTTTCAACACCACCTGACAAGGACAAAGCCTATTCGCCCCAAAGCCCTGAATAAGCTTTCCACGCTGGAAGTTGCATGACTTCTGAACTCTATGTTTAGGGCATTCTGCTTTCCATAATCTTGTCATTAACCTCATTACATTAGCTTCTGCACATCATACATAACATATTAAAAAAATAAGAGAGTCAACAGAATATTAAAGAAATACAATTTAGTTACTTTCGGATCACTCAGTCCGTTTAAGCTACTTCAAACCACGAACAGCCTCAAAAAACAGAAGATACCACCCCAAAGAGCATTGTGCAAACTAATATGTTCATGTCACACACACAACAAATATTTTATCACTTCCAGTTATACAGCCCCGCCCCCACCTAAGCTTTTAAAATTTTGCACTACTCTTCGAACTCATAAACTAAGCACTTTTGCAACAAAGGCAAACACCAGCATTTTCCAGGTTATCTTCCACTTAGACAGCAGTCTCTACCTTCTCCCTCACTACAGTACTAGAAGTGACACTTCATGGTGTCCACCCACTGATATTTAAAAGATATTCTACCTCTCCAGGAATAGACTTGGGCGGGGGGGGGGGCGGGGGGCGGAATCTCTCTTATACAATGCTTTCTATACATATGGGCCACAGAGTTCCCTGCACAGGAATGGAATGTACATATATTCCCCTACAGCAGCTATAAATTGCTCAGTATGACACATCCATCATTTATCTCAAGTTCTACTTCAAGCACCTAGTCATAGCTTTATTGGCTTTACCACCTGATCTAATACGGAAATAATAAACCTCCATATTATTGTGCTACTCATCTCCCTTCTTCAGTTTTGAACTCTTTGTTCAATTCCAGCCACCATTGACAAGGTCGAGAAAGGTGTTTGTTTGATCTCAAGGAAACAAATTTCCTACAAATTGTGCAAGGATCAACAGCTGAGCAAGGCACAGACACAGATTAATACTCAATGAGGGAAAGGATGCAATACGTGTTCCACAGTTGTCTATTCTGTTTGGACTCCAGCCTGGGCAAGCGGCATTGCTATAGCTTGGAGCCAGTCGTAACACTCAGGGAACAGGAAAAGGAGATGCAAATATGAGGGTGGGAAGGAGTAACCATGGATATAACAGAGAGACAAGGAAAGACACATTTTGCAGACATGAGGCTTCCGATTGTTCACGTGCAGGGCAACAACTTCCTTTCACTTTCTTTTATACCACCGCCATAGGACAACATAGCCATAACATACAACAAAAAAACAAGAGAGATTCAAAACAGATCCAAGTTTGCTTAACCAGGCCTGTGTTAAGCTTATCTTTCTCCTCTTCCTGTAGCTATTCAAAAAGCAATGACTGTTTCACATCAATTTCAGAGGTTCTGAGATTAATTTTGCATTAGTAAGGAAACTATTTTTAAATGTTGCTCACATACAAAGACACAAAGATCATGTTGGGCTACAACACTGTATCCTGAGACCAACCCTTAGCCCTTTTGCTGTTGAGTATGATAACACACAGCTCTATTCCTTCTCCTGCTGAAACTCCATTGCCCAACAGGGAAACAGCACGTTTCATTCAGTCAAAAATGTTCCAACCAACTCAGCTTTCTATTTCCTCTTCTTTCCGCTTCCCTTAGATACGTTAGGCAAGAAAGGTACTTGATGGAACTTACATTTCAAAGGCAAGATAGGCAAGGCGAGATAACGCTTCTGTAATTCACAAAGATATAACTCCTACAAAAAACAATTACTTTCCTGATTCCTCCTAAAAAGCTCAGTCCTCAATGACTCATACATTCTTATCATCTTTGTATAGCTAGGTGAATAAGTAAGGACATTACACCTTCCTTGGTTAAGCGTCCCACACACACACAAAATCACACATGCCTAATGCCTAAAACCTTTTCTTGGAAGTCTCTAAATGTATTACATCACTGATGATCTAATGGATATCTTCAAGTTTGCCCAAATGAGCTGTCTGTACACATTCTGCCTTTAGTCAACCTAGTATATGGTTTCTGCCCTGGAAATTTAATCATCATCCCAAGTGATTTTCAACTATAAGGCATAAAGCAGTAATTATTCCCTCTCTCTTTTTGATACAACAAGGGAAATACACCTACCCACTGACTGGAAAAGATGTAGTACAGAAATCTTACTTCCTCTGAAAATGTCACTCCAGGAGGCACAGGTGAATTACAATTACAGAATGTTCTCTAAGTGCATTTGTGTGCATTACTGGAAACAATACTGCTGAATGTCTGATGCACTAAGTACGTGAAATTACAACTTAAGAGTCAGAAAGGGAGAAATAAACAGAAACAAAACAGCTTTTTTAGCTTCAACTGAGGAGTACTGTCATCTACAACCATAGAACTTCCTTCCATACTGAGAAAGAAGGCTGAAAAAGAGAAGTATCAATATCTAGAAATAGCAAAGAGCAGAGGAGAAAGAAACTAAAACTGCAAACTTGTAAAGCTCGTTCTGCACTGAAACAAGGAGAATTTAAACTAGATTTACTGGTTAAGAAAGAAGGTCTGACATCCCCAGGCAAGCAGTTTTCTATCCTCTGTGTCTGGATAAGCCCTCTGTCTATCTTACTGTTGAATGGTACTTCACCTGCTGCATCATATGTGATCATTTGGGAACAATATGGTTAGAGGCACTCCTTTTCAGGTCCCCATCCTCAGTGCTGCCACCACACCACACCAGAGCCTGTGCTCTGGCTCCCCCCCCTGACAACTTTACAAACAATTCCCAAAAGGTTGTAAGGTGCCCCAGGGGCAGGAAAAGAACTAATTTATTTCAATTTATTCCCGTAAAGTGGCACAGAAGTTCTATCTATATGCTTTTTAAGGTGAACATCAGGCACATAATCAACTTCCATAAAGTCCAGTACTATTTAGGACAGTTACAGCAAAAGTCTTTTTGAAGTGGGTAAGATATATAAAAGCTATTATTATAAGAATTAAAAAAAAAAAGCCATACTGAAATCAACTTATTAAATCTCTGCCAGACTGCAGTGTGAAACAGCCTAACCAGTATGGCTCCTACAAATGAAAAAGGTCTCTAATATTCTAAATTAACAAAATAGGAAGGAAAAAATAGTTATGTGGTTTTCTTACACTACTGAGAAAAGATCCTGACAAGAAGGCTAATAAGAAAATTAAGCAGCAATGCTTCAGAAGTATAGTGCTTTAACATATTAAAAATTGTTCAAGGAAAAAAAAAATGCTTCTGTAGAAACATTTGTAAATTACCAACAACAGCAAGATGCTGAAACATTGGTATAACCTCACTATTTAAAACTGTTAAAAATTAATGAAAATTAAAACTGTTTAAAATATTTACAAAAGTAAGACAGAGAGAAAAAGTATTTTAGATAACCAAACCAAAAGGATTTTCTGTATGCTACAGCTGAAGTGAACAAAGTGACAATGTTCAGGAGATGCATATTCAAAGGAATAGATCCAAAAACTTAAAATGTAGGCAACAAACATTCCATGGACTCAACACTGTTATTTACTACATATTTAAGTACAACATTCCAATAAAACCTGCAAAGAGAAATCAGAAAAGATGGAGTCCATTTCAAGACAGAGGCAAGTAAAAACAAGCATGATAGTATTACAAAATAAAGCATTTCTAAAGCATTAATAAATAAAACATAGCTCAAAATACAAGATTGACCAAAGAATCATCACATTTCAGAACTAATAAAAAGAAATACTTTCATACACAATACATTGTATACAGGGATAACAGAAACATCCACAGCTACTTTAGAACAAATTAAATACATTAAGAATGTAAATACTGTGAAGCAAGAAAGACATCAAACATTAACTGGAAAGTTTAGGAATAAAACATCCTCCAATAGCAGGTAATCCTCATCCATTATCTGAAAAAGGATACTGAATTAGAATGGTACCCAATCTGATTTCTACTCCAAACTGACTACTCTGAACCTCTTAGATGTTCTATGCCCAAACAGAGCTGTTTAACTCTTTTGAACCTATATATAATGGCCACACCTTCTATGTAAACACTACTATGGATCTCACGTCTTCAGGAAAAAGAAATACATTGGGCATGCTCAACTTCATAATTTTAAAATACAAATTTAGCCCAAGATAAAGAACTATCTCACCTGGACTTCATGAGGGGCTGGGTTACCCATTTCTTCAATTTCCGACGTCCAAAGGAAGTTTTAGTATGATCCAAGACCCAGAGCAGGCTTCCTTTTGTTTTCAGATCAGTCTAAAATGATAAAAATAGCATCATTATTTTTAACTGAACAATCAATTATGTAGTTAAAGGATCTTCACCACACTACTTAAACATTCTGTTTAGGCTTTAAGATACAGCAACTGCATGTTTGTTTACCGATCTTGTTCACCAACAATGCCTTACATAAAGTACCTCCAACAGTCATAAGATACTTAAGTATGTTTTCCCTTTAGCCAGAAAATCTTTTAGAAAATGACTGGAATAAATTAAACAACTTAAATTAAGTCTGTTCATAAAGGTCTGTGCAGTATCACAAAAGAAAAAACAAACCCTACTGCAGTCCTGTCACTTGACTGCAGTTGCTCAAGAATTCAAACTTTAGGAAAGTTCTTTGCTAGTCAAAGTGCAATAAGGTTCCTAACGCATACTAAAAGCTACCACAGATTAAATTTGATGTATGCCTCTGAAAACGTAATTCTCCTTCAGTCTGATCCCATTTAAAGTAATTTAAACCTTCTGGGTGAGATTTGCAAACTAACTTAACTAACTTCATTGGGAATAGTATGTCAAGCAGCTGTGAAAATCTCAGCATTATTAAAATAACATTACATTTGTCCTTACCTGATTCTGTAAAATTTCGAGATTTTTCATTGTTGTCCCATTAATTGTCATGTATTCAGTTTCACTTGACAACCGTTTGAAATTGCTGGGGAGAGGAATTTCATACGTTATGTTTTAAATTCAGGCACAGACGTAATGGTGAAACACTGTCAAGCTTCTCAAATTAGACAACTCATTAGTTATGCAAAAAAATCAAGTAAGAAATTAAAATCTATTCAAATAAATAAAAGAACTGAACACTAATAACTTCTGATTTACTGCTTGGGAAAACAAGATTTATGACTCACTTCCCAGTTTCCTACAATGACTCTGACAAAGCTCAGAATAAAATCCAGCTCTCCTCTTATCTAATCTTGATCCACTAAATGGTTAAGGAAGTACCCCTTCTTCAGTCTATAACGAAATTGAAAAAGTATGTGCTTTTTCTAGTGTTCTGTCATGATCACTGTAGGATTAGGGACAGGGATAGAACTAAGAATTAATATTTCCAAGAGTAGAACAGACTTTTAACACAATTCATCATCAAAACAGCATATCAAAATACATATTTTCTACTACTACTACAAATTTAAGCAGGTTGTTAGTGCAATTATTTAGGAAAATAAAAATAGGGTCTATTTAAACTATTTTATTTTATTTTTAAAATGAAATAACCACAACCAAAATTACTTGACTTTTTGACACTCCGTAACAGAACAGGGTGAGATCAACCCAAAGTTTGTGCTGATTGAGAAAAAAGTTAATAAAGTAATTGTATTAGATGTGTAATCATATTAGATATGAAAATTATTTCAGTCTCAGACATACACATGTGGTAGTTGGGACCGTGAAGTGAAGTGCAAGATCCTCACTAAATGCTTCTGACAAATCAAGTCATGATTGTCTAGGTTAATCTTACTGCTGACTGCCCTTTGCACAAAATCTAGGACACTCTTTTTTGTCTTAGACTGAACAGAATGACTTGTTGGGTAGGATTTAAAACCACTTTCTTTATTTTTCACAAAATTTTTTTCAGTGCATTCAATTTTAAACTCTCGGGGGGAGCACTCAGATGCTCAAACTTCTCTGTTACACACACACAGCTGCATTATTGCTATATTAAAACCAAAAACAGCACTAAAACTTTCAGAAACATGAAATATTCAGACTAATGTTATATATTTATGTTGTATGCAGGTGTTTGGGCCTGCTAGCAATTTTTTTCCTAAATAATGGATCAAATTAGAAGTATTCAACTGAGTGCCCTCAAGAAGTTCAACGATAGTTTGGAAGTACAGCTGACTCAGAACTGTACCCATAGTCATAATTATTCTGCTCTAGTGTGCTATCCCAGCAACCAACAAAGTTGGCCAGCAAAACAAAACCTTGGAGGCAAAAGCAGCAGCACTTTCCAAAGTATACAATATTATAACCAACAAAACAATACTTCCTTTTATTATGTTCAGTCACAACTGCTGATGCTGGCAAAAATTAAATGGGAAGGATTGGGAGCCAAGCGGAAATCATTATCATCAACAACAAATCCTACCCACTCTTCCAAAAGCACCTCTTCTGCATCTAGGACTTACCTAAACTGCAGTTTCCGCATTTGCTGCATTTCGATCTGCCACTCCTCAAGCCTGTGATCTCTTAAACCCTGCTAGTAAGAACCATCCCTTTCCATCTCTTTCC
This sequence comes from Gavia stellata, assembly GCF_030936135.1. NCBI lineage: Eukaryota > Metazoa > Chordata > Aves > Gaviiformes > Gaviidae > Gavia > Gavia stellata. The sequence continues at coordinate 81,278,543 of NC_082637.1, read as the reverse complement.
AAAAGCGAAAAGGATGCTTTTGGCTGTTTCCATCAATCCTCAATCACCCATATGTGAGTTTCAAGATTGTGGATTTCCTGGGTTTAGTGTTTCCCCACTTCACTTGGCTTCAGAGCACTTTATACAGAGCGTATTCTGTTCACGGCAAGCTTGCTCTCTGCTATTATTTAAAGACAACTAACTCTGCTCCACTGCAGAGTATATTTACTACTCTTTCAGGATCAGATATGCTAAAGTTGTTCTCCCAGCATAAATTATGTGTGGTTTATATTATCCAGGTGTTTGCTGTATCTGAGTTAACTTCACCCTGCTATTAACTGACAGCTTAGAGTATATGAATAATAGCCAAGATCAACTGCAGTATATGCCCAACCAACAATTCCAGATGTCACAGCACAGAACATGTTTTGCTTCCACCCCCTCATCTTCCTTCAGCTTGGGATCAGAACTTGATAAAAATGTGAACAAAGACAGACTCTTTGTAGGAAATTTAGGAACCAAATGGCATAAGAAGAAGGTTGTAAACAAGTATTAAGTCAGTGCTGGTTTTGCAGCAAGGGTGTCAACACATTCCTTGTGAGAAATTCTAATATGCTGCTACGAGCCATCTCCTGCACCAGTAGAAATGACCCTTCAAAATCACTTCAACTGGATAACAATGCTGTAATTCATTCTGCAGGTGACAGCATGACCTGAGTTTCAAAGAACAGACTCGTAACTGTCTCTCAAGTACTTAAACAGCATAAAACACAAGTGATGGAAACAGCCGGCAATTCCACTGTTGAGAAGCAAGGCAAGGTAGGATCATGCCACGTGGGCCAAGAAAAATGACAAGAGGAAACAAAAAGAAACACAAGCTTCTACTAAGATTTAGGAAACTTTTGAGGACTACTCATGAGAAAGAGGATCCTACTCATAAAATGACTCTTCAGAGTAGAACCACACCTGATGATGAGTATTAAAGGGTTACTGTGATTGCTTTAGGACAGTAAACTACATCCTCAGACTTCGATTCTTATGTTACCTGTGAAATTGGATCTTCTTGGTCATTCTGCCTCGTGAGAAGCTTGCAGTAAAGGGCACTTTTTATGCTTTATTCATTGTTCTCTCCACAGCAGATAGTATATATAATTTTGTACTCAGCAACCCAGCCTAAGTGAATGCATGTTATTCAGATCAGTAGTTTTCAACTACTTTAATTTTGCAAATCTGTAAAAACTTCCCAGCAAAGCTGCAAGGCACTGTATTGAAAGCCTACAAAGCAGCAGATTTTATTTGCTCAATTACCTTTTACAGACGTCTGGAGTCCATGTCTTTGAGATTTCCAAGGGTGAATAAACCACAGAACAAAGCTATATATTTAGACAAGAGTTGCAGGAATCCCTATTCAGCTTTAAGGAGTAAAACCAAGTCTCTCAATTTTGCAGAAGCATTAGCTTTCTTTAGGTATGAAAGAGATTTACCACAGTCTAAGCAGCGAAGGATATCAAGCTCAGACTATGTATTGTATTTAATTAACCAGTTTCAAATTCATTAGCGAGTATTGCCACAGGGCTAGAACTTCTGATCTGGATCCCTGATGTGATGGGAGTCCAGAAACTTATGGCTAGACCTGTAACAAAATGAAACAAACACACACAAAACAAAACCGAGCGATACAAACCAAAGAACAAGAAAAGAAATGAGAGAACCTGGGAAGGATTAAGAGAAACAAAAATAACCTCCATCATTTTTATCCTGAATTAGTCTTCTTTTTCTCCACTGAACTCACCATAAGGAGTGGGCCTGCAACCTTGTTCTACCCAAATGCCTACAATCTCTCATCCCCCTTTCCTTGCACACAGGCTCAGCACTCCTACAAGCTCCAAATGTCCAGAGTGCAGGAGGTCCCACCTGCCGCTCTTCTTCTGTGGTCTCAAAAGACCTGGCAAATCCTTGCTAAGCACCTCTTCTTCTTAGTGTCTGAAAACCATGCCTTTGCTTTTTCAGTCCCTCACGCTCCTGAGCTGACTTTGAAACTTCCCAAAATCATTTCAGTACTCCCTTTCTCACAGTGAGGGTGGGTAAATAAACCAATGCATTGTCTTGCATACCTGATGTTTCTGACACCATCAGCACTGAAGAGATGCGAAAGCCTTATTATGAACACCATTCCCTCAATTGTGATGATATTTCCCCTGAAAATTCAAGGGTGTTCACCATTTTAAGCCAAAGAGCTTACATTTTGACTTCTCTCTCAATTTCGTCTTGCCAACTCCCTTCCACCTCTATAAAGTACAATCAAATATTTCTCCTCTTCTTGAATTCTTTCTCTCTTTCCTCGTCTCCCTCAAAGCCATTTTAACCCTCCCCTCTCCTCTTTCACTTCTGCCTCTGCCTTCTATCTTCATTGCTGGTAGTTCTCCAATTCCAAAGCTACTCCCCTTCTTCAGAAAGACACCTGGCTCTTCTATTCCCTGCATTTCCTGAAGTTCATCTATCACAGTTCAAAATTTAAGAACTACAGTCTCTCTTCTGTCTCCCATATGCTGGAAAACATGTAGGTAAAATTAAAATACACCAAGGCACATTTCCCAGCAACTGCTATGCAAATGATGATTTTTCAAGAAAAACTGGGTACTCAAGAGTATTTGAAAACGTCTCCTAGACGTGTACCAACTTCTTGTCAAAAGCCAAAAATGGTCTCTCAGTATGTAAAGGTATTAGAACACACTGATTAAAAAAAGCTTATATCATTCATTGTTAAATCTATTTTCACTTGCTACTAGAGTTCTAATGCAGTCTAGCCATATCCCAGGGTCCTGCTGTGGCAGAAATTTTTTTTTTTTTTACATTTTGCTTTATTTAGGATCTTAAAAGTGGATTTGAAAGTTTCATCTGAATATTAAAACAAAACTCGTTTCCTCCCCAGTAATGACAAACTTTCATCATTTATGTGATGTTTCATGACTGTTACTATTAAATTGAGCTGGAATTTTGTTCAGCTGGGAGAACAGTGTTTATCCAAAGAAGGTACAGACGTGTAAGGAATTTTTTTGTCATTCTTCCTATCAAATAGGTCTTCTTCATCCAGATCTGTGTCACATACATTAATAAACTGAAAACTATCTCACAACTCCAACTTCATGCTCACTGACTCATCAGTATATGCTCACTGACCTGAATTCTCCTAGGAATTTTAAGTTGCTTGACAGTGCAATGTAGTATTTATCTTCTATTTCCTGCAGAATCACAGAAGATCCATGAGCCTGACACCCTTTGCTTAAAAGGCTTTCCCTTTTCAGTATTTAGATAGTATTAGGAAAACTATTGAAATTGAGTTTGCCTCAGTATTTCGCTCGCTATTTCAATATATGTGACACACTAAAAACAACAAGTAGAATTCAGTATTGGGTAGCCAAAGCAGTAAAGGCTTTAGAAATAAATACAGTAGAATCCAAGCTCCTGAGCACAAGAACAAAGCTACCTGAAAGAATGTATTTTCTTTTTTCATAGCATGTCACCAAGATATCAAATAGTTCCTTAGCTTTCCACTCAGATGCCTATACATTCACCCAAAGTCCATTAGAGCAACCTTCAGCAGGCAAATGTCAACTCTAAGATTTAGTGCTTTTCCTTCCCAGTCTGTAATTATACTTGATTTTAAGATGCAGCTATTACAAATGTGACTGACTGCTGCAAGACAAGCCTTCACGTAATAATGTTTCTCCTCTGCTACTGACTTACTTCTACATAAAAGATGGATCTTTTATTTCCCCCACGTGAAAGAACATTCCTCTTATGTGTGATTGCACATAAGGCACTGTGACAATATCTACAAGTGGCATGGCATTTCCCTGGAGTTGACTTTCTTCTTCAGAAACTCTCACAACAAGATTTCTCTGGCCAACTAAAGAGGATGAGCAGGAACACCACAATGCTAGAACTCTGCAGATCAGAGCGCTCCTTGGTGGATGAGGAGGGGGAGACACCTGAGAAGATGCCACAGGAATTCTTTTTGTCAACATTTTAATAGTAATTGTAGAGGAAAAGGGCAACTTAAGGAAGAAAATCCATCCCAAAATTCAGAAAACCCAGGTATATATAATTTTCAAATACTTTAGTAGATACCTGAGAAATGTTTAAAGCTGACATCTGCAGTCATTTTTTTAAATGCAGATGCATTTTTAAAAAACTGGTAATGTAGGGAGCCCCTCAAAATAAGGCTTGAAACTTTAAGAATCTCATACAAGATGTGAATGATCTACAACTGACATGACATATTTTTAAGTTTGCAGCCACTTACTTTGTTAAATCCTGCCTACTTACAGGACACAGGAATACTGAGACAACCAGGAGAATATTTTGCACAGTATCCATGATAGATAAAGCTGTTTTATTAAAGCATTTAATAAGCCTCAATGAAATTTTCAAACCTAAGCCAGGAGGATAGCAATCTTTTATACTTCTGCAAGACAGGATAAAAAGATGCTTGAGTGGCAATATCTTTCCATTTTCATTTGATTCCACCTGCACAATCCTGTTACAAATTTGGAGTACTCATCTGAGCATATCTAATAAACCTAAGTGTTGGGACTACTTAAGGGAAGACAAGATTATTTCCATGTCTGTGTGTTTTTGTAGTAACTTTGCACAAATGATGATGGTCTATCAACAACTATTTGCATGATTGTTGCCCCCCTTCTAGTTACCACTGAACCAACTTGAGGAATTTTTCAGAAAGCCAGGATGTGTTGAACTTCTCGGTTTTTTGTAATTGATAACTAGATTCACCAACTCAAACAGACCTGCCGTGTACTGTCTAAGCATTACAACATTAGCATTTATACCTGCTTCAAGAGCTACAGAAAATTATTTAGACACCTCTGGCAAAGTAAACAACAACTGTGAAGCTAAATTACAGCTTTTTTTTTTTTTTTAAAGCTGCCAAAAACCCCAAATCTTGTTCAAAAAGTAAAACTGAGGTTGAGATGTGATGGCTGATATTGATTAACAAACTTCAAAATTTCCCTCCTAGTATCTATCAGGTTTTGTACCTTGTTTGTTTTCAATAACACTTGGCAGCAGTACATGTTTATTTACATTACTGATAGTAATGTCTAGACAAACATACTTCATAAAGATTTTCATGAAACACCACTTAAAAAAAAAATCACTTCATTCTTTCAGTTCTGATTAAGAGCTTAAATGTAAGGTATAATTTTTACAAAGACTACGTTTATTGCCTTAGCAGGTGGGTTCATTACATCGAAGGGAAGTTGTCTTCTAAATCTTACAAGGTAACACTGGTACTTGTATTGGTGCTTTGAATTGAAAGTTTATATAAGGCAACATACCTTGGATTGTAAAGCGTCCTTTCCAAATTAAATTCTTTGAGGTATGCAATTACTGCTGCCAGAGAGCAAATAACAGGCTTATCCAAGCTTAGTATTACAGACAGTTTTTGAGGACCTAAAAAAAAAAGTGTGATTTTCTTGTTAACTCATTGTTTACTACTTATGTATTTTAGAAAAAGCATAATCTATTTTTCAATTTAATCAAATAGAAAGCTGTAATATATGTAGTGTTCTATGATATCTATAAACCAACATAAAGTGAGGTTCCAAAACAACATCCATGGTTGCAAAGAATGTAGAACATTACAATAACGTAAACACATTAGGAAACATAAAACATTTGACTCCACAGGTTTTTCTTCATAAAAATTACTAACTGTTGGCACAAGAAATTTCTAAATATACAAACTAAGAACTGAATTCTGAACTCTCCATTACTGTCGGCAACATCTCTGCAAGTTAAAAGGAATGAACAGGCCTTGTCACATGTCCTGATGATTTATCGGCCAGTCTGCAGCGTATGTCTCATCTCTGTGAGACAGTTATTTGTATTTCATAGTGTTTCTAAACCGTGCTTTACTGCTCCAGCTGCAACAGTAGGAAAATTCACTCCATGATATCTCAACATAAAATGGTATTTTTTAAAACCCTATTAATTTTTTTCAGAGATGTTTTTACAGCTGTTCTTCTGTTCTTAGACTGTTAACACACACAAGAACTTGAAGAAACATTTCAGATGTTGAATAATTTCCCTCAGTTGTTATATATGTGTGAATTTAAATCTCTCTAAACACACATCTTCAAGCTATGAAAAAAAAGGGATGCCAGCCCTGTATTCATTTCTATTTAAATAATGTTCACTTTCAAGGGTCACGTCCTCCAAGCTCAAAAAAGATCCCAATGTGCAGAAAATTAAGCAAAGGTGGCAGAAGGCCTGCATGGATGAACAAGATGGTCCTGATTAACTCAAGCATTAAAAAGGAGGAGTATGAGAGGTGGAAGCAGGGACAGGTGAGCCAGGAAGAATGTAGAGACATTGTTTGAGCCTGTAGGGTTGGGGTTAGGAAAGACAGAGCTCACCTGCAGTTGAGACTGGCAAAGTGCATGAAGGGCAACAAGTACATCAGCAGTAAAGTAAGACTAGAGAAAATGTGGGCCCACGGCTGAATGGGGTAGCAGATCTGGTGACAAAGGACATGGGAGAGGCTGAGAAACTCAATGCCTTCTTTGTCTTAGTCTTTACTGGTAAGATGTGCCTTGAGGAATCCAAGGCTTCTCAAACCAGTGGGAAATTCTGGAGCAGTGAAGATTTCTCCTCAACAGGGGAGGATCAAGTTAGGGAACACTTAAACAAATTGGACATAGACAAGTCCGTAAGGCCTGATGCGATGCACTCACATGTATTCCATCCTGTAAAAGCTAACAGGATGCATGCGTCAAAGACATTCTGAATGACAGACCTATAGTATCAGGCACTTCTTTTGTGTAAAAACCTGAGTGACATACCTGTAGTATCAGGCACTTCTTTTGCGTAAAAATCAGTAATCAGCTGGAAAGCATGGCTGTATTCAAAATGGAGGTTTTCCATCCTTTCTATCCTAATTCTGTCATCTCGTAACCTGCAAAGAAAAAAATAATTTACTTTCAGGATTTATGATCCCTTCATGAAGAACACTTCAGTACGTTACAAAGGTGTACTTTCTTTCATCTTTCTTTTGTTAAGAATTGAACGGGTAAAGAATGAAGAGATGAGCTACTTGGGTGGGTTGAGAACATTTCTAAGAGAAGCACAAAAGAGACTTCAAGAGGCTGCCTAGTATACCTGCAAGGTATACTGCAAGGTAGGTGTAAATATGTTTTTATCAATCATAACAAGTGTTTGCCTTACCTGTTCTTAAAGGCTTACAATGATTAAACAATGAAGCAATTCTCCTATGCTATTTATTAACATATTTAATTATCCTTTATCTTTAAAGGCTTTGTTATACGCTGTACAACTTGTTGCAACATTAACCTATTGTATCTTTTCCTATAGGCAGCTGAAATAAAGTATTCCTGTCCTTTATTTCATAACTATTTGAAGACTTTTCTCTTCCTTGTGCTACAGGACTTTATTTCTTTCAGTCTTTTTGCAGTCCAGGTTGTCAGGGATGTTATTAATGATAATCCAGTCCTCCCAACACGCCAGCAGTTCCTCCCAGTTTAACAGTACCAGCAAATGTAGTAAACTTACTCTGTTCCGCCGTTAAGCCAAATGAGACGTCTTCCATTAATCCTTCCCTACTATCAGCAACTAATTGAGAATTAACAGCAGTACAGGATTTTAGCCAGTTTTGCAACCCGTGAGGAATTAATCTAGCCTGTTTCCTGTGACCCCTGCTTCCACAACCCGCTTACGTAAGACAGTAGCAAAAACCTTTATTCATCGCAACGTGCATGAGAGCAAAGTTGCTCGGTAGCTGGGCTTGAGTGTCAAGCAGTACACTTGAGGTACCAAAATCTGCCTCAGAGAAGAGTATGTGTGTGGCGTTTACAAGATATAACCTTTCTACACTGGTTGCTTATCCTAACGGCTCACTGAAATTAAAATTGGATGCTGCATTATCAATTCAGTTTGTACAACTGTTAATACAGCATTAAACGGATGTACTGGTTAAAAAACAAAACAAAAATCACACACTCTCCCCCTGCAACCTTTGAGCATAATTACACAGCTACACAATGAGCACTGAAGAAGCAGCCAGTAGAAAGCTGCCAGTAAAAGACATATATAGAACCTACTTGGCCTCAGAGTATCCAGTCTCGTATTGCCATGGGACATGAATTAAACAAATACTTCAGCACATTGGAATTATGCCAATGAGAGGGATTGTGTAGGTATTATAGGAAGGAAATTAATCAATACCTTTTTTGCAGGGCTTTTCAACTTCACAGGAAAAAACAAGCAGACAGGTTTTCTGCATTACATTGTACATATTCCCATCTGAATGGATCAATAAGTCTCTGAGGCTTAACTCTTAAAACTGAGAGTTATTTTCCTATAATAGGTGTCAAACTAACTGAGTCTTAGACGTCTGACTTTTCTTAGCACATCCTAGATGATCCCTTGCTTACTTCTGAGTGCCTTAGTTTTAACTGACTGATCCAATTAAGTTTTCAGTCTTCAGACCCTCTGGGACTCCCCTCTGCCCCAACCCCACTCAGATTGAGCAAACGTTTTTAAAGCAAATGGATTTCTGTAAAAGACAATTAGTCTGTGTTCCTCAACATCTGAGAGCAATCAGCTATTTTCTTCCTTGCATTTTTCACTTGCTCCAAACTTCACTAACAATCTGCTCTAACATATCTATCCATTTTTCTAAATTAGCATGTATACTCACTGCAGCCTTTTGCAAGAATACCACTTCAGCATTAAACTTTTTAAAATGTGTTGTATGATATCTGCAGGTTAGCAGAGTACAAGCCTTTGAACCAGTCCTGCAAGACAGCAGGGCTTTTCTGTTGACCATGTGTGAGTAGGGACTTAGAGAAATTCTTTTAAAACAGGATTTTATTTTTCATTTTGTACTTCCTATGTTTTTATAACACCCCCTTCAGAAAAGCAAGGCTTAGCAAGGTCTGCAGAGCTAATTTTTAGAATCAAAATCAAAACAGGAGGCTTTGGGGGGTAACTCATTCATGATTCATGTCACACCTGCTTGTTTTTAAAGTAATGGTTAAAAACTAACTGTTGTCATTTAATGCATTTGTGTTTTTCTTTCATTTCATAAACAAATTTATCCAACTCCTTAGCATAAACTTTGACAAATTATAGTTACAAACAATATAACTTGAGTGACTTCTTAGAATAGTACTTTTGTTCATCAACTATAATGATAGGAAGTAGTTCAAATTAGAATTAGACAACTCAGTGATTTGTAAAGATCTTCTTGTATTTTAATATTTATATTCTAGATATGGCATCATCAATCAAATATCTGACACACTGTCTATCTGAAAGCATGCATCTGACTCAGACAGCTGAGAGTCACCTCACAATCACAGGCCTTCGTTCTCCTGGGGGACTTCAGTCACTCTGATATCTGATGGGAGGGCTACACAGCCAGGCATGTACAGTCCAGGAGGTTCCTCCAGTGTATTGATGATAACTTTTTGACTCGGGTGGTGGAGGAGCCAACAAGGAGAGGTGTACTACTGGACCTAGTACTGACAAAGAAAGAGGGACTGGTGGAGGACATGAAAGTTGGGGGGCAGCCTTGGCTGTAGCAATCATGAGAAGATAGAGTTTAGGATCATGTGCAGTATGCACAAAACGACAAGTAGGATTGCAACCTTGGACTTCAGGAGAGCTAACTTTGATCTCCTCAAGGAACTGCTTGGAGAAAACCCATGGGTTAGGGCTCTAGAGGGTAGGGGGGCTCAAGAGAGCTGGGTGATATTCAAGTCCCACTTCCTCCAAGCTCAGGATCAGTGCATCCCTAAGAGCAAGAAATCAGGCAAGGGAAGCGGGAGACCTGCATTGTCGAGCAAGGAGCTTCTGAAAAAGCTCAAGTGGAAGAAGGAAGTTTACAGTATGTGGAAGAAAGGACTGACCACTTGGGAAGATTACAAGAATGCCATCAGAGTATGCAGGGATGAAACAAGGAAAGCTAAGGCCTCCTTGGAATTAAACCTGGCAAGGTATGTCAAAGTCAACAGGAAGGGTTTCTTCAAGTACATCGGAGGCAAAAGGAAAACTAGAGAAAATGTAGGCCTGGCGTTCAATGAGACAGGTGCCATGGTGACAGACGATGCAAGGAAAGCGGAGTTACTGAATGCTGCCTCTTCTTCAGTCTTTACTGCTCTGTCCAGCCCTCAGCAGTCCCAGACTTTGGAGGCAATAGAGAAAGTCTGGAAGGAGGAAGACTTTCCCTTGGTTGAGAAGTTAGAGACCAGTTAAGTAAACTGGACAACCACAAGTCCATGGGTCCTGATGGGATGCACCCGTGAGTGCTGAGGGAGCTGACAGAAGTCATTGCTGGGCCACTCTCCATCATCCTTGAAAGGTCCTGGAGAACAGGCAAAGTGCCTGAGGACTGGAGGAAAGGCAGTGTCACTCCAGTCTTCAAAAAGGGCAAGAAGGAAGACCCAGGAAACTACAGGCCAGTCAGCCTCACCTCCATCCTTGGGAAGATGATGGAACAGCTCGTTCTGGGTGCCATCTCAAAGCATCTGGAGGAAAAGAAGGTTATCAGGAGTAGTCAAGATGGATTCACCAAGGGGAAGTCATGTCTGACCAATCTGATAGCCTTCTACGATGGCATGACTACATGGACAGATGAGGGGAGAGCAGTGGTTGTTGTCTATCTTGACTTCAGCAAGGCTTTCGACACCATCTCCCACATCACCCTCATAGGCAAGCTTAGGAAGTGTGGGTTAGATGAATGGACAGTGGGGTGGATTGAAAAGTGGCTGATAGATAGAGCTCAGAGGGTTGTGCTTAGTGGCACAGAGTCCAGTTGGAGGTCTGTAACAAGTGGTGTTCCACAGGGGTCAGGACTGGGTCCAGTCCTGTTCAATATATTCATCAGTGACCTGGATGAAGGGATAGAGTGTGCCCTCAGCAAGTTTGCTGATGACACAAAACTGGGAGGAGTGGCGGACACACCAGAAGGCTGCGCTGCCATTCAGCGTGACCTGGACAGGCTGGAGAGTTGGGCAGAGAGGAGCCTTATGAAATTCAACAACGGCAAGTGTAGGGTACTGCACCTGGGGTGGAATAACCCCATGCATCAGTACAGGTGAGGGGCTGACCTGCTGGAGAGCAGCTCTGTGGAAAGGGACCTGGGAGTCCCGGTGGACAACAGGATGGCCATGAGCCAGCAATGTGCCCTTGGGGCCAAGAAGGTCAATGGCATCCTGGGGTGCATCAAGAAGAATGTGGCAAGCAGGTTGAGGGAGGTTATCCTCCCCCTCTACTCTGCCCTGGTGAGGCCGCATCCGGAGTGCTGTACCCAGTTCTGGGCTCCCCGGTTCAAGAAGGACAGGGAACTACACGAGAGGGTACAGCAAAGGGCTACAAAAATGATGAGGGGACTGGAACAGCTTTCTTATGAGGAAAGGCTGAGGAACTTGGGTTGTTTTTGTCTGGAGAAGAGAAGACTGAGGGGGAATCTTCTCAGTGCTTCTAAATACTTAAGGGATGGGTGCCAGGAGGATGGGGCCAGTCTTTTTTCAGTGGTGCCCAGTGACAGGACAAGAAGTAACAGGCACAAACTTGGTCACAGGAAGTTCCATCTAAACATGAGGAGGAACTTTTTTACTTTGAGGGTGGCAGAGCACTGGAACAAACTGCCCAGAGAGGTTGTGGAGTCTCCTTCTCTGGAGATACTCAAAACTCGCCTTGATGCATTCCTGTGCAACCTGCTCTAGGTGAACCTGCTCTGGCAGAGGGGTTGGACTAGATGATCTCCAAAGGTCCCTTCCAACCCCTATCATTCTGTGATTCTGTGATATTCTAGAGAAAATAAAAAAATGGAAGGTTATAGATATCTATTCAACACATAGAAAAATCTGAATTTTAATCAGGATGTATGAAAACAAAATTTGCTGCAGAAGGTTTTCATGTCTGTCCTTTGTTTAGCCAGATGATCACCCATAGGCCATTTTTCTGATTATAGTCAGAATGATATGTTGATACTTATGTCGATGCTTTATCTCTCCAGCTACCAATGCCTATTTAAATCAGAAGTCAATTTGCCATCAACTTTTGTAAACATCATTCTTGTCAGAACATCTACAATGAACTGCTGTGCAACTCATCCAGTATTTTATTGATATCCTTTCCAGTACTTCTGAAAACACGCAGTCATAATAGTCCCATGACACTGACGGGGTTAGTCAATGATGAAACTCAACTTTCCAAAGCTTTTTTACTTTTCTTGCACAAGTTCTTCTGTTACCACCCTTAACTGGATATTGAGCAAACAGCAATGTTTCAGGGTATCAAACTGTCAACTGATGGTACAAATGAACCTATAGTGCCCCTTATTAAAGTTTCCTGCTCTCTAAATGCACTGGGATTTGATGCAGAACTGTCTTTCCTCACACGGTAAGTTATGGAAGTTGCTTGCAGAGATGATCATCAGCCACAGTTAAGAATATGAAATCAATGTGTCCATAAATAGATGTTTAAAGGATGGTATCCTAAAATACACACATTTACACAGACACACACACACACTTTTGCATATACAATGTAATACATTAAGGCCATTCCAACCTATACTGTTCTATGATTCTGTTACCACAGGGACTAATTTATCTGTCACCCTACCAGAAAAATGAAAAAGGATCAACATTGCTGGGTTTTATCCCTCTATCCGACAAGTCAATGCATCAACTTCAAGATTCATTGCTTACCAAGTGCTGCAGGAAAAATATTTAAGAGATCACTAAATTTGGGGGGAAAAAAAATCTCGTAAGAGAAAGACTAAAAAAATGCTAGAAGCTAGAAGAATGTAAAACAACATAAATAAAACTAATTTACAGAAACTGACTCAGTATGTTTAAAAAAAATCTTTTATTGTAAGAATGAGCTTACATATAAGCACAAGACCTCACTGCAACATGCTGAATAAAACAGGAGTCACTTCATCACTGCTCTACGATTCACAATTAAACAGGCATAAAGTGCACAAAGACTTCCTGAAAAACAAACACATCCAAACTAAGTTTTCTTAAAGCTCAGGAAGCCTTCTTAAGGAAAGCAAATAACTCTAGAATTTTACGTTCCAACTACTATCCTGCCCTGTGCATTCTGCTTAGGACTATTCAAATGCAGGGGTGCAGGCACCAATACTTTACTGTACATTCATATATCACAACACAAGTTCATAAACAATATAGAATTTGGGAAATGACATCTCTGCTCCTAAAATTTAGTAAGAGGTTTTTACTTCTGATGCTAAGCACAGATTTATAAAGCACAAATAACTGTTATTTAATTTTTCCTATACACTTCATTCAAACTTTTATTTTCTCCGTACTTTTCACAGTGCACTCTGCTAGGTTCACCAGTCTGTCACTGTAGGGAAAAAATGCCTACACTGCCCAGTAGAGCAAGGTAACCTGAATGCATTAATCCGTTCAGAAATCCAAGTATGCCGTGTCATCTTCCCTTATTAATATGCTTAGCAGAAACTGCATTTCCTTTATTTGTCATTATTGTGTTACCATTGCTATACAATTGCTTCTAGCTCAGGGCTCTAGGTTTGAACCTGCCTGTGAGAACTGGCCTGGAGCTCCAGTAGCTTCTCTGGCAAAGCCTCAATGACACTTCCAAGCTGCTGTTCTTTTGACACTAAGTGCATACATTTTTATAAGCACAGCTTTTTTTCTCCTGCCAGAGTAAAGTACTGTCCCACATTTGCTCTGAACAGCCTTCAGATTCCAGAAATGGAGACAATGTCTTGCAAGGAAAATGGCAGCAGTCACCTTCTCCGAGTATCTACCACTCTCAGAATGATATAAATCACTTCTGGCTGTAATAACCCAATAAAAATTACCGCATGTATGCTATCAATATACCACATACAACACATTACCCCACAAGACCTCCAGCTTTTGAAACATCCCATCCCAAACCCCTCATTTATGCTAGAAGCTGCTGAAAAGCCCAGAAGCAACTCTGACACACTTCTATATGTATATATACACACATATATGTAGAGTTTACATATATATACATATATACACACACACATATACAGAAAAACTCCTTGCTTGCCTTTTACTAAGCAAACTGTCAAGATTTCTCAACATGTACATCCTGATTTCCTCCTAGTCACCTTAGCAGAACTACAGCTGAAAAGAAGTCCAACTGTATCTACAAGCCAAGTGTCTGGATCCAAGAAATTTGAAGAAAACATTCTTTTAGCTTTAGTAACTCAGAGACAGGAGCTATCAAGGAAGTAGACCAAAGAGGCTATCAGAAAAGCAAAGGGCAGAGGGTTGTGTAGGCACTGTATGACACTCTATGCCTTCTGTGAGAACAGAATTAGGTACTGCAAGACAGAATACAAACACAGTTGCGCTCCAGCAGCTATCGCATCCATAAATAGACACAAACAAATCTTTTTCAGGCTCCTTCCATCTGGCTACCTGAAGAATGAGATGAGACACACTACACTCGTTTCATGGAAACCTAGTAGAAAAGATCAAGAACTGCTAGGAAAGTATTTCTAAGCACCCAGAAGAAAGCAAGATGAGTAACAGCCAGCATGGATTTGTCAAGAAAAAGAAAATCCCATCAAATCAATTTCATTTCCTTCAATGGCATAGGAACAGATTCTGTGGACAGAAAAGCAGCAGATGACTTCCTACATGCTTGATTGCAGTGAGGTTATTTTATATTGTTTCACTCAACATTCTCATAACTGATCTACAGAAGCATGGTTTACATGAAAGCACTTATTTCAGAATGAGTACAAAACTGGCTGGAGAACAATATTCAGAATGGTATCAGGTGTTCACCGTCAAAAATGAAAGAACTTGTTTTGCAAAGTTTCACAAAGCTCAATACTGTATCTGGTACCACTCAATACTTAATTATCACTTGGACAATGAAACTGAGGACTGACTCCAGTCAACCTGCAAAGGGTATGAAGTTGAAGTGACTGCAAAGAACGTTAGAAAACCAGACTTGAATTCAAAACAAATCTAGGTCATTTTTCCACAAATTGCTAAGAAATACAAGTTCTCTCCATCATGTATGGCTGTGAATAAACAAACACATGCACAATTAGGATGGGGGATAAAAGCAGAAGCTCTAACTTCTAATGTAGTAGTTCTTTCCATTAAACAACTAAAGCACACATAGTTTACTTGTGAAATAACTGACAACACAGAGCAGTTCATGTCCAATGAACAGCACTATTTAAAGTGATCTTCAGTGCCTTGTGCAGTTGTGTATCAGCTCTTCAATTGCTCTTCAGAGACAGCACAGCACCTTCTCCACGCTTCCAGCAGTATTTGCCTCTGTGTTTTGCAGGTGCTATACAGAACATGACACTGGGAGGATGCAGCTCACTCTGATTTGGTCTCATCAGGAGACTGAGAACACACTGGATTAATCTGCCATGTGCTTGTTCTGCTGTCACCCACCACCTGCATCCCTGACAGTGATGGGCTAGAGTCAGTTTCATAAACCAGCTGCACACAGTGTGCCCAATAGCACCACTGCCACCATGATTCCTCCGTTCAGGATCCTGCCAACCAGCAAAAATATCTCTTCTTACAGGGCTTCAAACAAATTAAAAAAAAAACGTGCAGAGCAACACCACCACCACTAACCAAAATTTAGAAACACCCCGCCTAATATCTGCCATACTACATTAACACCAATGAAATAATGCTCCCCCAGTTACACCCCACCATGGAAAATACCTCCTTCTGAATCAAAGTGTGAGTGAGGAGAGGCTTAAGACATAGATCAAATCATTTACTTGTGAGAGCTCGGTTAACCCCCATAGCTCGCCTCTCTTTTCTGCACACCATCAAGTCCCCCACAGCAGGGCATATTTTGTAGTCTGTGCCTATTTCTGCCCTGAATTTTCTGACATTAGGTATACAAATTTAAGGTTGGAAGTTTCCAGCAGAATTAGCACACAGGTTTTTTTTTGTTTTTAAGAAAGATGATTTCACTGTGGTGCCTTTCTGTCAGAGAACAGTTCAACAAATACCAGATGCATGCTATTCTGCACTCCTTGAAACAGTGTTCAAGCACACGGCAGTATGCCAGTTTACCAGCTAACAGCCACCAGAACTTCCTCCAAAAAGACACCACTAACCTGACCCTTACATGACCCACAGAGCTCGTAACATCTTTTTCTTATGATAGAGAAGAACACGATAAACTGCTGCAACCTGCCAGAGCAACCCAGTGTCCCAATATTAAGGATCTTGAAGGAATGGAATGCTTTGATGCTTGCTCCTCAGCTTCAAGTCAACCTTAACTCTGGCTGGGGGGAGGAAGGACAGGTAATGTAAAAGCCAATGCAAGTATTTCTAAAACCCCAAACAGAATGTACAGTTACAAAGATTAATAATGCACAGGTGACAGAAATGAATGAAACTCCATATTTATGCTACGTATCCTAAAATCAGATGTGGAAGACTCCTCTCCGTGTCTCTTCCTCTGCACCTAGCTGACAGGCCATGAAACCCCTAAGCACTACATTGTGCTTTTGGGATAATTTTCAAATTCTGAACTCCTCTCTCCCCCTTTTTTCCTCAAGCATGGATCGTTTCCTTTCTCTGCATTGCTCAAGTTTTTGTGGAGTACTAAATAAAATGTTAATTATCTGTGTACTTTCCCATCAGATAGGATCATTTTCTAAATGTTCTTACACGGGGTCTTAAGCTTCATACAACAACGTATAGCTGGACAAGAATACTTTATATTAAGGGGAAAAATACGCATTTATCTCAACTCTATTTACTGTGTCTGGTCTCAGTTACTTTGCAGCTGCAGTTCTGTGCATGTCTACATCAATGTAGCTCCTGACTGTCATGGTACCATTCTTCCCACCCCGTCCCTGGCTGCTTATTCCCACTGCTTCCTCTGCAGTGGCTGTAGAGCTTTTCTGACCCTGCTCCAAGCATCCTATAACAGAAAAAATCCATGGTGGGGGGAAGGAAAAAAAAGCCTTTTTACTGGCTTATATAGTTAAATGGCTTTGCAACAATGAAGTGAAAAGATGGCGATGGTGACAGGACTAGCACAGCCAGCTCTGATCACTATTTCTAAGGGAAATTGTGGCAAAAGCTTGCCACTAGAAAGCTTTAGGACCGCTGGCTGTTGTCTCAGGCTCGTATCACAATCCTCTTCCAAACCTCCCTAGGGCCAGAAGCTTTATTTCACTAT
The DNA here is from genome assembly GCF_030936135.1 of Gavia stellata. Taxonomy (NCBI): domain Eukaryota; kingdom Metazoa; phylum Chordata; class Aves; order Gaviiformes; family Gaviidae; genus Gavia; species Gavia stellata. The sequence continues at coordinate 81,261,302 of NC_082637.1, read as the reverse complement.
TTGCAGTTGGTCAGCAAGAAGACTCACCCCTCAGAGACTTTTAATGCCTGACCCTTCTGCCCCCTCCACTTCCAAGTTTTCCTATTTTCATTGCTTAACAACTTGATTGTGAATGTCAGCAATGATCACAGTAAGCAGAGTAAAACCATGCATCCTGCCTCTAGAACTGCAGAAATCACTGAGGGACCTCTGGAATTCATGTTGTCCAGCCCTCCACTTGAAGCAGGACCATCACCAACATCAGATCATTTCACTAAACTGTGTAAGTGTCTGTCACTGGTATAACAAAGGAGCTGACAGAAATGAAAAGCAGGTTTTAAGAGCAAGTCCAATATCAGACCAAAATGCATTTTAAAATGTAGCACAAAAGAGAAGACTGTGGGATGGAGCAGGCACAGCTGCAGGAGCTACACCCTAAACTCCCACAGAGAACAGCACAGGACAACTGCACATCTATCTGCTAATACGGCCGCATGCTAAAAGGAAATAACTGCAGCATGAAAAGCAAAACAGTTGTAACTGCTCCTTACTGAAACCATGACGAGGAGCTGAGTGCCAAAGTTTTCCAGTACGTGACACACACTAGAAACACAGAGAACTGCTGTTCTCTGCAAAGTACAACAAAACTGATGTTTAGGGAAAAGAGATTTAACTTAGAGAAGCAATGTCAGGGTCAAAATTAAGAGTCCCATCTATACAACTATTTGGAAAAGAAAGCAGAAATGCAATCCAGGAATTACATCATCATTTTAATTTGCTTTTGATGTATCTCCCCCAGAATCCAGCTATAGTCCATCCTGAAATACTTGTTTTTATAAAGACAATGCCCTACTGCACAACAGTGTTGAATCTGCTCGTATAAAGAAATACTTTAGATAATTTCATATTTGACCATAAGACCTCCGCTAACATAGTGATAACTGACTGTCAAAACACGCCCTAAATTACCATGCTTTTTTACCAAAAGTGACTTGTAAAAGAACGTCTACACCAGCAGAGAGTAGGGTGGCAGACAGAAAAATTGAGCTTTGTATTACATAATATACAACTAGAAATATCACCACCTTACCTTGCATCGTTAAAAAAGCCCACCTTGAAGTGCTTCATAAACGTTAGCAACAAATTAAATAATAGGAAGAGAATGACTACAGCTAAAAGACACCAAAAAATTCTGGACAGGCAGAGTGAAAGAAAAGATGACAGAACAACCTTGAAATAAAATGAGTTTTTAAATTCTTAATACAAACGTGTATGGTGAATTTTGGACCATCACCTTGTTCCAAACAGCAGCTTTTCTACTACCCCCCTCACATCCCCACGCCTCCTTCACTGTATTATACCTCTTTCGAAAGTGAACGTACTGCTCTTTCCTTCACAAGGTCACGTGTTGTCTGATCATACTTGTGTTGATTGACAGGAACATGAAACTTTCCCATTTTGAACAGCAAAAACTTCTGAGCACAAAGCACTTTTCTTTGTTTCTCTTCTAATCTTTTTGGAAAGGCTTCCCACCTACCAGATCTTGCAGTGAAGTCATAACCATTGTGCTTCTGTCAACTCACTGCCTACTGTCATTAAAACTCACCATTACAACCCCATTCTAGGATCAAGCTGATGGAGAAAAATTCAGTTGAGTACATCTTATTCAAAGACACATTCTTCCTAGCAGCAGAATTAACGGCCCAAATTCAGTTTGAACCATGTCAAGCGCAATGCTTAACAATGTTTCCCACCCATTTTAATTACCTCCTTTTCCCTTATGCTGTGCCTGAGCAAAAATCTCTTAAGGCATTTCTAGTTTCATATATTTGAAATACCACTGGCCCTCAAAACATTCTGTTTTCTGGATCCTATATGTACACATGCAAAACATTCAGTGCTTTGTCCAAGAAATGAAGCATTTCACAGGTGAGGCTGTTAAAATAAGTAAAAATTAAAGGCAGATGGCTAGGATACAACATACATCTGGAAAGAATCTTGAATTCAAGTTAGTGACTTCTGCACAGGATTAAAGAGAACCCCAAATCAAAGCTGAATGCCACAGAATGTATCAGCCACAGAAAATCCACAGTGGGTCTGAGGAGTGCTGCTGAAGCATGAACCATGCATTTGCCCAGATCATGGATAAAAGGGCTAGCACAGATAGACAGCATAAATAGGAAGTTGAATGGAAGTCATCATCAGCTTATGAAACATCATTTCCAATGATTATATAAGAAATAATGGAGATGGTGACAGAGCGAGTCCATCCATGTATCTGTTATAAATCAATTTGAACTAACCTCCCACACTACTACCGCAACTCTACCTGCCAAGAACTGTCAAAAACATAAATCCTGTTCTTCAATCAGCATGAGAATTGCTGTGGAAATTTACTAGGAGCACTGAACATCCAAGACCGACCACACTAAGAAAGTATATTGTTTCTGCAAGCACGAAGGCCATACCTGGATTTTCCACCCATCGCTGCATTGAAATTGTTTAAGTTAAAGGCTCTGAAGAAGGGATTTAACTCCTCTTCAGGCTCTTAGACACCTTCCTGTGGTCTGTAAAGACACGGTGTGCCCACTGCTTGGTTTTCCACTTTGGGTAAGGGAAGCTCTGAACCTCTTGTAATAAATAAACACTTCCTTATATATACACTAACAATAGAGCAGAAGGGAACTTGTATGAGAAGACAGTCTAGCTGTTTTGTTGGGCTGGGCTGCTGTACTAGAGGAAAACAGAAAATGTGGAGGTCCCCCAGGGACAGCCTGAAGGAGGGAGAAGGCCAGGGAGCAGATGGTTGTACTTTCCACACAGAGGTCATGTGGGAATGGAAGAGAGCTGAAAGGCCTCCAGGAAGAATCTATCTATGCCTTGTCTGCATTACAGAAAGTAATATTCTGAGCCCTATCTGGAAACTGATCAGCAGTCAAAATTAGCTACATGTAACTAATTCTGCCCTCTGATCCATAGATTTGTGTTCACAGCTGGACAACACCTGATATTCCAAATAAACTACTGGAAAATGAAATGTTGTTCTTTCAGTTTACTAGAAGTACAGATCACAGTTCAGAGCAGAAACAATGGCCTAACATTTCTCCCATGCATTCCTCATCCAAGTCCTGTCATAAGAAACTCACTGGTTCTCAAAGTGGCAGATGTCAACTAGCAACACATATCTGAAAAAATATCTCCCATTAAAAAAAAAAAGAAACACTGAATCCTCTTGATAAATACTTTGCATGACCCTGTAAGATTACAGACCAACTTAAAAAAATTAAGCAGAAAAAAAAATTAAAATCAAATTTCAGCCCATAACATTATATGTTTAAATTTGAAAGGAACATACACAAATTACTGTATTTTCAAACAACGCTGACAGGCCATTACACTTGGCACTCAGGCCGAAAACCTGCAATCATTCTTGAATTCTTTCCTTAAAACACTACATTATTCTAACAAGTTATAACAAAAAGAAGGGGAAAATTCCAAAAATATGTCTTCAGGACTTGGATAATTTTATCCAGATATTTCTGCACAAGACTTGGTATTCTTAATTAATATTTTTTATTATCAACTATCTGCCAAATAAGTATCAGATTTATATCCAGACCTGAAACTTTTGAGTAGCCATTCCTCCGGCTACTACCCATCATTAAAAAAAAGGTGGGAAATACATTCATCCAAGCTGCAGAGAAAAAGAAAACCAACAGCATGTTGTTTATATACCACAGAAGGCTCCATACTCATAGTCACATTAAATAGGTGTGCATAACCCATCTGGAGGAACAATACATCTAGGCTATGCTGTACTAATTGTAATTCAGTGAGCAGAGATAAGAGAGTAATATGAAGCACAAAGCGTCACAGCTACTGGTAGCTGTGCTAACAAACCGGCACTCATTTGCCTATTTCCTCTACAATCACACCTCAATTATTCTTGTCACTTAGACTTGCTTTTTCTATGCAGGTAGGACACCAAGGGATATTGGTATAAATTTTGTGAAAAGTAGAGAAACATACCAGGATAAAGTAATTTGAATACCATGAAGGCAAATCATTCTTGTGGCAGTGATGGCTAACCCATACTGGGCTGCAGTAGCGCAAGGATGGTGAGATCAAGAGAAGTGATTATTTCACTGTGCCTGGTATCCGTAAGACCCCATCAGGAGTACTGAGTCCAGTTTGGACCTCCAGTACAAGACACCTATCAACAAACTAGAGGGAATCCAGGAGGATCTCTAAGACAATTAGGGGGCTAAAGAATACAGCAAATGAGGACAGACTAAGGAAACTGAACTTATTTGGTACAGAGAAAGCTAAGTGGGGCATCTGCTACTATCTAAAGGGCATTTAGAAAAGCCTGGAGCAGATCCTTGTCAAAGGTGCACAATGAAAGGACAAAACCAGGCAGTCACAAGTTGCAACTTCTTCAAAATTCTGCACAGACTTTAGGAAAAAAAATTCTTCCCCACAAGACCAAATAAGAACGTAAGCAGGTGGTAGAGAGAGGCTGGAGGCTTCCCATCCTTGAGGATTTTCCAAACTGGGCAAAACTGCATGCAACTTGATCTAACATTGAAGACAGCCCTGCTTTGAGCAAGAGGTTAAACAAAATGACCTCCAGAAATCCCATCCAAGCCAAATTTTTCCCAGATTCTGAGAAACAAATGATTCTAAGAAACTGAAAGTTATTAAATATAAATCAGCTGTAGCTTAAATTGCACCAATAAGAACAAGAACATACAGACTGGTTGCATAGCCTTTCTTGCCTTACAGCACTGTTCTTTCTACCAAGAAGTTTCTTCTGTGCTTTAGAAAAGAGATGAGCATATAAAGTTCAATTTACTGTTTACAACGATCTACTAACAAGATCAGAAATGGATCTGATGCTGGAATAACTATGGTTCCAGAGTTGGCTTGTGACCACATCACGGTCTCAGGTGATCTGCTTCCACAAAGTTTTTCTCACACACCTCAGAAACTCCAGATCTGTGCTCTGAGCACTGGATGCTCTCTGGAAAACTAAGGAATTTTCCAAGCAGGAAGGAATTCTCTTAATACATCTTCACCTAGATGACTTCAACTATCTAGCTAGGAGATAAAGAGATATGCTCTTCCCTTCTCTATGGGCAAACTTCACATGCAACAGGAAGGACAGGACATACTATTTAAACTGATTATCTAACCATATTTTTCAGCTGAAACTGTGGCACAAAGTCTCTTATCTTATTTTTTGATTTCTGGTATGCATAACTTGCTGTTCACATTTCATTCTCCTCTCATGCCACTGACAGCATCACTTGAACTGACTCCAACTGAAAGGATATGATAGATTATGTAACTACTCAGTCTACTAGGTTTTTCCCTTTTTTCCCCTCCATTTGGAGGATCAATGTTTGGGACACCTAACACGTTCAAGTCCCCTCTACACTACAGAAAAAAAAAATATTAAGCCACAACTAGATCTTGCAGCAGTCAGCATTTGTAACCACAGGTGTAATTAGAGACCATAAAAAAAAATCTCCATCCCAAAAATCAAACCTACCCTGTTTTGAAGAAGCTTTAATAATCAAACTGAGTTTCCTTTGGATATGGCCCATACCTTGTGAGCCTTTTTATCCTTTTTCAAGGAAGATTGAGCTCTGTGTTGCTACAGTGCATTTTTCGTCATGATCCTACCACCTAATATGGCTGCAAAACTGTATTATCCCTGATTTTCTTCCAAGAATTACTCCATCTGAGCTCTCCAGATATGACTAAAATAAAGAGACTCCAATTCCAAACTCAAAGATATCCAAGGAGACACTACCTTCAAATCTAACACAATAGGCAAAATTCTGCTCTATCCCCACTCTGATTTCCTTTGCTGTTACTGGAGTTACTCTCCTTCATTGCTGTCCAGCTATGACAGCACCCTGTTTCTGCTGCATTCTACCTCTCCCCAGTGTGACCGACACTTGTCCTGCACTCTGGAACAAAACTTTCTAACTTGACCTTTCAGTCACCCAGTGAAAACAGGATGACATTTAAGGTGGGGGGGAGGGAGTTGAATATAACAACAAACCATGGATGGAGTGAGCAAAAGTCCCAGAGGAAGTAATCTGAATGAAAGCAAAAAAAGGAGCAGGAACCTTTAGTGTTACAGGTCTTAAACTGAGAATGAATAACACATTCTCCATGATGAAGGGGACCTTTGCAGTTCCCAACCATCTCACAAAAGAAAAACTGAAATACGGAATGGTTCCATGAGGCCCTTCTTGTACCTGGGTAGAATAATTTCCAAGCTTGGAAATGAACACTGTAATGAACACTAATGGACAAAACATATTCTAACCATATTTTATCCCACAGGAAAGGCTTGTACGTTTTACGTTGTTGACATATGCCAATTCAGCAAGGTAGATCTCGTCTTCAGTGCATGCCTATTTACTGCTCTCAATACATGAGCCTAGCCTGAGAACAGCACTGGTATTAGAGGATTTCTTGTGTGTAGTGAGGAAAATGCAATCACATGTTCAGCTTTAGTCATGCAGTGCTCCCCTCTGGGAACAACGCATTCTGGCATGCTAACCATGTATGCCATATTTTAAAAGGGGTTTCTCTGCCAGTTGGTAACATAGCCTGCCTCCATCCTAAGTAGTACATGCCTACAGACACTGGCCACCCAACATGCGTTGAACTAAGAAACTATCATTTAAATCTTACTGCTTGAGCAGAATTTGGCACAGAGAACTTCTCATCTGCCTCAGATAAAGAGCTTTACATGTTTTGCAATGTTTTTAATAGAGGCTGCTGGACAGAAAACAGGGAACAGCTGCCTTGTCAATTACACTTTTAATTAATGTTGCCTTTGATAAGCTGATACAGATTTAAGAATCCATTAAATGTGATGAAATGAACTTGTTAATTTTTCAACAAATTATTTCAGGCTTTCCCGTGAGATGTACAAAGATGCTTAAACACACTGACATTTCTAACATAATAAATACGAAAAGCGTAATAATTATGCCCTCTATATACAAATTTTCTTTTCACTGCCATATTCCTGTAATTAAGAGTGGCACATTTTAACCACAAATGGCTACTTACCTTGATTTCACATTCTATGAAAAGATAATACAAGTGAAAAAAGCAGGGAAGCTACCTCTCCTATGGGTTAATTTAGGATATAACACACAAATGCTGTACACTATGTATTTTTCATACTACTGCTTTGCTAGGATTTATGATCAATGAGACAACAGCAAAAAGCTAGTTAAATAGCTTTACAAATGGAAAAATACATTTGAAGGAAACAGATGAAGGCAGTCTAGGCTTAATGGTGTGCTTTATAAGAAAAAAATGAAAAAGCAGATCAGGATTCAAAATTGAAACTCATGTTTACACTTTAGAGGCCTTGATTTGAGTGAATGCTCTCTGGCAAGGGTTCAGCCCAAAATATAATTTTCAGTATCACAAGACTGCACACCTTCTCCATAGAACTGAACTGAAAACAGAAGTAGCAGAGTTTTGTCTTATTTTTTTAAATAAGACAAAAAATGAAGAAAAAATAGTGTCTTAATTCTACTAGCAACTGATAGCTACTCATTAGATTTTGTAAGTCATGACTTAAGGAAACTGAAGAATAAAACTTCTATTGTTTCCAACAAATGAAATGCTTACAATGTTAGAGGGAATAGAGGGATAAAGCTACTAAGTAAAACTGTTTATTTTTGTCACAGAAAGGATTTTTGCACACAAGACACATTGCCTTCTTGTTGTTCAGTTCCTGTATCTTAAAAAACACAAAGTTGCTGGCATAACATATTGAAATCTGTCTATAAAGAATGTTCCTAACAAAACTGCAAGAATTCCCTTCACCCAGCTTAATATAAAAGATACAAGGTACCAGTGTACATTCTACTGATAGTAAACGAGACAGAAGCATCTGAAAAGACGTCCTTATTAATACACACCCATTTCTTAATGTGATTTGCATCTGAAATATTACATGTGTATGGACTGCCATAGGGACTTCAGTTCCATGCTAAGTCCCCTCTCAACAGCCAACCTGAAATTGTACAACTGTCAACATGACCATGCTTCAAGACAGATTTTCTATTTTAAAAAAAGGAAGAATTATGTTAAAAGAGTTTTTCTTTTTTCTTTTTCCTTTTAATTTATCAGATCATAGATCCTGTTTAGAGCACAGCACTCACACAACCAAGAGTACAGCCTGACAATCAATTAAAACAGACATAGATTAACACAGCCACCAAACACAACAGTCCTGCCATTCCCAACATCTTATTCTTACCTCTTTCCTTTTGCACTGGCATAAAAGCTTGGACAACCATATAGTGAACTGAGACAAGAACCCTGACCAGTCAAAAATTTACCCAGAAAGAACAGATGACCGCAGCGTTTCTTTACCTGTCCCAGTTACCTGTTGCAGTTCCCCATAAAGCCACAAAGACTTTTGTACTGACCGTATGAAAGGGGCTGTGGGATAGCAGAAACAATTGCTTAACCCACCAATACCACTGGAAAGTTGATGAAACTCCATTCTGAGGTTCCTTCCCACAGTATGTAAAAAATCAAACATATTATTTTTTAATTAATAACATTTGATAGTATGCTCATTATATATCACAGACTGATTAAACTGCCATGCGAATTTCAGTTCACTTTTGTAACGTCAAAAAGGTACACAACAACTTTTTGTTAGTTTGGCTGAAGCCCCAGCTTTTCCTTTAAACACTTTCAGAGACAGCTAACAATAGTCACTCTGTGATCAGTACCACTTTATTTGCCTAGTAGGCTCCTAGAACGGATGTACGCACCTTGACCGGCTAGCCATGGGATACTTCTCTTATAACACTTGCTTTCCCCTCAGTCCTTCCCCTTCATTTTAGGGTATGACGCCACTGGAAATAACTCTGACACACACACACATTATTTTTGAATATACAATATGAGCTGGCTAGAACAATTCTAGAAGTGTAATATGCAGTGATACTAGAAACATAATGATTAGTCCTTTCACGTCAGAGCTGAGGTGGTTTGTCTCATCACAGTCCTTAGCTATGCTTTTTATAGCACTTTTGTGTTCAAGGTGACCCATCATACTTCAAAGGCCCTACATTCACACTAAGTTATAGAGCTCTTTTCTGCCCACTTCCATATTACCACCAAAGTCACCACTTCAAATGCAGTACCTGTCTAATGGACTGTATGAAATGCAGGGCTCAGACAAAGTGTAGATCCAGATCCCTACGTTATGTGTGTACTCAGGCACAGCATGCCTGGACCAAGTAAGAGAGCTTTATTCTACCTAATCAAGAAACCTGTGCTATACAAGACAGCATAAAACCAGGGATCTTAACCAACAGCTGTCTCCACTCCTCAGGATTACAATTTTTTTTTTTATTTGATAGAGTTGGTAATTTCCACTCTGCCAGGGCTCACAAAATTGCATTATGATTTTGAGTAATAAACAGCAAACAGATTCCAAAATATGCATTCCAAAAAAATAATTTAATGCAAGTTGATCATAACTGCATTTGATTACGATAGTTATGAAAGTATTTCTTTATTTATGCAACCCAAAGGGATTAGCATTCAAATTTTTATGCGAGATCGAGTCTGTGGTCTGAATCTGGCTGTGTCTGAAACCTGGGCTACATTCAATTTCTCATATCCAGATTAGATAACTAAATGTTTACTACTATGTTCGCTATTTTAAACCCTTTTTATTTCTTTTAGTCCTTTATTTTTCAGTCCTTTTTTTTCAGCTTCAAAAATGTTTTCTACATCTTGATGCCTCTGTACCCTTTAAGTCAGTGAGCTTTATACATTCCCTACTCTCCAAACCTGTACAAGAAATCTAGCAGAAAGGAACAGAATCCTGGGCTTGTGTTGGCTACACAGATACCTATGCTACGTTCAATTTCTGCTTTTCAAACTGCAAGGTTGGCTTAAACAGACAGTCATTAGGTAAACCTGGCTGTAAAATACTCACTCAAAAGAGGAGTAAGTGGTCTACAGCACCTTCTAGGTTGACTGATGATTTTCTTCAGCCCCGTTTAAAGGCAAGTATTCTCCACTGTCCTGATAATGCTGCTGCACACAAAACTAGACGCTGTATGAGCTTTGATGGAGACATTAAACCTTATCAAAAAGTGCATTAAAAAGCTTGTCTAGGAAAATGGATGTTCCTTCAAATTCAGTTGAAAAAGTCCAGTCATCAGTTTACAGTTTCCCTTAATTATAGGGGTTTTTTTAAGCTGCCTGTAAGCCAAAGAACATTGGCTAGGCTATTTGTCTTTTTATAGCTAACAATCCTTCAAGAAACAGAGACTTTTTTTATGGGCAGGGAGTTTACAAAACCCAGTACAGCTCACCCATAGATAGATAACTGCTATATTACACATGTGTATACTTTCACCTAGATTAACTCAAAGCACAAATCCTTTAATTAAAATTTCAGAGACAAATGAAGTATTTTTTTGTCAAGGCCATGAGCAATAACAAATATACTCTATTTGCAATAGATACAGAATGCTTTATGATAAGGCTTAACTCCTCCACTTTGAGATGCAAATCCATGCGCTATCTTTTCAGATAATTAAAACAGTTTAACACATCAATTAATACTGTAAGTAAAGATTTTTGACAGCCACACAACTGCTCCCCATAAATTAAAGGCTTCTTTTTTCAGCCTTTTCTCTTCCTACTTCCCTTTCTCTCAAATGCATCAGAAATTTTTTTGTATAGCAAATGAAACACTGCCCTGTGAACGGATTTGATGGATGGACTGTTCAATGGATAAAGAAATTGGTTGTATGGTCGCATCCAGAGATGCTCAATCTCTGGATGGAGATTGGTAACGAGTAGAGTCCGTCGGGGTCCATATTGGGACCAGTACTGTTTAATATCTTCATCAATGACATTGACAGTGAGATCGAGTGCACCCTCAGCAAGTTTGCAGATGACACCAAGCTGAGTGATGCAGCTGACAGGCCTGAGGGATGGGGTGCCATCCAGAGACCTGGACAAGCTCAAGAAGTGGGCTCATGTGAACTTCATGAGGTTCAACAAGGCCAAGTGCAAGGTCCTGCACCTGGGTCGGGGCAACCCCCGGTATCAATACACACTGGGGGATGAAGGGATTGAGAGCAGTGCTGTGGAGAAGGACATGGGGGTACTGGTGGATGAAAAGCTGGACAGGAGCCAGCAATGTGTGCTCACAACCCAGAAAGCCAACCATATCCTGGGCTGCATCACAAGAAGCATGACCAGCAGGCTGAGGGAGGTGATTCTCCCCCTCTATTCCGCTCTCGTCAAAGCCCATCTGGAGTACTGTGTCCAGCTCTGGAGTCCTCAGTACAGGAAAGACATGGACCTGCTGGAGTCCAGAGGAGGGCCACAAAAATGGTCAGAGGATTGGAACACCACTCCTATGAAGAAAGGCTGACAGAGTTGGGGTTGTTCAGCCTGGAGGAGAGAAGGCTCTGGGGAGAGCTTATTGCAGCCTTTTCAGCACTTAAAGGGGGCTTTTAAGAAAGACGGGGACAAACTTTTTAGCAGGGCCTGTTGCAATAGGACAAGGGGCAATGGTTTTAAACTAAAAGAGGGGAGACTTAGACTAGATATAAGGCAGAAATTTTTTACAATGAGGGTGGTGAAACACTGGAACGGATTGCCCAGAGAGGTGGTAGATGCCCCAATCCCTGGAAACATTCAAGGTCAGGTTGGACAGGGCTCTGAGCAACCTGATCTAGTTGAAGATGTCCCTGCTTACTGCAGGGGTGTTGGACTAGATGACCTCTAAAGGTCCCTTCCAACTCAAACTATTCTATGATACCATGAATACCACCTTCCTCTTCAGTGTTCTCTTGGTTCTTCCTCAAGCCCTAACAAGAGGTGTTTAGTAAAAAGGGAAATGCACAGCCCAAAAGCAGTGTAAGGCATACAGTGAGATGGTGTGAAATACAAAAAACCCAGTGAAGCTCTTCAGGAAAGTTATCCTTCCTTCTCAGAACCCTGCACTTCACCAGCATATGTGAAAGATGAAGAAAGGTAGAACGGTCTGACTTATGCCCTCCCTATGATGCTATCTGGGGACTTGCTGCCTCTCTCTCCATCTTAAGGTCCCTGTCAGCCATGACTTCGTATAGGGATATGTAGACGAAAAGAACAGTGCCAAGCAGTCTGTTGCAAGGAGTGCCCGAAATCTTGCTGGAGATGGGGACAAGGGCACCCTAAATATAGGAAACAAAAGGGCAGAGTCATGAAGAGGTGGCAAATATTCAAGAAAGCAGGTAGCATAGTTGTAAAATAATAGGCAAAAGGGATGGAGGGCCAGACAGTTCCACCTGACAAGAAGCAAGACAGAGACGCACAACATAAAATAGGAAGAGGAATAGATTCAAGTATATTTGCTAGAAATTGTTTGTAAGTACATCCATCTCCTTATGCAGAAAGATTCTTTCACATAAATGGAAAAGAAATATACATACATGAAACTTTTTTATATTAAAAATACTGTATTACTAAGCTTTGTACTGGAAGAATTAATTACTATAGCACTGATTTCAAATTCTTTATTAAGAACTCAGAAAATATCCATGTAAATTTAGAAGCAAACTTAAGTACGAATTTCTAACAATCATTTTTACTATTCCAAATTCCCAGAGGAACAGTCCATGCTTAAAGTACTTCTTCACAACTCTAATTTACTGAAAGCATCTTACCTATACCATATATCAAAAAGAACATCTGTTAAAAGAGAGACAAATGGTGTAAGCCAGTCAAGCACAAAATTAAACTGTTAAAGATAGCCTGAAACATAAAGTTTGTTCCCTTTTCCAGTTCAGTAGATTGATGTCACATAAAAACCCATTTCAGTTTTGTTTTCTTCAAAATTAAGAAAATTAATACAGTCTGGTTTTATGAAAAATAAATATATTTATGGCCTTTCTCTTTCCTCTAATTCAGGAGGGGTTGGGAACCACCACTACAAAAGCATTACTCTTCTCACTCTAGTATCATTGCTGTCTGTGTGTCAAACATGCAGTTTCAGGCTTTCTCCCTCCCATACTTGTCTCACTTACATCACTACATCATTTTGATTAAAAATGCTGAATTTCTAACTCCTAGCACTAACAATGAGGGCAGGAAATGTGGGAAGAAGTAAGGTCTGAGAAATCAACACATCCATGGTGTCCATGATGCCACTGTTTCACATGGAAAGATTTATGTTTCAAGTCAACTTCAAAGAAGAATAAATTACAGAAAGGAAGTTATTAAAAAAAATGCTAGGACTTTAATAAATAAGCCAACAAACATTCATAGGCTGTTAAAAAAATTTTTAAATTTGCACGCCAGCTTTAAGAGCTTAAGAGTCCTACTCCATTTGAATACGTGCATTCTAGCTGCAGGTTACTGACACATTTTCGCTGATACCTGGAACAAAGGCAAACATGCAACTGATGTGCTGGTTGTAAGAGCAAGATGGTGTGACACATACATACACTGCTTCATAGTATGTTAGCTTCTCCACAAGAGATCAAACTGTACACATGCATTTACCCCTACAAAGGTCCAGTTAGATTACCTCTCGATGAAAACAGACAAGTTACCTTCACATTTAAAACACAAAACATGCACACTGGAAGTTACCACGGACCAGCCAGCATGCAGGATATCCTAGTGTATGGACTGACAACAGCAAAGTACTTATGTAACTGGATCCTTCCAAAAGGACTTTACTTTCATTCAAAACTCACTTCCACTCCAAAGAGAGTTGCCAGTTGTGTCTGGGGTTTGGCTATTTTTAAGAAGAAAAGCCGCTTACCTTTTGTTCTGGTCACCGCAAAGCACATAAACAAGTTGCTGATTCACTGTAAAGACCTGAGCACTCCCTAGCATCTGTACAGTTAGAGTTACTGGGACATTCAACACTTTTGCAAGTCATTTATATCTGCACTTTAATACAGGTGAGACAACTTCCAGTTTTAAGCATATGCATGTGTGCGTGCCTACCCTCCTCTCACCTCAGTACAGTATGCAGTTGCTATATTGACAACAATTGTACAACCCTCCAATTTACACAAGCCTGTCACATGTAATCACCTGCTCTATCATGAAAATTTCCAATACGTATAACATCTATACTAGCTTATCAACAAAGCAAACATCCATTAGTAAATCTTCACTCCTTTGAGTAACAATTGCATTATCTTAAAACTGGAAATTAAATTACTAAATACGAATCACATCAGAATAACAATGCCATTTGGGTACTTGGTTTATTTGCATTTTTTTTAATCAGAGTAATGATGTCTCTATCTCAAGTTAAGAAAATTTCAAATGTAAATGAGAATTGTTCCTTCAAATTAGGATTATGGAGCTTGGGAATTTATTACCATTCTCTACCAAGTCACCTAATGCACCACAATTATCTTCCTCACAGATACCTAGAGAAAATTAGTTATTACTAATTGGTTGCTTTCATCCCCTCCCTCCCTAGGACCAGGACCTGGACCAGCAGCGCTCCAGCATGGTGCTGCCACCTCCTGGAGGACAGAGGTGTAGAGCTCCAGGCTTCCATCTGGGTTTGTAACTGTAAGCTTCAGCACCATTCCCTGGCTGAGAAACTCCGACAGCTGCTGTGAAAATTCAACAGTATATAAATATATACTGTGAGAAATAAGCAAGTAACATCATAACGACCAGAGAGGACAACAAACAGTAGAATTACTTACATGTCACCTCCTGCAGTTTCTGATCTATCCCATAATAATACATCAAACAGGTGCCGAACATGAAAACAAATGCTTTCAAGTTTTAATTTTCCTGCTTCTCTCAATAAGGTGGGGTTTTTTTCTAATTAAAAAGTCAATTTTTTGACAGTGAGAAACTGCACAAGCATCAAGATTAATTTAATCATTCTTCATTTAATAATTTCTGGCTCAAATACCAGGGGAAAAAAAAGGCAAAACTATGACTATCACTAGTAAGTGCAAAAACGCCACAAACACAGCCCCTGAACACAGCATGTTTTCTATGCTGCTGCAATCACATGAAAAAAAATGTACCTTTGAACCAGGTATGAACTGCTGGGGAAGCTTATCAGGACACACATCTTCACTTTTGCCTGGAGGAATTTACAAAAACACACGGGCTGAGCAAGGCCTGCAAAGGCCAGCTCTTACTGCAGCAAGTAATGTTAACTTTTTCTATCTAATGTATCACCCAGGTTAAGAAAAGTGCTCTGCACTGCATTTAGACACAGTGCTTTGCAACTGCCTTCCCACGTTTTTCTAGTGACAACTCTGCATGCAACGGCACAGTAATTTCATCTAAAAGATGCCATATGCCTGTGTTGTGTCCCAGACTGTCAAGGGCAGTAAGGTAGGCAATGGTAAAGAAGTAGACTTTACACATAAGCAATTTGTCAAGAGATTTAAGCCTCATGCTTCCCTCACCTCCAATGCCAAAGACAACAATAATGAACTACACTATTGAGAACAGTAGGTTTCATGACTGCAACAAGATTAAATAAAAAAACCCTGTCCAACAATTCTTATGGATCTTTACATGATTTGATAACACTGTTGTGGGTTTCTTTTCCCTGTCTATTCAAAACAAGTGAGTTATGACATGACCAATACTCTTCAAGCAGCTCTCCATACAGCTGAGTTGCCCAGGCCATGAATTGGATTATTAGCAGTGCAAAAAGCCTCTTTAGTCACTAAACATCTGTTTAGTGATGCATTTGGTTTTTGTATTTACAGAAAATAGCTCACATGCTGTCTTTGTACTTTACTTGCTTTTTTCCTGCTGCAAATTCAACTGCTTGTAGCTTCCATTTATACAAAACATTCTCAAGATGTTTGTCACAGCTTGTCTTTCACTTAAAAATCCATGGGAATATTAAAAGCTATACAAACCATGAAACCACCAGTTTTTACGATGCCCAACCCATTAGATACTTTTCACTCCTCTGTTCAGCAATTTCATTTGCAACAGTTGACTCTTGCTGTAACCATTTGGTGTATTGTTTTTGCTACTACCAGCCTTCCCGTCCTTGTTCACCTACAAACCCTATGAGCTGAGCTACATAAATATATGCACGTAACTGCTGCCTATTTTAAAAACTCAACATTAACTACATGAAAGCATCCTCTGAAATCAGCAACCATCAGCCACATATAAAGATCCACAAAATTAAAAGCATTTTATATTCATTTACAAGACTTCAGAGTTCATTCCATCCGAGTTTCTACTCCTTGACTGATGACATAAATCTGTAACTCTACCCATGAGAGCAATTAGCAATGAATAGCACTATTGACCTATGCATGTAATAAACCGGCTATAGCTCACTCCTATACCCTGTACAAGTTAACTTCCCAAGACAGTTGTACTTCCCATTTCAAGGAACACAAAGCACTGCTATATTCTACTATGGCACCACACACCCTGACACAAAAAAGCTGAAAGACATCTCTTATTCTTCATTTCTGATAAACTACAATCAGGGGACAGGTTGACAAGAAACAGCCAACTAGCAGTCAAGTATCACCACCAACTACGCCAACAGCTAATGCTTTGGGCTGGTAAGAGATCACGACAGGGCTGAAACTAGAGAACACCTATGGAGAACACCTATGGAGGAATGCAGGTACCTGAGAGACCACAACTGATATGAAGTTAAAGGCAGAAGTCACTGCTAAAACAGGGCATATCAGCACTGCATTGACTTAGTGTAAGCAGAAAGAGCTTGAAATGTTATTTATAGAGGTCCTTAAACACGAAGAAAGCAAGCATGCATTGCATGTAATGACGGAGGATCAGCTACTTGAGGGATTCAGTCCAGGAGTAATTTCATCATACCGGTGAGCAGGGAGGGTAATTTTCATTCTCAGTGGATTTGAGAAAGAAGGGAATTCCAGAGAGCAAACTCCAAGCCAAAGACAATATTGCAGTACTCAACAAAAACAGAAACCTGAATGCCATAATCAGAAGGAAAAAAATCCTAGACATATTATGGGGAACAAGCAGCAGACCTAGCTACAGCCTAAACAAAGCAGTGCATGATGGAGGTTGTGTCAAAACTGCCTCCCAGATTACAGGCCCAAGCTAATAGAGGAAGACATTATGCTCTGCAAACAGAAAAAAGTGAAAAATCTGTGGGGACAGACAAGAAGCTAGTTATCATATCATCCAGATTTCAGATTGTCTGGCCAGACATCAAACAAGACACGTAAAAACCAAAACAGCGCAGACATGGGTGAAATGATGCTTTGGAGTTGAAAGCGAAGTACTGGTGATGGGTGTGTTTTTACATAGTGTCAAAGAATACTACAGAATAAAACATCACCAGTGTTCACATAAAAAACGGCAAATGGAAAAAATATAAAGAGGAGCACCGGGGCACTCTTAAGATTTGCTAGATAAAAGTAACACATTTTTCAATTAAACAAAAAAGGAGCATGTGGGAAGAGCAAGAATGACCAAAATGGAAAGGAGCCTCAAAAACAATTTCAGGAAGACCAGTACAGGCCAACTTTTAAAGCAGCCAGTGTGTTAAAGAGGATGGGTACTGACCCTTGACTAGGAAGAGCCTGCAGTACAAAATACTGTTTTCCTGTAAAAACATATATATTTTTCAAAGGCAAAAATGTTTTCTTGGTTTTCTAGAAAGAAGAAAACTAAAAGTGTTAAAAGATTTTCCTCCAGCCAGGCCAGCACTTGCAAACAGATGTTACTAATGGTTCAGGAACAGAACACTACGCAACAAAACAGTTTGTTCTGAACCAGTTTCCGTAATCTGCTTTTAACTTATGCTTCGATTTTGAAGGAAGGCTTTCCACCAAAACTGACCTACAGTTCAGTGTCCTCAAACAGTGCTTTCTAGTCATTAAATCTGTCCTTGAATAGTACTTTCTAGTTATTATTTTTATGGACAGTGTCTGTCATAACATTGGCAACTGGAACATTTAATTTACCGCCTGAAACAGCAACATGCTAGACACAAATGAACATGAAACCATGCCACACATTTCAATACATTTGCTTCCAAGAGTTTTAAATACCCAAAGCAGAAAGTTTGTAACTTGTAACACAAACCTACCTACACAAGTTAAACTATTTTTTAAAGCTTACTCAGATTGGTAAACACCAGAGTTTAATCCAAATCGTTAAACAAAATCTTTACAAAAAGACGGATGAGTCTAACTTCATTTAAATCACTGGTAAAATACCTATTGATTAAGGCTCAGATTTTCCACCCACCCCCACCCTCCCCAAGTATGCAATTTATCTCAACTGGCTTCATACTAATTGAATTAAAACTCTATTGTATGAACAAATCATACGAACAGCTAAGTAATCTTACTACAGTAATATTTAACTTTGCTTACTGCTCATTACATTAACGTCTAGGCCTAACTCAGACATGGAGGACTTCAAAACCAGGACCAAATCTTACACTTACACTGCAAACTGCTTTCTTGGGTACAGTTCAAACTGCTGCTCTTAGACAGTTCTTAAAACAGCTCTGCTGCTGCTTCAGTTGTTTATTAACTTACTGTAAAAGTTGCTTCAATCTTCCTATTGCGAGACCCTGTTTACAGTCACATATAAATGTGTGAAACTATTTTCTCCACTGATCTGCAGGACAAGCAAACTTTTCACGAACACTGTACTACATAACCCTTAAAAAGTGAAGAGGTCACTTTCCATTGTGTGTTTTATTTGCACTTTCATTTCTGACTCCTAACTCTTTACATCTATTTTACATTTATCCACAGAAATAACTTCTACCATAATGAAGTACTCCTTAGGCTTAAGTAGTAGCTCTTGGTGATTGTCAACCAGATTAAAAGACTAAAACCTTTCTGGTGACTTATTTGGCTATTGTTTCTGACAAAACCAAATTTAGAACAGCAGCACCATGCCACTCAGCTGTTTTTTAACTTCTGTGATGGGTGTTCGTTTGATGTAAATTTGGCTATGAAAATGTACACAATATCAAAATAGAAGCACCAGTGTGAATAACATAGCTGAGCCTGGACATAGCTGTGGTGGCAACAAGATGAGAACAGGAAGAGGGAAGCACAGCATTCCATCAGGAGGAAATACATATATTACGTATGTTTTATTTTTGTAGAATAAAGTCAGACAGACATGTACACCAGTACATAATATTCACATTTGGTCTTTGTATATTAAAAAATAGAAATTGATGGAAAGCACACAGATACTTTCGACTCTGTCAATATAACCAGGCATTGAACCAGATTACAACTGCTCTCATAAAGCTGCAGTGGTTTAGCTGGACTAAATATTTCCTTTTTTTTTTAATAACAATCAGCACACTATTTGTGCTGGAGAAGACCTAGGCCACATCGCCTTGGCTGCTCAGTGAGAAGTTCTAACATGCAACATCCAAAACCAAACCATCCTCCACGTTACCCAGACAACCGCTGATGCAATTCTTAAGTGACATGGGCATGCAGTGAGCAGAAAGCCCCTTCTCTTCTCTGCTCCTAACCACTCCAAGCTGTACACCTCCTGGGACTATTTTTCTCTCCCGTCTGTACCCTGTTTTTATAAATTCAGTGGGTTTCCGCTGCATTACAAATACACAAAGACATGAGAAGCCTTCTTAAAACACAAGATTCTAGTTCCCATGGTTTTAGTCAGGAAGGTCTTAAAAAATTATAGCAATGAAACCTTTCCCAGCTAACAGATGATTCTCACCAGGAGTTATTAGAAAAGACCAGGCAAAGAATGAAATTTCCAGGTAATGCACAATAACCAAAAATGAATACTTTAGACCACTCGATATACATTAACATAAAATTACTGCCTGTATAAAAGCAATTATATAAAAACTGCAGCTTAGTTAAAAACACGAGAAAGCAGCATACCGGAACCACTTAATATTAAATACTTCAGGGCCCTCTAGTGGTTAAATCTGTGATACAAGAAAATCCAAGAAGAATTGGTTCTGAAATAAGGCTACTGAAGCATACTGAAGTAACATGTTTTACCACTCCCATGTAATTAAGGACATTTAGGCTGGAGAGCTGCCTAGGAAATTACCAGAAAGGGGAAAAAACCTACGAAGTAATATCTGTTCACAGAATCAGCTAATAGGTGGTATTTTTTGTTCTTAATAGAAATGAGAAGTTACTTACTAACATTCTCAGCTGTGCACAACAAAAAAAAAATACAATTGCTCTCTCAAACCTGCATCAGAATTACCTTAACACACAACTAAAATACTTGTTTCTGAAAAATGCACTTGCTTTGTCTGTTTATTACATCATTTTACCTTCTCCTGGATTCCACAAAACTGTCAGTGCACAACATCAGCAACAAAAAAACCAAAAACAAACTAACAAAAGTAAGAATTATTAATCTTCTTCGTGGCATACTTAGAAATATTTTGACCATACTCCTATAGGATTGATATGCAAAAGAGAGAGCAAAGTAAAAGGATTAGCAAGACAAAAATATCCATCTGTTGGCAACTGGAAAAGGTTTTTTACTTCCTAATCTGGTATTTTATCTGCCAAGTTTAACAAATGATTTTACTGCAAGGAAATACATTGATATTGCTTGCTTAGTATATTTAATTAGAGTTGACCTTTTCAACTCCTTATAGCTTTGCAGTCCATACAGGGAACAGAAGAGCCTAGTATGACAAGAGCACACTTCACTACAGGAGTAAGCATCACACCACCATCTAATGATGATGAACACAGCACTTTCACAAGCCACATTTTCTTAAGATCCCTAACACCAATGTTTTCAGTCCCTCCTCTCAGTCTTGCCTCTCATATACACATGCTCTTGAAAGCTTGATAGCCAAGTACAGCAACATCTGTGTGAGTTCCTATAATGTGCCACAAAATCAGCTTTTCCTCATGAGATGGCTGCCTACCCATGACTTCATGGGAACTTTTTTTTTCCCCTCTATAAAAGGGGACAAAGAAGGATTACACTGGCTAGTGGGGAAAGGAGTGCCTGTGGGGCAGACTGATTAAGCAGCTCAGCTGTCTGGAGCATTAGAGGAAGCTACAAGATGATGACTTGGGCAGAGTTTAAGTGAGGTAGTCAAGGTATAGAATATGAGCCAGCATTGTGCCCAGGTGGCCAAGAAGGCCAACGGCATCCTGGCCTGTATCAGAAACAGTGTGGCAGCAGGAGCAGGGAGGGGATCGTGCCCCTGTACTCGGTGCTGGTGTGGCTGCACCTCGAATACTGTGTTCAGTTTTGGACCTCTCACTACAAGAAAGACATTGACTTGCTGGAGCGTGCCCAGAGAAGGGCGGCAAAGTTGACGAGGGGTCTGGAGCACAAGTCTTATGAGAAGCCGTTGAGAGAGCTGAGGTTGTTTAGCCTGGAGAAGAGGAGGCTGAGGGGAGACCTCATCGCTCTCTACAATTACCTGAAAGGGGGTTGCAGAGAGGTGGGTGTTGGTCTCTTCTCCCAAGTGACAGGACAAGAGGAAATGGCCGCAAGTTACGCCAAGGGAGGTTTAGATTGGGTATTAGAAAAAATTTCTTCACTGAAAGGGTTGTTAGGAACACGCTGCCCAGGAAGGTGGTTGAGTAATTAAAAAAATAATAATTAAAAAAATCCCTAGAGGTATTTAAAAGACATGTGGATGAGGCGCTTAGGGACATGGTTTAGTGGTCGACTTAGCAGGTTAACAGTTGGACTTCATGATCTTAAACGTCTTTTCCTACCTAAACGATTCTGTGATTCTATGACTGTCTGTCACGAGGCTACCATCCATGCGACTGTGATGCATTTGCCTATCTTTACAATATGGAAGGTGATGTTATTTATATCTTCCCCCCAATACAAAACTTTGCCTATGTAATACATTCATTTTTCTTTGGCTTTCTTTAGCTCCAGTTTTTTAACACAAAAAAGAAAAACATTATCCTTTCTGACTAGTTCATTCAAAACAGAAATGCAAAGCTCTAAGCTAGTTCTCTACAGCCCAGAGCTGCATGGTTTAAAAAAAAAAAAGTGAAAACCTGATATTTTGTCCGAAAAATTGCATCTGCAAGATTTCACAAGTTCAACACATATGTTAGAGGATTGCTTTATCCTTCATCTATCATCCTACAAATTACATCCTATTCTGGCTTTATTCCACAGCAAAACTGATATAGAAAACATGTAACAAATTTACTCTTGAAATACACAAAGAGAACTCAAAATATAAACAGATGATCGGTCATAATACTTCCAAGTCTGTATCCAAGTTCAAGATAATGTAATAGGATAAACAGAATGAAATACCAGTTGCAAAGGTTTTCTATACTTGTCTACAATAGAAAAAAGTTTCATGCCTTTGAGAGATCTTAAGACTATGACAAAAAGAAAAAGAGCCACGTAACACCACTTCCAGATCCCAAAGATAAATGCATGAGCTCTGAAATAAATCCAACAGATCACATGATCAGGAGGTGGGAGCAAGACAATCTACATGAAAACAACAAATGCTTAGGCACATAAATCTTTCATAGGCCTGAGACAGAAGCCATGAATTTCAGTCTAAATAAAATTTAAGAACGAGTGCCAGGAAGTCAGTAGGATTTGGGGAATTTTCAACCCAGCAGCAAATTACAGCCACTCTAAAATGGACCTTTACAGAACTACACATCCATGCTTGCTTCTGGATCTAAACTCTATCAATAGCTATGCTGTAATTAAAACAAAAAAGGCAAAAAAACCAAACAACAAAATCCCCATAGAACATACCTCATGGAGGTTATACTGTTGATGAGCTTTTCAGATTGTTCTGACAAGATAGATGGAAGTAGTATTTCAACTGGCTGCAGGCGCAAAACTCGACTCTCTAATTCCAAGCGAGATGCACAGTCCCGAAAACTATCAAAAATTACTTCTCCGGTAGTTGGTTGGATTGCCTGACAAATAAAAAAAAAATATATATATATATGCATTGAATATTTAAATTTTCAGGGAGTGTTTTAATGACTCAAATTGTTAAGCCAGAAAGAAAATTCATTGTACATAGCACAAAATTATATAGCATCTACAAGCTTAGTGAAAGTGGCAGATCAAAAAAATATAATGGTGTTTTTCAAATCTATAATACGGTAATAACTTCAAAAGACTACCACAATTTTGTCTTGGTAAATTATAACAATACCTTAAAAATGTAAGTGTGCTCTTGTTATCATCAGTCCATCACTGCTGAACTTTTATGACGAGGCAAATCTATGCAATTGGAAATCTATGAAAGGTAGATGCAATTCAGCCTGGAAACTAACTATCATCCCAGCACATGCTTTTGTTGTTCTCTCAGAGCTGGACTGTGACATTCAAATACAAGCACAATCAAGATGCTTTTAAATTAATGAATTACCAGCAGGCTGGGCTTCAGTTATCACTGTGTTTTGCCAGTTAAACAATCCTGGTTTTAATCTTCACCATAAAAGAGACTACAAATCTGAAGTATAAGCAGTAAAAAATCCTAAGTGTCTTCCTCTAAAGAACAGTATTTTGTAGCGTAAAAAAGTGCTCACAAGATTTAAAAAATGGACCCTAAAAATGTTCAAATTTAAAAGTTAGTAAAGCATCTGAACTAACGATTTCCCTGTATTTGGTTAAAACACAGCTACGTTTTCAAGTGATACGGCAGCAAAAACAGTATCACTAATATTCAACTATCAACTCTAAAACTTTTCTGTAGTTTCCAAATATAAAGCCATCACAATTCACACACAGATGATATCTTACCTAAACTGCACCTTGTTACAAAAAAAAAACCACCACCAAACCCACAAAAAAATCTAAAAGACAGAAAAATCATGAATTTAAGAAGATAACCACCCACCTCTCAAAAAAAAAACCCCACAATAAAACAACCCCCTAAAAAACCCCATACGAATCCTAAAATACTGATTCCCCTGTGAAACTGACTTACCATAATGCCTATAATAATGTCACCCTTCTTCCTGTCTTTTAAGTTTTCTCCATTTTCACAGATACAGAGGAGGTAGTTATCAGGGACATCTGTTGTTACCTCTTCAACATCTACAGAATCATCTAGCTTCAGCAAAGGGTTCACATGTAACAAATGTTAAAAAAACATAGTACGCAGATTTTCGTGGATTATTCATAGGTCCTTCTAGATCTAAGTCCTTCTCAACTACATTTTGTGTTGGGACCTTCTCGACTAAAGGTCTATTTGACTTCTATTAGTTTGACTCCTACTATGATTTTAGTGAACTTCAGATGACTGTCAGCATGAGGACTGAAGTCAGTGATTGTCTTCACAGGACAGGCACTTACACAATGCACAGATTTCATCAGCTCATGCAAAGGCCACCTCTGACTATGTCTGTAGGTCTGCTCATTCAAGCAAGAGCAGCTATGTCAAAAGTTAAACCAGCAGCTGATTCCGCACATGGGCTGCTCCACCTTGTCATTTTGAGTTAATAACCACAAACCACATGAACCTAACAGAAAAAACTAAATGCAGCATTATGCAGCAGAAAATACAAAATGCAGGTGTGCAGCAACTGAAAAGCAGGCAATACCTTGAGTGAAACAAAAGTATCTTAGCAGGAGCATTAGGTTAGTTGCACTGAAGACTTGCTGCACATCTGTCCACCAGGTTCGGTCATACTGCTGAGCCTACTTTAATCGAGTTTGCCAACCATTATAAGAGAGTCTGACTACCCTAGAAGTTTTCCAACAAAATCTCAGGACTGTTATCTGCTTTCCTGATCTACTCCTTAAGCGCAACCTCACAGGCATTAATCTAACAATCTTTTTAGTTCTTGGTATCTAGTAAGTATTAGTTTGAGAAATTAAAGAAAAAAACATGTGGTAGATAACACAGGAGATAGGAAAACAAAAACTGGAAGGAAAGAAATTAAGAAAATAACTTCACTGGTTAAAAAGCTGTTTCTATCTGATTTTTCCATTTTCTTTGTTACAACAACCAGGAGTTAATTACCTAGCTAGATTTTTAACAGTCCATTGATTTAGCACTTTCTTTCCACTTAAAGCAAACAGTTGACACCAAACAGTCAATCACTCTCCCTTCACATCCTTTGAATCACTAATGCTATGCACCTGATCTCAATCTGGTAAAACACCTAGTTGAAGACAAGACCTACAGAACACTGTAGATTTGGAAAGTCCACTCTCTGACTTCAGAAAGCAACTACAGTAAACACAATATCTGCTGTTTCACAACAAACCTAAAGCCCAGAAGAGATTAAATTCTTTATAAAGCTAGCACGATGTTTTACCACAACATAAAATTAAAAGAACTTTATTTCCTGCTGCCACTTTTATGTCAGCCCCTAGCTACTCATGTTCCATCTAGGTGGTAATACTAGAATTATGGCCTCTCATACACCAAAGACGGAAACCAAATTTATTTAAAAAGGATATCTTCTCCAATAAGCGTAGACTTTGTGTAGAGAGCAGTCAGTTTCCGGCTGAAGAGAGAGCTTTTATTTTCTCCAGCAGCCTTCAGTGCTGCAGTTTCCATTTGTTTTATTACTCCAACCTACAGGCATGCAGACAAGAAACAAAGTTAGCTCTTTGATAACAATTGGTTTGGGTTTTTTTACTATTTTATGAATCCGGTGATCTTTTAAGATGTGCAAACAGCAAGTGCATCATTAAAGCTGAGCAGAAAGGGCAGAGGCTAGCATCAATCCTACTAATGAAATAAGGCACTGCTTTTCCTTACGCTCTATCCACTTCTGACTGCCTTCTCAACTTCTGCCCCTGTGCTTCTTATTCTGTTTTGCAACAACTTAGCTAGAGTTCACCATTTGCCAGAGAATGGTTGCTGCAATCCATTTAAATTCAACAAGTCCTTTCCTCATAAGCGTAAGAGGTACCAACAGAAAGCCGAAGAATTACAGGGGTCAACAATAAGAAAGAAAAGAGAAAAAATATATGGACTGGGATAAGAAAAACAAGGATGTGAGGAAGAATAAAAGAGAGAGCGGATATATCCATTTCTCTTTATAAGCTGCAAAGGCTTGATAAAAAACTGAGAGAAAGAATTGTTCTAAAACTGTTCTAGAAAACAGGAAGATACTTTTCTGTAAAACAGAGGAAGCCTGAATCTACTTAAATTTCATGACACTCACCAGAACAGAGAAATTGAAACAAAGGAAAGTTAGCCGTTTTAATTGCAAAAACAGGTTTCCCACTTCTCAGTTCAAATAAAACTTTGGTACAATAAGTGCAAGTTATTTCATTGCTATTCTGTACTTAACATCATTTAATAAAAGCCAAGGATAACCTTATATCCTTTTGCTACAAGTCGTCGCACATGGACAAACAGTCTGTGACTCGGTATACTGGCAGTCATAAAGTTATGATCCTGATGACAATATATGTTCAGTTCTTTAGCTGCAATCTGCAAAGTACAAGAAGAAGAGTCAGCCAATAGTTCAAAATGCAATGCAGGAGCTTATCTCTATGACAACACTGATGCACAAGTACAATTAAAAGCCCACTGTCAAAACAAAAATATTACAGTAAAAAGGCCAGAGAGCTGGGCCCCTCCACCTTCCTGTCCCAGCATGTTGTCACAAACAGGGGCTTCAGTATCACAGACTTGACGTGTCAGATTATTATGCTGCACCTTGATCTTTACCACCGTGAAGTAAATCACCTACACAGCACACACAGATTCTGCAACACAGCTCAACAAAGGGTCAAATAATTTACACAACACCAAAACCACAGAAAGAATGGAGTTATTTTAATTGTGGTTATAAAGATGATATTAAGCTAGCTAATCAATTAAAACAATGAAAAAATCGGTATCAAACAGCAGTGGAAACGAAATACTTCATAGAAAAACAGTAACATCACTTGTTAAAATGTGACATTATAATGTCTGATTTGCATTTGCTTTTTTGCCTCTTGGCAAAAAGGTAGGTGTTCACTGACTGGGGAAAGCAGTCTTAAGCAGGAACTGCAGTCAAACACTGAATTGTGTACCTGGATAGCGTATTTCTATTTCCGAACTGCGAGTGCACCAGCAAATGAGTAGACAAATTACACAGTACAAAGTTGATCAGGAAAATTAATTCCCAGTAACTAAGCAAAGTCTCTCGAGTGTGGAAATAGCACAGATCAAAGGTTAAATTGGTAACAATTATTTTGGGACAGATCGCAAAAAAACTCATTATGAATCATTTATGAACCATTACTTTGAAATTATGTTTGTTGCAAAGTATTTTCCAGTTCCTACAGATCTGGCATGTGTAGGTGCCACATCTGAACATGCATCCAAGATGCTCTCTGCACCCAGGCTATACTGGCTGTATTCATCTACTTTTACACCACTTGCTCCACTGTCTTCCAAACTGAAATACTCCTAGTAGAGTTTTGGGCCATGACAGAGAATTCATCTCTGAAACTGTTTCAACTTTAACTCTGACAAGCAATTATTCTAGGACCCCGTCTTAAGTTCTCAATATGCAGGACAGCAAGCACTACACTACGATTACAAAATAATAAACGCTATTTTGGTAAAAAGTGCATGCATAATGGATAGTCTTCAATTTAAGCATGCAGAGATTTTTCATCTTGATTTCAAGTATTAAAAAAACCCTGGAAATTCATGCCCCCCAAAAACCTTCCTTCTGGAAGTGGCCCTAGACCTAGTACAACACGAACATAATGCAAGTATCTCTTCTTATCTCACAAAAATTACCTCTGCATCTTCTCCAAAGAATCGATATTTGTATCCACATTCCACACACAAAACGGCATCTTTATACTGTTTCTTCATTTCTATGAATTGAAGTTCTAGTGGAGTGTAAATGCTTTTGGTTCTCTTATTAAGATTTGTATCTGAAGTATTTTGAGTATTTTCATAAGACTTGAGAGATGCAGAAAACTGACTAAGATCACAGCGTAACTCCTCCTGTAAGTAAAAGATGGAAAAGTATACTTAAGAATCATCAAATAAATCAATTGCCCCTGCAGACCTTGACTCACATTGACCATAGAGCTAAAGACTGTTCTTGCACTAAATAGTGGAATTAAATTCCTTTTATTTGGAATTAAAAGGAATTAAAAAGTCATGAAAGTCAAAGACTTTGCATCAATTAGTGAACTCGCTTTACAACAGTCCTTACACATCTCAGCTGAAATCAGATCCCTATTGTATCATGAGCTTTCAAAACACAGATCAAGAGACATGCAGGCTGCAAAGACTGGGCAGTCTAAACTGTCCGGATACAAAAATAAGGATGAATTACCACTCCAATTTAGAGATGAGAAACTGCAGCACAGAGAGATTAATGATGTTCCAAAATTCCACAGTAAATCAAGACATAAACCAACTCAATATGAGTCTCAGTTCACTGTCTCAAGCATCAAAACCATATTTCTTCTCCAGTCTGCCCTTTCTACATAAGCTCAGCAAACCTCCCAAAGTAATTTATTCTTAAACACAGAAAATCTATATTGTAGTTTCTAAAACCCTTAACAGTTAAGGCTTTGAGCCCACTCTCTCTGCAGTTTATCATTTACAACGACATTATGTAGCCTATGCTAGCCAAGCAACTTCAGCTCTACAACTTTGTTTTGCTCTGTATTGTAAGCAGGGTGATGGATTCAGACTTTTAGAAGTGCAGTGAACAACACTGGTAAGGTGCACTTCAATTACAGCAATGTTCCTCCTCAGTTATATTACAATATCAAGTACTGATAAAAATGGTTAAAAAAAAAAATACAAAGACAACACCCTCCACAAGTTTTTAAAGCCTACGACTATACAAAACACAACTGATCAGGTTGTGCTGAGTTCTGTATCTGCAAATAAACCTGGTAAACTTCAATTTCTAACAACTGTCCCATCTAGATTGCAAGGAACAAAGTCAACAGACTGTTTAGAAGCAATGGAAGCTCAGAAGAAACACAGACATAGTACAAATCATACACTTTCGGTCATGGGAAAGTACAAAGAATGCAGTCAGAAAACAATGGAAAAAGAAGAACACTTAGCTGTATTTTTACCTGTGAATTGCAAAATTCCCAGAATTGCACACAATCAAGGGATGACCCATTTGACAAGCAAACAACACAGTCCAGCAGAAAGCAAACTGTACCATGCCTAGAACTCAGACAGCCCCAGAAGCTTAGATGTCTCTACTGCAAAATCCTCAGCCCAAGGATCCAGTGGTCTTCGATCCAAGGTCTGTGCCAGCCCAGCAGTATGACCTCATCTCATTTTACAGACAAAATTGTTGTGACAAAGCATGTGAAATAAGGTCATGAAACAAAGTGAAAGAAGGAAAAACACACTTGGAAGTTGAATTGTTGAAATGCTAGTAAGTTAGCAGCTCAAGGAATTTAGAAGAAAATTACTCACATAAAAAGGTTATAACTAAGAAAAAAGCAAGACACAAACATCTATGATGAGCCATTCCAAGGAAGGCAGGCCAGCCCTGCCCCACCTGACTGCCTGGCCAGCACAGACTCAGCAGGTGTCTGACAGAGGAAGATGATAGTAATGCTTTGTCAAGTAGGTCATGAGTCCTCACCATCTACTGAGTATATTAAATAAGAAATAATTGCTCTTTACTTTTACTTTGCATACATCTTGCTTGCAGAGTCTCTCTGCACACAGTTAGAGCTGACCTTCCTTGTGATCTAGGAAGGGAGAGTTAACAGCTGTCATAATCTCACAGACAATCTGTGATCAACTGGACCCAAGTGCTGTTTGGCAACAAGCCTGTGAGTATATGAACAGGCAGTGGCAGTACTGCTATAAAAAGCACACCAGTGTTACTGCATTGGAAACCAACTTTGGAATAGGAAGGCAGAAATACTGCACCAGCTGATACACAGAAGGTTTACAAACACACCGGTTCAAAGATAACAAGAAACCTGACTTCTGCAGAAACAACCATCTTAGGCCCACAGCTTGGTGGAGGGAGAGTTGCACATGCCTTTGCTCACCAAACGCCCACTTCTACTGCAGTTACTGTAAGACATTTTTAACTGACAACCTATGCCAGGCAACACGCTGTCTCCAGTGTTACTGAAAAGAAAGTCACGAAGATAAAAAATATTCACCACGCATGTTTCACATATTTTATAATTTCAGCATCTAGAATTGGTTCTCAAACATCTGTGAGACATGCTAAAGTATGATATATAGATTAAACTAGCAGGGGCAGCATCCAGTGTCAATATAACTGGATGGACAAAGGGTCAGAAATGAAGAAGTTCCAGACAGACAAGGGTTTGAAAAAGAGGAACAGAGAAGGAATCCGTTTTCTGTGTTCTCCCACTGACCTACTGCGACTACATAATGTCAATCCCTTATCACAACAGAAATCTTTTGCCACAAACTGTTCACTTCACTATTCTTATCCTGATCTCATGTTCACACAACCCCAGCACCCCAGTTTAAGGTCATGACCTTCAGACAGGGAAGGTCAAATCAACTACACAACCTTTAATACAACCTCCTTCCTTCAGAAAGCCGGATGCAGAGCTTTGTTAAAGAGCAGTTTAGTCCCAATGCCACAACACCACAGTAAACCATGAGATGCCTTTTAGGACCTGAACACTTAAAAATGAGCAAGGTGAGGCCAAAAACCAATCAATTAACTAGTGTTAGTAGTTAATGTTAATAAAAGGAGAAGCAAGGTAGTACTACATTCTTATCAACTTGTATCATAGGCATCATAATGATAATTTTTCACGAGAGCCACCCATATCTTCTCCAGATGAAAAAAAATGCTATCTTTAGTAGTCAGATTTATTAGCAACTGGATTAAGCTACATCTCAGTAATAATTCTAAATTGTATTTTTACAAAGAAAGCCTGTTAGGAATTTTACAGCCCCTATCAAAACTGATAGAACTGAAAGAAAGCTGAGCAAACAGCCACACTGAACATTTTTTATTACAATATGATAAGTTCATTCACAATCACAAGATATACTGCCAGTGTTTCTGCTCTCTCATTACTGCTTTTTTCAATGATATCACTGAAGAACCGTAAGAGGCATTCTGCCCAGTATGCTAAGAGTTCGAGGAGAACATCCGTACACAAACACTGGTTTGTTGGGTACTGCTGCGCTATTTCATGACAAAACACAAAAAACACAGAAGGAATCTTGTGCCAAAGCTTGCTTTTTTAAACCATAAAAAATAATCTACACAGCACTGGACTAAAGCTCTACGTACCTTCTGAGCAACCTTTGGGCTAGTGTCCCCAGACTGAAGAGGGTTTTTCAATTCTGAACTTCTCCCAATAATACTGGGACATTTTTCCAAACTCAGAGATTCTTTCTCCCGAAAACTATCCTCCTGGACTCTGTTACACTGCTGGTCTGAATCACTGCAGAATTCTCTCAGTCTGTCTAGAGTTTGCAAACATACACGGGGCTTTTCACACTTCTGAGGTTCTTCTTCAGTAAAAATACACAACAAAAACATATTAGCAACTTATTTTCTAAAACAGAATGTCTATTAGAATGACATCAATAAGCAGAGAATGCAATCATTTTGCTCTGTCTCTCTCTTCCCTACATTCCCTCTCCTCTCCCATTGCAGTATTTCTGCCACCCTGACAGAATTGTGCATGTAATCAGCTTGGTTAACTTCCCTCACTTGTATGCTTCTTCATACATCGGAAAAGAAGCACAATTATTTTCTGGACTGATAACTGCAAAGACACAAAATCAGCCAAGAACATTGGAAAACAGTGGTATTTTTTGCACACAGTTTTTAAGTAGACAGTAGTGCTAATTGATGGTGTCTTAATGATACTTCAAACCATCACACTCTCAAAACAATGTAATTCCCTCTTTAAAAAAAATTACATTTCTTTCCAGTGAAGTGTAAGTGTAATGAACTTTATATTCACTGATTTGTTTTTCTACTAACATCATGAATTTGTTAAATTCTTGGTTCAAAGCCAGATGAAGCACAGGCATTCTCAATGTAATTTAAGTCACTGTCATTTCACAGTTAGGAGCACTGCATTAGAACTGTTTACTTCGAGGCAGCCTTTAGGTATCCCAGTCACAGGCCAGACTCCATAGAGCTGTCAGGTGTCAGTCATGCTTCAGCCTGAGTCTAAAAGACAGACTGGTAAACCAACACAGAAAGTGAGGTTGCAGCATTTCTGCCTGGGCATCTGGACTTCACGGACTGAACAACCTGTTAAAGCTGAGTCAGCTGAAGGGGATTTGCAGAGTAATTCTGGAGCAAGGCTCAAATACCTAGCTTCTGAGCCACAGAAAGGTGCTTTAACAGTATAGCTAGTATGCTTATAATGGCTCTTCAGAGATGTATCTTACACTCAAGAGACATTTCCTAAAGTATCTGCTGACAAACTTTTTTACATTTGACAATGAAAAACTATTTATTGAGTATAAATGCTTGAAGGTTTCTTTACAGTCAACTCACTTTTATCCTGAGTCTTCAACGGGTTACAGATGTCTTCTAGAGTAACTTGTCGTGCTTTGGTCTTCTTTTCACAGGGTTCACTGCTTTCAGTTGATATTCTCCTTTTTGTGCTGAATTCAGAAGCCTGAAACATAAATTAAACAAAGAAGTTCAGTTACTTTTTCCTCTTTGCCATTCTCTATGAAAGACAACAATGCACCCAAGGATTTCATAAAGAGATAATGCAAAATGCAAAATTAATTTACAATATGTGAAATCCCTAACTATTTTAACTACCTACATATTTCGTTATAAAATAGTTCTTCTAACATTCAAGGCTACAAGAGGAAAAGAAATAGTGCATTCTGTGAACAAGCTGGCTGTTGTGCTAGAGAAGTAACACCTGCAGCTACCATGGCTTCAAAAGGCAGCTTAGAGCTACTTCTGTGGCAGAGAACTGAACCAGCACTTAACAGACTTTCCCATCACACCACACATTAGCACCCTGTCTCTGAATCAGATCTCTTCTGCAAATCCCCATTCCTCCAGTCCAGAGCCCCCTTCTTTCCAGAGACTGGCTATTCACCTCTGAGAGGCATTACTTCCCATGGCCTACATCCCGATGATGGAAGAGTATCTTCTCCACACCATCCTGGAAGCGTTAATCCAGACTGAGACGACTTTCCTAAACTATCTGTAAACACATAGCTAGCATCATCCTGGGTTTGTACAGTATACAGTACTTTCGACTACTGCTCCTTAGATGGCTTTTGACACGTGCACTTTTAACACTTCGTAAACAGAAAATTCATCAATTTATGTTGTTTCATCATTGATGTATTGTTTGACAGAATGCAAGAAGTATGACCAAATATAAAGGAGTAACTTGCAACTGCAACAATGTATATATACATTATCATTTCACTTTGCAGATAAATACACAGCAGGTGCTTTTAGCAGCTTGGATGCACATTTCATATGGTAACCTCAGATGGTTTAAGTGTATTACTGGGGAAATTCAGTCTCCTTATAACTAAGCAGGAACTCCACCCCCAGCAACTAAGCCAATAACCTCTACATAACATTTCCATAGGCACAGCCCACATCAGTGGCAAAGAGTTTCCGTTCCAAGTCCACTACTATATACCACCAGATCAACACTAATTAGGAAGCAGTTTTTCTGCATGGACTGAAAGCGGTAATCACACCTTTCAAAATATATTTGGACCAAAGATAACAAAAAAGGTTGATCTGAGACACAATATACACCTGGATGAGAAAAGCATACACTTTTCCAGGGCCAAAAAGGGCTAGAAACATTAACTACAGGGAGATTAGAAAACAAACTCAGAATGAAACCCAATTGCTGAGAGACAGCAATTTTTTCCCAGCAGCGACATGGAGAGGCTGCTGGATCACTGCAGGCTCTCTTCACCTTGCACCTAACAGCGTACTAAGAGTTCTCCAAGCTCCACGATCTGGGCCACAAGCTCAACCCACCGCATGCCAGGAGGCAGAACCTGTGCCGGAAGGTCCAACACTACTGCAAGAGAGAGAAGCCCCTGTGACACAAACTGGCACACTGGCTTTACCAAGCCCACTGTACCCATACCAAGCCTCAGCTCCTACAAAATGGGCGTATCTTGGCAGTTTCCTGAAAGACTATGTATCGCTACCCTGTGTTACACAAAGCAAAGATGCTACAGCCAGCGTTGGTAACTGGAAGGCCCTGCCTGCTGGCAGGGCAGCCGCAGGGCACCCCTTCGTGCAGCAGAGCCGTGGCCAGCTCTGGCCACCCTTTCTGACATGACTTTCGGACACCGGGTAACCAGACAGGCCCGAGGGCCCTCCGCCACCACCAAGAGGGTTCCCGCAGGGCCCCTGCGGCCCGGCCCGCGCCCTTCAGGCGCCCTGAGCCCCAACCGCCAACCGGGGGACCCCGCCGCCGCCCCAGGCGCACCGTCTGCCGGGCAGCGCCCTGCTGCCCGCCGCTCCCCGCCGCTCCGAAGAATCTGCTCAGCACCAGCTGCTGCCCGCCGCCGCCGCGTTCCCGCTGCCTCCCCCGCGGCATGGCGATGGCGGGCCGCGGCCGCGGGCACCGGCACCACCTTCCTCGCCGGATGCGACGGCGGGCGCGGGGCGGGGCCACGGGGGAAGCGCCTCCGCCGGCGTGTGCGCGGCGGTCCCTCCAACCTCCCGCCTCCGCCCTGCGCCGCCCGCGGCTGGGGGAGTCCTGCCGCCGCCGCCGTCGCCGCCGCCCCCTCACGCCGCCCCGCCCCGCCCCGCTGCTGCGCGCTGTCTCGCTCCGAAGTCCGGTGCGGCGGGAGGCGGCGGTGGGCGTCATGGTGCGTTCGCTCAACTCCATCGTGGCCGTGTGCCAGAACATGGGCATCGGGAAGGACGGCAGCCTGCCCTGGCCGCCGCTGAGGTACCGCGGGTCTGGCGGTGCTCTTCCCGCCGGGCGGCGGGCGCGCGGGCGGACTACAGCTCCCAGCGTGCAGCGCGGCGCGTTCCCCGCCGGCGGCTAGTGTGGCGACGCGCATTGCGCGCTGGGAGTTGTAGTCCAGGAGGGCGATGCGCAACAGGGCGGGAAAGTGCCCGCGGTGGCGGTTGGCGAGGCCGCGGCCCGGTCGATGGCTGCCGGGCCGCGCGGCCGCGTCCGGGAGCCCCAAGGGGCTTGGGGAGCCGTGTGCCGGCTGCCGGGCGGGGGTTATCTCTCATGCAAGCAGACCCGGGGCCAAAGGTCTCGCTTCAGGCATGGCACTGGGCCCGGCCCCTTCCAGCCTCTCCTCCCCGGGCACCGGCGGCGCTTGCGTTACGGTTTTTTTTCCAATTAAAGAAATGTAATTTGTTCCTAAACCACGTTGTAATGCTCTTCTTGCTTTCTTCCCAGGAATGAGTACAAGTACTTCCAGAGAATGACTAGCACATCCCATGTGGAAGGTAACGTTGTACTTGTTGCTGGGGTGTGCCTCTACTTACTAAAATTAGTTTGTGTGGTATCAGTCATGAAAAAGACTGTTAACTTTACTTTTCCCTGACTTAAACGTCCTGCTTCTACAAACAGCCTGCCTTTCCACGCCCTCCCAAGTCTCACGAGTGTTTTACCCCTTTGTAAATAGATTTACCCCTTTGTAAAAACATCATACAGATTGTTTCAGTTAGATAAAGAAACTGGAGGTGAATCAGATGTTTCTGGGCTGCAGGTAATTTGTAAATAAAAAGAATTTCAAAGTCCTGTTTCCCCAACAGAGTAGAAAACTTCACCTACCTGTCTATACCTACAGCTCCAGCCCTGAACAAATTAAAAATGGAAAGGTTTTTTTATGCTGATTAATTAGCAGAGGGTTTTTTCAGTCTATATTAGCTTACCTAACTTGTTTGCTCTAGTTCAGCCTTGGCCATTTGTCCACCCCTCTGACCCTTGTAACAGTAATTTTGCTTGATTTTCTGAGTGCTGCACCATTCCAATAAAGAAAACCCTAACCGTACTGATAATGTGCAGCAACAATACTGCAACCATGTGCGGTATATCTGTACACAGTAATGTGCAACCGTACTGGTAATATGGAGCAATAACGTTCAGGCCCAGTGAGACCTCTGCAGCAAAGTAATACTATAGAGTCTATTGATTTGGTGTGATAAAAGCAGTTATTGAGGATTGAAAACATTTGTGAAAATCAGCACAAACAAACAGGGATAGAAATGCAAAAGATGCAAACAGCCAATTTGTTCTGACTGGGTACTTAACACTGCCAGAAGAGACAAGTCTTGTCGTGTTGCCCCCATTCCTCTTTCACACTGACTTTAGTGCTGGCTCTTGACATTTACTTAAGCTGTTTTAATTCTCTAACCCAGCAGACTAGGCTACTGGGTGTTTGCAGGGACTGCCACTACAAGGTGTGTGGGGTTTTTTCATGCTCCTGTTAAAACTGCTGCCTAGCAAAACTCACTTGTGTGCTAAAACTTCCAGGCAGCCTAACATGTGCCCTTGTTTTGATTCAGTGACCTATTCCATATTCTGATTTGAAGGTCTGTTCCATATTCCACAAGGAATGTATAATCTCATTTTGCAACAGTCTAAAGCGAAGGATTTTACTTTGTTTTGGAGACCTGATTCAGCCCGTTGCAACCTTACATACAAAAAAGACACAACACAAATGTAAGTCGTTTTATGTGTCTGTAATTTGCATCTTACCTGGCACAAATAACCCGTAATCAAAAAAAAAATGTTTATAATTAAAAAGAAAAATTTTGCTCCATCCTGCCTGCAAATCTTTTGATAAGGTATGACCTTAGATGCTAGGCAGTTAAGTTGCTTCACAACCAGACCTCTTAATGCATTATGCTGCCATAAATCTACACAGCAGTATAAATCTTCACCCCCGGCTCAAAAAAGTCAGAAAGTCACTGATTTTTGAAAGTGGGAAGAATACAATGGAGAAGCATCACTTGGTCTTACTTTTAGTCTGATTGCATACCTGCACTGGCCACTGCCGTAAATTAGCTATTGGTCTAGATAAATCTTTGTTCTGACCCCGTAGGCATCCCAGTGTGAACCTTTAGTAAGAAAATACTTTTTTTTTCCAGAACCTGTGCATTTCCTTCAGCAGTGGTACCAGTGGTCTGTGCTAACTTATCTAAACTGACACTGCAGTATGTCTTTTGCAAACTTGCTCATGGAAGTTATCTGCAGGAGAAAGATCTTTAGACACAGCTAATGAACAACTGGAGCATCAGTTCTCTGGTGTGATGTAGTAGATGCAGCCTCTCTCAGATCAAGAAGCAGGGAGGATAGCTGTGAACAAATACTATTTTCTTTTCTCCAAAATCCCTCCTGCTGTGTAGCACATTAAAAAAATTCCCGTTACCCTTTGTGAGTCTCAACCTCTGTGTTTATTTCTCGTAAAAAGAAACCCTCTTCTTAGCAGGGCATATATAAGAGATAATCAGGTTATGAACCTGATTTGGTCAGAAATTATACTTATGGGTGAATTCTAGAATATGATTGAACACCTGTTGCACTCTGCTTTGGATTTAATTTGGCTCATTCACCTAAAAGTTATGCTTTTACCTGGCTTTTGGTTTGGGCTTTTTTTTTAAATAACACTCAAAGCTGACAGTTACTGCTGATCATGTAACTGGAATGATGGAACATGCAAACACAACGTTGATTACTGTATGCTGCTCGGATTTATAAAGAGAACAATTATGTTTTTTCACACTAAGAGAACTCTTTCGAGGGTGTGAGTTGGTCTCACACACAGAGATTAATTTGGCCACATAATTATAGCAGAGCCAATGTCCGTGTAATGCGTATGATGGGCAGTGACATGCCTTTTATGGTCTTCTTTCAATTATAAGTTTATAGGTGTGCATGAGACTACTTTGGCGTCAACTGCCTGCCAAGGCTTTGAGGCCACAAACATGTTCTTCTATGCATGTGACTAATCTGAGAATCGGGACCTAAGCTTGTACTTCCGTTAACTGCTGAAATGGAGTTCGGAAGGGGGAGGGAAAGTCCAGCAGATGTCACTAAACAACCAAAAAATTCAGGACAGTGCGAAAATACCCTTTAAATAAGTGTTTTCTCTCTTACTCAGGTAAACAGAATGCCTTGATAATGGGTAAAAAAACCTGGTTCTCCATTCCTGAGAAGAATCGTCCTTTAAAAGACAGAATTAATATAGTGCTCAGCAGGGAGCTCAAGTATGTATATGATGAATAATAGGCCTGTAAAACAAATAACAAGTCTGCACCTAAAAATATGTGTAGCAATACATCCTAAAGTAATTCTAAATGTAATATTTTTGATACCTGGTTAGGAAGCATCTCTGCTATTGTTTCTGAGTGATATCACTACTTTATCTTTAATTTTTTAATTATTATATTTATTTTATTTTTTAATTAATTCACAAGATAATTGTCATTACCTTGCATAATAAATACTAGTCCTAACTCTACATACAAACCATCTGACAATTGTCAGTAGTCTTTCTGATTCATGTATTTAACTGTATTTCTCTAGTTCCTGGTTAGATTGGTGGCTCTTATTCCATTTTTTTGGAAGTTTATTTTTATTAGCATTTAAGGCAAAAGAGCTGTCCTCTTTCAGAGCTCTTTTCTTGAATGCATCACCCACAGTTACCCAAATATTCTTAAAGAAAAACATCCACTTATAATGGTTTATTGCTTTAGAGGATGTTGGTGGGTTTGGGGCTGAAGGGGGTGGGAGGCAGGGGATAGGGGCTTTTTGGCTAGTTTTCTTGAATGAAATATTAGTGTTCTAGAATTCAAGTAGAAATCTATATTTTATTTTATAGATATCTAAATGTCTCAGTTTTTCTTTTTTAAAAACATGATACAAAATTTCAGATCTGTAATTTATAATGCCTCTTAACCACAGTTATGATTAAACTGTGAATAATTAAACAATCCTGGAGTCAGATGAGAATTCTAACATAGTTTAGCAATAATAGGCATTTCAAAGTAATTAACTAATATGAAACATTTAATTGTTTGTGACTTCAGCAAAACACATTGTATGTCTAGATTGTATTGATTATCTTGATGAATGGTCCTTTAATTATTTAGTAATAAAACTTTGCTTTTTCTAGGGAAACCCCAAAAGGAGCTCATTATCTTTCCAAAAGTCTGGATGATGCTTTAGCTCTTCTGGATTCACCAGAGTTAAAAAGTAAAGTAGACATGGTTTGGATCGTCGGAGGCACTTCAGTTTACAAGGTACATTTAGAGTACTCCTAAATAGTCATTTTCTTTGATGGGATGAGGATGGCTCAAGTTCCTATTACTTCTGCTTTAGGAAGTGCCTTTCCTTCACATGACCCAGCAAACTCCAGTGATTCCAACAGAACAAATCCTGGAGAGTAGAATTTCAGCTCACAAGTTTAAAATAATCTGTCCAAGTAACCAAATGTTGCTTATGCTAATGGTCCAGTGTCATACAGTCATTGCACTTTTGAGAACTTTTCTTAAAAATCTAAATTGTTAGTTTTTTACACCAGGACCCATATTGTTAAGTTTGTTTTAATGAGGTAGTAGACTGACTCTGCAGAGAATGTGGGGAAAAAAGGAAAAATGATCCAGCATTTTTAGCTAGAGTATGGCACTTTATACAGGTATATAGGTAAGAAAAGAGGATTTAGAGAGAGCTGGCAGGTAATGGTGTCAGCAATAAGAGGAGATAAGGCTACAATAAAACCTAGAACTGACTCTTTTCCCATCCAGCAATCAGGCATCCCTACTGTTCCTACTCCACAGGTTTCTCTTGGTGTCTAGGGTGTCTTGGTATTCAAGTGTCTGTACACGTGCCAAAAAGGCAGTGTGTGCCACTTTCTTCTCAGGACCATCTTTGCACAGACAAAGCCCTGTGTAAACTGCCCTGTTTTCCCACAAATGCAATAGTCCTGCTGTCCTGAACTAAGATATCTGTGCAACATGAAGGTCTGCAGTAAAACCTATGTTCTTGTTGCCCTGTGTTTCCTCAGCCATGTTTCTCCCTTCACCCAAACCCCTCCTTTCATTTTCCATTTATACACATGCAAAGTTTAGTCAACTCACCATGTCTCCACCCACATTCCTAGAGTCATCCTTTCAGCCCCTACACAGTAGGCGTTCTGTCCTTTAACTCTCAATTGATTTTGTCTTCTTTTGTTAAGCTCTCATATAATTTGCATTTGTTGTCATACAATACCATTCAAAAGATTATGGCCATCAACCCTAGTTCCTTTCACATCAATCAGGAGAATATGGAGTAAGGATATCTGTAAGCAATCTTTCTTTTGATAAAAAAAAATCTTAATTAAGAATTGTAAAGCAAGGGTTTTTTTAATATACTAAAGGAAAAACAGTTCTGCTGTCCTTTAGTCATTACAAGTATGCTGGGAAATATACTCCACTTCTTGTGTGGCACTTGGACTTCAGGTGTGTGATGAAAATGCTATCATACTCCTGGTAGCAAATTAGGACTGATAATAGGCTTTGTGTACAGGGTGGGAAAATACATGTTCTGATATTTCTTGCCTTTGCAGTTTGTGCTTTTCATGAACCTCTTCTCTGTGTCTTAGGAAATGCATCTTTTACAGTAAAAGAAGCAAAGAAGTTAGATATTGCTAAGGTTGTGAGAAAAATAAGATGCATATGCAAATAGCCTGTAAAACACTGTTATTCCTTTTTTTTTTTTTAATTTCTGTTTTATGATCACTTTTGCATGTGGTGAGGTCCACCATATATTTGATGTTCAAATGCATTCAGTCTATAGTCAAGTATTATCCTATAGAAATAACGTGTCCTTCACTCTTGGCCATTAAAATGCCTGCTTCCAGGCATTATTTCTTGAGACAGATTATCTTCAGATTAGGCATAACTGCCCAACATGAGCAAAAGACTAGATTTGGCTTCTGTGTGTAATTCTGCAGGATGCATAGCGTGAGCAGAATCGTTTACACCTTCTGTGCAATGGCCATATACTCACCTAGTGCTGCAACGAGTGATTATTTTTGCTTGTTCTTCCAGGAGCATCTGTGTTGTAGGCTTCTAATTTAACTATTTTTCCAGTGTCTGGCTGATACTTTGTAGAGAACAATGCCATTTTTTAGACTATTACTCGCCAATACTTAGGTTATAAATAGGCAGTTTTGATTGAGAGTACTTTTGCAAAATATTACTTGTGCTGATTAGCATGAGGGAATATGGCTTAAAATTTCAACTGTTTTCCCCCTTCCACGCATTTATTCAGGACACTTCAGAGGAGTTTGTAATTCATCAGGGAGAAATCTGACAGTTTTATACAGATTCCTGCATTCAGACTAGCTTTGTAATCTTAATTAAAAGGGTTTGATAGAAACCATACACCTCTACCAAAACTACAGGTAATATTTTTAGTGCCTGTATTAAAGATGCACAAAAGGTTACAGGAATATTTCCATTATACCGTGTAGAAATGTGTGGGAAGTAAGATAGCAATTGGTAGTTGAAGTGAATCGTTTTATTCAGTAGTTGTAGGTATTTGGTTTTAAAGCATTATTTTCATCTTACTACTTCGTATGGCTCAAAGGTTTAGAACTGATCGTACAAGCCTGTGATGGAAAAGTGTCTGCAACTACTTTACCAAGTAAGTGCAACAGGAGTGGTTTGAAACAGGTAGTGCTGAGGACATGACAGTTTCACTTACAGCGCTTTGGGGAGTTTAACTCAAAGTTCCGATCTTTCAAACCAGGTAGAGCTTTGTGAGGACAGACCTTGATGAGGAGAGCAGGCCACGCTGGAAAGCACCATACTTTTCTTTTTGTCTGCCTCCTGCAGATGAAGATCCCAACCACCATCAACCCTTTTGTATTCCTGGTCTTGTACCTGGCTCTTCCTACTCATTTACAAGTAACACTACTGTGCCTGCTGAGTAAGTCCTCTTCTGCATCTGAGTGTAGCCACACAACAGTGCAGTAGAGAGCTGTTTTGCACCAGGAGGAGCTAGTCCATTGTGATCCCACTGAGAAGAGCACCCAGACTCTGTAAAATGTCATTTAAAATGCTGCTTATCGGGGCTAACACTTCAAAGAAGGACAGAATAGTGTGAGTAATCTTACATCCCTTTAGGTGTTGAGAACTCCAAGTTGTGTGGCTTTGAATGAGTGTCCAAGCCACATGCAGCATGTTGCACAGACCCCATCTGTAGAAAGGATTACCCCATTTTGGTCATTCAAGCTATTATAGGACTTTCTTACAAGAAAACAAATCTATTCATCATTTCTGCTGTCAAACAGAAAGGATGTTCACATGAGAACTTCTTGCTGCTCTTTTAGATAAAGGCAAGGACACACAGGTGGTATAGTCGTCAGTACTAAGTGGGACCTGCCTACAGGCTCCTCTCTTTTCTGCCTGAGCTTATCCTGTGGCCAAGGAATATGTGCAGCACAGTACAGGCCTGGGTCTATTCAGGTTAGTTACACAGAACCACAGAATCATTAAGGTTGGAAAAGACCTGTAAGATCATCAAGTCCAACCATCAACCCAACCCCACCATGCCCACTAAACCATGTCCCGCAGTGCCACGTCCAGAAGTTCCTTGAACACCTCCAGTGATGGTGACTCCACCACCTCCTTGGGCAGCTTGTTCCAGTGT
The DNA here is from genome assembly GCF_030936135.1 of Gavia stellata. NCBI lineage: Eukaryota > Metazoa > Chordata > Aves > Gaviiformes > Gaviidae > Gavia > Gavia stellata. The sequence goes on along the minus strand of NC_082637.1, from coordinate 81,218,735 downwards.
TTCACCACTCTCTCAGTAAAGAAATTTTTCCTAATATCCAGTCTAAACTTCCCCTGACGCAACTTGAGGCCATTTCCTCTTGTCCTGTCGCTAGTCACTTGGGAGAAGAGACCAACACCCACCTCTCTGCAACCCCCTTTCAGGTAATTGTACAGAGCAATAAGGTCTCCCCTCAGCCTCCTCTTCTCCAGGCTAAACAACCCCAGTTCCTTCAGCCACTCCTCTTAAGACTTGTGCTCCAGACCCCTCACCAGCTTCGTCACTCTTCTCTGAACATGCTCCAGCACCTCAATGTCCTTCTTGTAGTGAGGGGCCCAAAACTGAACACAGTATTCGAGGTGCGGCCTCACCAGCACCGAGTACAGGGGCACAATCACCTCTCTAGTTCTGCTGGCCACACTATTTCTGATACAGGCCAGGATGCCGTTGGCCTTCTTGGCCACCTGGGCACACTGCTGGCTCATCTTCAGCCGGCTGTCGACCAACACCCCCAGGTCCTTTTCCGCCGGGCAGCTTTCCAGCCACTCGTCCCCAAGCCTGTAGCATTGCATGGGGTTGTTGGGACTCCTTAATACAGAGTGGTCTTTCAGTCAGGACCACTACAAAAGGGAATGGCCAGCTCACGCTTGCACCCATTGCACTTACTTTGGGACGGCTGCTTTGACAGCCTGCCACAGGCTGTTGTGGATGTCTTGAAGGCTGAGTAGGAAGATGAGTGATAATGGCATTCCTGAAGTCTTCACTGTAGCTGCTCTGTCCTGGCTGATCTGCAGCCTTTGGCACAGCGCTTGAGCTCAGGCTGGTGCCATCCCATTGGTGTGGGGATTCTGGAGAATAAGAAGTAGATGCAGAATGTGAGGATGCACAACTGAAGCCATCTGTCAAGAGCTGCTGCAACAGCTTTGCCATTACCAGACAACACTTCCAGAGTCCATATCATTATTCAAGAGGGTGGCTTATTGTCCTGTGGAGTCTTTTAACACAGCTCCTAGACTTAGCAACTTCTGATCAGTTAATCAGTTTGGGATGGGGAGGTCCACCATGATCAGGGTTGTTGTCACGGAGCTCCCTGAAGCAGTCCTCCAAGCCATATTTCTGTAGATGGTATGAGGAAGAAACATGCACATGATCTTCCAGGCCTTTGCTCTCTTTGGTTTCCCACACTCTTTGTGGGTGCTGTGGGCAACACCAACATCCCAGTCGAGTTCCAGACCCAGGGTAGCAAGCCAGAAGGGTTACCAAGGGTAGCCCATAAACTGAGGCAGATTCACACGTGTTTCAGGTGGTTTCGAGAGAACCTCAGAACGAAGAGGGATGCTGGCACCTTTTTTCTGCACAGGACCATTCAAGATGTTTAATTGCCTGCCTCATCTGAAATACTTCATCCTCTCTGTACCTCATGCTGCCCTGCCCAGATACCATGCTGAAACACAAGCCTCATCCAGAGAATCATGCCAAGGTGGAGCATCTACCCGGCTGCCTGAGTGCAGAAGGGCATTCTTTGGGACACAGGTGTCCAGCCTGTCTCTCAATCTCAAGTACGGATAGCTGCTGTGCCCTGCCCAGCCTCTAAGAACAGAGGCAAGCAAAGGTGCTAGAGCATGTGCTCCAGGATGGCATTTCAGGATGGGATGCTGACCTCAGCAACAGAGGGGCAAGGAATGGGATGGAGCAACGGGCTGCTGCTGTTCACAGCCTCTTCCTCGTAGGACTGCAGAGGATAGAGGAGCAAGCCTGGAGGTCTCTGAACATTTATAAGGACACAGTGCAGCTGCCTTTTTCTTATGGTCATCTTGCCCACTGCCCATAGGTTCTCAGAAACACAGTTCTCTCCAGGGTGGTGGAAGTATTGGCATAAGCTGCCTCAAGTCCTGTGAAGAATAGAGAAAGGTGAGCTCTGAACAGGGTGGCCGTCCAAGTCTTCATGTAGGTTACATTCATGCTGTGTTCAGCGGCATACTCTGGGGAACTGCCTTTTCTGGGCCTTGACCTCTGCAACAGGAAAAGGCAGAGCAGCTAGACATAGTAGGCATTTTGGTGGGGACAGGGAGAGCTGAGCAGAGTATTGCTGTTGGGAAGTGAGAGCAGAAAAGATTGAAAACAGCTCCCACAGTCCACTGAGTGTTCAAAAACCTCGTGCACCCTTCATCTTCTTAAATTTGACTTGACACTGATCACCTCATCAAGTCTGTAATCTTCTGATACAGCCACAGGGTAGTACTGTTGCTTCCAGGGAAGCTTTTTGACTTCTCACAGCACAGGTTTACAAGTTTCGTTTCTTTGGATCTTCTGCACTATTCTGGATCTCCTGAGTTCCAGAAGGAGTTGATGTTGCTATTGATTTTATGGATGAGGGAGGAGGAGTGTAGCAGCCCAGCAATGGCCAGTAGGTCACAGCAATTACGAAGCCTTTGTGTGTCATGAGAGGCACTCTATCATTTTGTGTGAGCACTTGGTGTTTTGAGAGCCGTCTGCTGGCTCATGAGTGCTTATTGTGTGCTGGAAGACTTGTGGTGGTGACTCACTGGTTCTGGCCCTTGAGACCCTATTAGCTGTTGGAGCTCATCAGCCATGTTCCTGGAGCAGATTTTCTGGCTTGGTTTCATCCCCAAGAAATTTAATTCATGCACACCAAGATTGCTCCCCAGTACAGCTAAAGCACGGTGAGTGGGAACAATTGGAATATTCATTTCAAAACCACGTTTCTGTTCTGAGTTAAGACACTAATGTAGATGCACTCTGTGTGGAGGTATTGTCTCTTAATTGAGAGGTTCTGGTTTTGGCTTTGACTCTGAAAAATAGCACTACCTGGAGATTCTAAGGGAGTCTGCTCAGTATAAATTACATCAGTCTCTTTTAACTGGATTTAAACTGATTAAAAACAACATTCAGATTTTACTAGGAATAGGAACTGTAAGTCCAGCACATCCCCAGACATTAAACAGGGACTTTAAAAAAAAAAAACCCAAACAAACAACAAAACAAACCCAAAACCAGGTGTAGATTTACTTACGTGGATGGTATGGTCTTATGATACATTGTTTGTAGAGTCTTTAATATAAAACCTGCTTTGTAAAAATAACCAAGCTCAAATCCCTAACAATGAGCCTACCAGTGGAAAAGAAAAAAAAACCTAGCAACAAAACTTAAAAAAAAAGAAAAGAAAAATTTGTGACTCAGGTTCCTCATAACCAAGGCCTCTTTAGTAACACCAAAACATGCTATATGTCAAACAGGTTTTCACCTTGATAAAACAGTTTTTTCCTACAGCATCTCAAACATTTAAAATTGTCTCTTCTAATTTATGTGTTCCTACTCAGCTTGTTGCTTTCTCAATGCCACAGAAGCAAACAATGACATTCAAGGTCACATTGCTGAGGTACAGAATTGTATTCTTGTATTAAATTTGGAGAAGAAACTTGCAATTTCATAACAGAACAAAAAGTTCTTTCATAAGAAGTTCTGCTGGTTTTGCTGTTTAGTTAATATGTAGGCTGGCCATAACAGAAAATAGATGCGGTGATAAATAGCATTTGGGGAAATTCTTCAACAAAGCGGCTTGAGCTGGAAAATCAAATTTCCAGTAATCTCCAAGGGAAAATTTTATCTAATATTCATGCTCAGGTGTCTTCCTATGTATTAGTATTTGACATATTGTGTTTGGTAATCTACCCCCTTTCATTCTTCAAAATTATTGAATTATGAAGTTGCTATTCATATTTAGTGCAGCAAGTCTCTTGCAGATGATTAATTACCCTCTTAAATAGAGTTTCTTGACTAAGCATATAAGCTTCACTGGGTTCTGAATGCCCTGAGTGGGTTGTGAATGCCACATTTGCTAAGCTTCAAATCTTTGCTGTACCATAAGGATCACTTCTTTAAAAGAGAGAAGTATTAACAATTTGAGTCACTAGTTTTATTGTGATTTTTTTCAAGCCTGCCAAAACTTTACTAGCTAATACTAATATACTAAAATACACATTTTAAAGATTATGTTTTAGTAGGTCAGAATTTCCTGTAAACTGTAAAAGGTATAGTAGTAATTTTTCTACCTTCCCTGCATATAAGACAAAGCAATTTTGAGCTGCGTACCTACCGGAATGATTTTAAGCTGCGTACCTATTGGAATAGAGACTAACGTGTATGTTACCATGTTTTTGAACTGTTGCATTCAGTCTGTGATGTGACCAAGAACTGAGATCCACTTACAAGGGAGCTACGCAGACAGCTCATTTTTCCATGCTCACATGCCTCACTCTTGCAGGTTGCAGTGCTGTTGGTCCCTCCAAACAGTGCTCTCAAAGAACATGCTGTGAAGAGCAGGCTCCTCTGAGCTGCGTGACGCTGTTGACGTGGAGGACGTCACACTACAGGCCCAAAGCATTGTTCTGCTCTGGGAGCAACCAGTGCAAAAAGCTGAGCACTGCATTGGCTTCTCCACTAGTTCTGTTTTAGAGTGAACTAATTAGTATGGCTTAACCCTGTTAACTTTTTTGAAAGCTGGTAACGTTACCTTGTGTAAAGTGAAGACTGAAGGTGGTTTTGGTTGCTCTGACCGTATGTTCTTTTCCCTGTCCCACCAAGCTCATGATAATGTTACTCAATTGTGGACATTTGTGGTCCTGAGCAGTTGTTTCCAAGGAAGGTTACTGTCTTCCTGGTGTATATGCAAATGTAAGTCTCTTACTTCATTACTGTAATGTCACAGAATCCTTCTTTACAGGAGAATTTTCCCTTGTGTAGTTGTCTGAACTAAAAGATGAGAATGAGAAGACAATTATTCTGTATTCTTATGACCTTCAAGGTGTTTTTTGAGAAAGGGTTTGAGCACTCAGTGCAATTCCCTAATACCTCTTTTATATGAAAGTGGCAGGGTCACAGCATTACAGCTGACAGCACTGTCCTCCCATAGAGATTTACATTTTGTAAAAATATATCCATGGCTATTGTAGTCATGCTTCTGGTGGCCAATACTTCTTGCTCTTAACTAGTTATAAATAAAATTAGAGGAAACAGAACTACAATATTTGCAATGGACTAGTGGATTAACTAATAATTTCTTTTAACAGTTTAAGAATTTAATTTAGCATCCTTATACTTTCACAGACTTGCGAGGGACATATCCAGCCTTTCCAGTACAGTCTCCAAAATAAACTCAGAGGATTTTTAATGTGGAAAGAAGACTGTAATATTGCTATTACTCCTAAACAAGCTTTTTGTGTGCCCGTTCTTTTGAACAAACATATTGATTTGACATTCCTCTGGGAAAAAAAAAATTACTAAAAAAGGTTAATATTTGAGTCAGTTGCAGACACAAATCATGCAGCTATGAAAGGTTGTTGCTTTCTAAGTTCTTTTTTAAAGATGCTTCCAGAGATCATAGAGGAAAAGATTTAAAAGACCCTCCTTTAAGACTAACACACGGAAAAGTCTAGTGACTGAAGTGTATGGGCAAGCTTTTCGATAACAGTCATAGAAGAATTTTGTTGCACTTGCCTTTGTCCCTGGCAGAGACTGGTGGTGGGAGCTACCACAGTGTCTCCTCCCTCACTGGTCTTAGCCTTGGTGGCTTGGCAAGGAAGGGCTGTTCCTACGTCACTAAGCTGAGCCCTAGCAGTGTGGGAAGGAAGGATTTTTGAAGGTGTTGATTCTCCTGATTATCACTGCAACTCTCCTAACAGCCGAAGTTTAGCTTAGGCAAGTCCTTTTACGTAGGTAAGATCTAGAACTTTGTGAGATCTTCAGCTGTGAGATCTGTTTAATGTATAAAATACGTATTTTTAATACTCTTGCAGCTTCAAAATGCAGCTTGCTTATATAATCCAATACATTTTAAGGGTTGAAAAACAGAATGCAAGTAAACAGACTGTTTATTTTTAAATTTTCTCTTTTATAGTGTTCTCATATTTTGTTTGAATTGGCAATGTTCTTGGCTAGAAAGTCACTTGAAAAATAAGTGCCTCACAAAGTTACTTTGGCTGGTTTACTTATTTTAAGTAATCAGTAGAGGAGAAAGCAGAAGCAGTGTGTGTGTGCTAAAATCTGTGAATCTTTAAATGACTAGAAATAATTGGTATCTTCTACAGCAGTTGGTTGCTATACCCACTAGTTTACAGTGGTTTGGAGATTAGATCTATAAAAGATTAATTTTGTAATACCTCTGAAACTACTTTTAATACACAGTTATGCTTTGTTGCAGAGCTTCAGGGCTGTTTTAACCTCTGTTCTACAAAAAGAAACTAATCCAAGGTAACGGTCCTGCACGTGCAGACATAACCTAATCTAGTATAGCTGTCAGTCCAATGCAGCTGGAAATTATGGGGAAGATGATCCTTAGGTCAGCTCCTTTTTGCTTTACACTTCAGAGGCAGGCCTGCCAAGGATTTCTTGGAAGTGAGCAAAAAGACGAGGGTATGCTAAAATCTTTTCAGAGGGTTATGAAGATATATGTGAGTAATAAAAGACTCTGGTTCACATAAAGAGTTGAGATACCTGGGATCCTGACACCTCAGCTCTCCTGTCCTCCCTCTTTTGTGGAAAGTGATCTCTGCTTGAGGAGTGGTTCTGATGTTTCTGAGAGATCAACAGCCACGATTGTAATAGGCTGTGCTTTAACATGAACCAAAAATGAGCATTGCTTTTCCCTGTTGCATCAGGCTGTTGTATCTTAAAAGGTTCAGTAGCTGCTACCCAAGGAGGTGAATGTGTGTGGAGAGCAAACACATATACAAGTCCCAAGGAAAACCAGTGCAGGTACAAGTACAGTCCAAGGATAACTGAATGGATTATGAGGGAAAAACACAGTAAATTAAAATTGTACCAGGAATGACTTTGAGACCCAGCATGGCCATGGACTGAGGGTAATGTAATGACCATGGAGTGAGGATGCAGATTTTTCAGATTTACAGAAGCATGAGCTTAGAGACATCATCATTTTGTTTTAAAGATCTCCTCCTCTTGCCCTGGTAAAATTATTTCCAACAAGTCCTCTCTTACTATCTGTCCTTTCCATCACGTACATTATCCTCACATTTACAAAAAACGCAAAATCAAAAAAGGCAGTACTGATCTCCTACTTACTGGAAGTGGTTTGTCTGTGGAATATTGTGCTAACTTCCCACAGTATTGCCTGATCACTAGAAATATATTTAGTTACTGCAAGTTCTGTTTAAATATTCAAGATTATTTACATCTATACCTTCGTATTATGTATATGTTACATTAAACTAAAGTCATACTCACCCCATTCTGTTTGTTAGAGTAATATGCATAATGTATATTTCCTTGATTAAATTCACAGTAAGTATGTCAACATTCTATCAAATTATCACCACTATGCATCCTCTAACTTGTTTTCTGTACCAAAAAAAGGTGGTGAAACTGATAGAGTGGGCTGGACAGGGCAAGAGTGAATTGAATGTCTACTTAATCCTCATGAAAATGCGAGAGTTGTGATAAATCTCCTTCCCCATCCTACCAGGTCCATAGTAGTTTGCAGAGGTGGTGTCAGAGTCCAGTCCTCTCTGAACAGGTTCCTTTAGAGACACCACACATGGAAGGGTTCATGTTTGATACCAGATTTACTTATCTGAAGTTTTCTGAAGTTACTGTCCCGGAACATGGAGGACCTGGTGCTCCCAAAGGGACAGGAGCTGGGACCCATGGGCAGTAACCTGACTGGCATGACAGGGGCCTCACTAGCCAGGGCTCATGGTGATGAGGCAGGTCCACAGGACGGGATCAGGCCCCATGAAGGTAACCAGAGTCAGACATAGCGCTGGGATGACTAGATGGGGCCATGGGGACAGGCCAAGGCATGATTCAGCTATATACTTAAATCCTAATACAAGTGCAAATTACACTTAGCAGAGTAGAGCAACTGAAATGTAAAGTTGAATCACTTTACGAATGTGTTTCTCCTTGCCTGTTGCTGTGTACGCTCAGTGTCATCATGCTGGGCATTCCCAGCTGCTGAGAAGGAATATGTGGGTTGAAACCAGCTCAAGCCTGTTGCTCTTCTCCACGTTCTTCTTGTTTGTTTTTCAGTTTTCATGGGCCACGTACACGTGCAGACCCCCAGAGCTGGTCTGGCTAACTCAGGAAGCATTTGCACGTTTTTTATTAACTTGGGGACAAACAATTACACAGCTGGTTGGTTCACTCAACTAATGCAACCGTTTATCTAGAATGGAGGTCACCCTCTGCTCCCCTTCATGCCAAATTCAGCTTTTTTTGCAATATCTGTGGTCAGTCACTCCATACGCTCTTCCCTGACCTGTCTTGGTGGTACAGAGTTCTTGCTGAAGCTGAATTCCCATAGAGATGGATAGGAAGTTGATTTATTCCTCTACTACAAAACAAAAGTATCTCTATTTACAGAATACAGTATGTTTTTGTGAAGCAGATTATTCTTCTTCTGTCATTCCACAGGTGTATGTTTCTCCTCTTACCTCCCACTCTTACTTAAAGAAAGAAAAAATGTGATATATACAAATGAGTTGAACACCAGTTCAGTGCTGTTGGATGCTGGTGTGCTGTAACTTACCCCTTCCATTTTAAGCCATTCTTTAGTAATAGAGCAGCTTTTCTAGAAACTACCTTTTCAGCAGTGATAACAATAAATTTTATTAGATTAAATTTGTTATTACTTGGTCCCTGTACTTGTCAAAGTAGTACCTAATAGTGTGCTGCATGTTGAATCACCTTTAACAAAGAGCATTGCTCATCACCAATTTAAGGGAAAGGGAGAAACAGCTGTAAGCTTTTAAAAAATATATTATAAGCAGTCATGAGTATAGCTTTTAATGGGTTATTTTAATGCCGAGAAAGTCTGGAAGAGGTGACTTTTCAGTCTGATCTGGAGACAAAACTTTTTTTAACTCCTGAGTTTGTGTGAATTTGTTAGTGAGGAACTTACCTAACAGGTGTCTTCATAACTTTTTTCATCCAAGGAGCTTGGAAACTTTCTTTGTTGTTGTTGTTATATAACTTCCAATACATATTATCACTTTGCCATAATCCAGAGATCAAACTGGGAAGTTAAACTGATAGATAATTTGATCACTGGGATTGAAAACTAATGCAGAATAAAAATACATTGTAAATCCTTAGCCAGTGATATTAATTAAACATTGGAACAAACTACCTTGAGGTGTAGACCTCTCCCACTGCTTAAAGCTTCCTGTCTTTCAAAGAGGTTGTCGTGGTTTAACCCCAGCCAGCAACTAAGCACCACACAGCCACTCACTCACTCCCCACTAGTGGGATGGGCAAGAGAATCGTAGAAAAGGTAAAACTTGTTGAGATAAAAACAATTTAATAGAACAGCAAAGGAAGAAAACAATAATGATAAAAGAGTATACAGAAGAAGTGATGCACAATGCAATTGCTTACCACCCGCTGACTGATGCCCAGCCAGTTCCTGAGCAGCAGCCACGTCTGCCCCCCCACAGCCAACTCCCCCCAGTGTTTTTTTGTTCAGCATGACATCATATGGCCTGGAATATCCCTTTGGCCAGTTTGGGTCAGCTGTCCTGGCCGTGTCCCCTCCCAGCTTCTTGTGCACCTGGCAGGGCAGTGTGAGAAGCTGAGAACTCCTTGACTTAGTGTAAGCACTGCTCAGCAACAAATAAAACATCAGTGTGTTATCAACATTATTCTCATCTTAAACCCAAAACACAGTACTATACCAGCTACTAGGAAGAAAATTAATTCCATCCCAGCCTAAACAAGGACAGAGGTATGATTCAGAAATTGCTTGTTGAGACTAGACCATACTGCTCCTTTCTTCTCACAGGACTACTCATAATTTTTTCTTCATTTCTGTCAGATGCCCCAAGCTCTGAGAATAGGTATTGCTGCCACTTACCAGGTGGAACTGGCAGAAAATTAAATTATCCATTTAGAAAGTGCTATTGGGCCGAGTCCAGAAGAGGAGATTTATAGTTCAATTTTCACTGCTTTGCTTAAATCCTGTAATATATAAAATAGTGACTGAGTTTCAGTTTTAGGTAACATATTCGGTGTGCAATCTACAAGTAAAAGATATGCTAAGACTCTTATCTCTTGGTTCTTTTTGAATGCTGCCACAGTGATGGCTGGTGCAGGCGGAACAAGAATTTGGAGAGTTGGTAAAGAAAGCTAGTGTTCCAAATAAGAACTTATACTTGATATTATCTTACAGACTTCAAATAGTGTTATGAAACAAGAATATTAAAAATTTTAATAAACAACACTACTTTATGCATGGTTGAGCTGTTCTACAGGGAAGAACTCGATTTTAATTGTTTCTATTGTTTTTAAAGGCAGCGATGGAGAAGCCAATTAATCATCGATTGTTTGTGACAAGAATTTTGCAGGAATTTGAAAGTGACACATTCTTTCCAGAAATTGACTACAAAGACTACAAACTTCTCACTGAGTAAGTATCAAGATGCATACTAGTCTTGTGTTCAGATGGAAGACTTAATAATCTAATTTGAATGTGTGAGCATCCTGTTAAGGCCATGTTCTGTTTTGACTTAGAGGTGCTTTTCATTGTATCTTTCCCCAAAGTCGTATTTTACTTAGAACCTGGACTTGCTTGCACCACACTCAGCACAGAGAGGTTGTTGGAACTTGCTGTGTTCTTCAACCTTCCCATAATCTTCACAGTAAAGAAGTTCCATTTGTCGGTTTGCTTGAAAAGTAACTTTCTTATTGTTTCTCACTTCAGAATTACTCAAATATTTATTAAGCTTCATAACTCTCAGTATGTTGTTAGTCAATGGTGTTTAGCCTCTGAATGTCTTTGATAAATTGCCAGAGACAAATTAAATGGGTTTGAGCAGAGAGGGTTGAGCCTTTATAGATTTCTAATGTTATTTCTTTCTCTTGAGAAAATTACCTCTTCCTAACAAACTTAGTAGGAACAAGTATTTAAACCATAAATTTCTGCAATTCACTGTGGTATCTTCTACGTTATCCTTGTCGTATTCCAGTCATACTTTTATGTCCTCTCCAACGAGGTTACATCCACCAGGCAGTAGGGAGGTGGCAAGAATTCAAACGTCTGCCTCTTCCTCTTCTTGCTAATCTCATTTTGGTTCCCAGCTGGTTACGGACCAGCAGTGGAAGAAACAGAAAGTATGGCAAGCTCTCTGCACGGGGCACGGGTATGGATTGGCACTGAAGTGGGGGAGAATAGGTAGGGGCATGAGAGAAGGATGCAGGAGAGACAAACAAGGTGAGTAGGGAGGATAAGTCACCTTTTTCATCTCTTAACATGTTCTGAACTGCTCTGTGCCGTATCACGAGCCCGCTTTAGTATCCTGATGTCTGACCTAAAGCTTCCCTCTCTCCCTCTTGGCTGTTTCTCAGGTATACATTGGTTTTGGCCAGCGTACTGAAATCAGAATTTGGCCTTAAAGCATGAACTTACAAAATAGCAGATAATTCCCTCACTAAAATGGAAACCCAATAGAGTCAAACCTAGCAAATAAAATTGGAAATTTCTTTTGCCCTCAAAGTCATTAATTGTACAAAATCCTTTTTCTGTCACAGGGAGCTGAAGACATTCTTGAAAGTGTCTGTTAATAAAAACTGGTTTAGTAAATCTGGAATATAAAGGAACACTTTGCATGGTAGCAGTCAGCTGCTTTAAGAAGCTGTCATAGACTTGGAAGAAGCCTTTACCTTAGCATTTCTTCTAAACCATCTGAGGAAAAGCAAAGCAAAAAAAAACCCAAAAGTGTTCTGTATCTCTTCTGCCTTTGAGGACGTGTTAAATAACGTGTTGGAGGCTTCAATAAAAATGTTGGGGTTTTTTGATTAAGCCAAAAAGGTGGAGTTTTTTTTACATCAGAGGATGCTTTCTTGATTTAAAAAGATGTGCGTATGAGTTGCTGATAGTAGTTAACATGATTCCTAAAAATAGTTTGTACTTAGTATACCGTGTTAAGGATGGTATTTTCATCTCCGTTTTCAAACAACTCTCTTTTCTATTCGATTGGATAAATTACAGGTGACTCATAATGATATTTTTATCTACTTGTTGGCTTTGTTTTTTCTTCTCCCCTCTCTCCAGATACCCAGGTGTCCCTGCTGATATCCAAGAAGAGAATGGCATCCAGTACAAATTTGAAGTGTATGAAAAAGCTGTCTTGGCACAATAAATGAGGCTTTCTGTACTTCTGTGTAAGGGCAGACATTTTAAATCATGAAGTCTTATAAAGTGCAAATATATATTAAATTATTGAGAGAAAATGCTGCTTGATAGTACAATACCTCAGTAATGAATGATTCAAAAAAACCACACCCTACACTCTGGATATATACCCTGCAGTGGAAATATGAAGGTGGTCAGCAGCGTGAAAGAGGTAGCTCTAAGGAATACCTCAACTAAGGTTGCATGAAACCTTGTATTGATCTTTACAATGCATGGCAGCATCCCTAACAATTGCAAGAGTAATGACTGATGCTAGACTGCGTCAGAACCTTTCTACCTAAACAAAGGTTTTGAGTATTTCCTGATTCAAAACATCCAACGTTGAGAAAGCATCGAAACTCCTGAGTTTGACTGGGATAGTATATACATTTGTAACAGCCTTTAAAACATGGTGGTGTAGAGGAAAAAGTAAGCAAGCATAATAAGAGAAATGGAGTCTGGAAAGTCTGAGGCAGCAGCTGAGGGATACATTGACCGCTCATGGAAGTCCTCTCTTGTCATCTTAACCATCCTGGGTACACAGCCTACTTCAAGCCTTTTGGCTGAAAACACTGACTTACAAATTAATCTGATAAAGAAGTTTTAACATTTCCATTAACTTCACAGCTGTGTAAAGTCTTGCTGCTCTTACAAAAAGTTGCTATGTCAGTTTGACCGTGGCCACTTTGCAGTATAAGAACATCAACATCCCTCTCTTAATAGGATCAGTGTTTTTATGTTCCTTCTAAATGTTATCAGTGCAGATGCAGAGTGTTAATTTGTCAGTGTGGTTTGGAGTATTCTGTGTGGCATACAAACATGGATTATAAGCAGATAGTAGAGTCCTGTCTCTTTCATTAAATATTTCTAGTATGATAATGTTTTGCATTGCTATTCCCTAAAAGTAGTGAGCAATATACTGGTACTGTAGTAACACTGTGATTCTAATGGTGTACAATGCCAAGTGTTGACCAAAGTTTATTATCGACAATATTATGACAACATTATTAGTCAGGTGCCATGTTCTGTCTGTGGGGAGTTAGTCAGGTGGCAGAGGACTTCATATACGAAGTGTCATGGAGAGGAGCTGGGATGTACCCTGCCCATCTATGCTTCTTTGTGCTGCAGCTGCCACCCTGATAGTGAGAGCCTACAAGGAGGGAGCCTTGCCTCCCTTTGACTGCAGATCAGTCTGAGACCAGATGAGTGAAAAAAACCAGTTTTTTAAAAAAAAATTCACTCTCAAAACTCTGCTGACTGTTTCCCCAAAGCATTTTAAAAGCATTGTCTTACGAAGCAGTATTGTGGGAGATTGGAGTAATAATGCTTGTCCTTTCATGTCACACTGAGGCCCAGTTCTAACGTCAGGGAGGGCAGCACTGGCCGTTGGCAGGCTTTGCACAGGTTGTAACTGTACAGAGGTGTGTAATAGTGCCCGGTTTTCTAAAAGAATATTAAACCTTGATTTTGCTTGCTTTTGAAAAACCAAACCTCTTTGATAGGAGAAAAACACTTCAGATAAGAACACCTCTTGAATTTTCCATGGCAATTTATGACATTTAACTGATGAAAAAGATAGTTTTTGCAGCAACTGTTCTGGGTTGTCTCAGTTTTCTCTGTGTTCCTTTTGCATTCTTAAAAATGTAAGTACTTTCCTGTGTTGATCTTCTTGCCCCATGTGTGCTGACTTTACATCAGTTGATAAAGATTAAAACAACAAAGTTATATCCTTGCATAATACAGCAAAAAGTCTCCTGAGTTTTAATTTGCCAACACATCATGAAAGGGAAGGAAAAAGACTGTTACCAGCAGGATGTTATTTTTTAAAAAAAGATATGTCACAGTGACCCTGACAAGAGAAAATAACCTCCCTAAAGCATTTAATATGTACCAGTTAATATCAAAAAACAGGTCACTGTTGAAAGCTCTGCACAGCTAGTCTCCAAAGTACTGTGTTTATGACAACTGACGTTTATTAAAAGTGGAAGCAAAAACTTCATGCAATGTTAGCTTACGCTGTGATACTGGCACGAACATATGATAGAAAATTTCTGCCTAAGCATACGTTGCAGGAGATACGGTTCACTGAGGCCAAAACATTTTGTAGAACCACTTTGGTTTCAGAGAACTTTAACTTGGATGCAAACAAGCCTCCTGGGAACATAAATAGTTACTCTGACTCTTTGTGGACTGACTTAGTTCTCTCCAGATTTAACTAACAATGTTCACTTGTCAAATTCTACAACAAATTAAGTCAATTTATGATTCGTGGAAATGAGGACTTTTGAAATAACACAGCAGTGTCGTACTTAAAACTTTTCAGAACATACTAATGATGCAGTTTCTTCAGTATGCCACTCTGCCAAAAAGATGCAGTTTTGGTTTGGGTTTTTATTTTACTAAAAGCGCTGCATTTGCACAGCACCTTTTGCATCAGAGCTTTTCCGTATGCCGTACAGATTCCAATCAAGAATTATGAAAATGCATTTGATTGCAGTGAAGCTGGGTCCAAAAGAAGTGTGTTCACCCTAATGACAGGTACACCAAACACTGCAAGTTTAGATGCTTACTGTTTCAAGAAGATGGATAGGCAGAAAGGTGTAAGTCCGCGTGTTCAGGAAGCACATAAAAAGGCTGTTTGCTGATAGGTGTATTATTTCTAGAGGATGGTTACTTTGCTCATTTTTTTAAATCTGTGCCCTTCTAAAGACACCTCAGGTTGTTTGTCCAAAAACTGAGACAACAAAAATGGTCGCTCTTTTCTTCTAAAGGCCAGAGTTACTAGCTGGAATTTGTATGGGCCTTTTTCAAAAGGGATGCTTCGCTGGGTGACAGGTTTGTTGAAAAAGCAACAGGTACAAAGTAAGTGTTTGCTGTTCACCTAAATTGGGTGTTGCACCTGTTACCTCCCCATCTATATTTCCCAAGGGAAATATAAATATTCTATACTATGGCTTGAAGAAAAAATCCTTTGTTCCAAATACGATTTTCCCACGTTTTGTTTACTCCTGTATCTCACTGATGTGTGATTCTGTGAAAAGCCATAGATTCTCATTATGTCTAGAATGGAGAAATGTCATGTTTTTCCCCAGTTCCATGCAGCTAAGTGCAATGAATAGCATCATGAGTGACGATATAATTACCAATCACCAAGAAAAGTATAGTACAGATATAATTTAATCCCCCTCATTCATGCTTTCCCAGGAACAAAGTGTTCTAAACAGATGAAAAATTTAATTTTTAAGGATAATACTAGTTTTAACAAGATAGCTAAAACCAGAGGGTCTGCACAGGAGGTGAAAAACAAACCATTAATGTTTCTGTTGCTTGTCTATTGCTCATTATCTCTCTTACCTGGCAGTGGACAGCAATTTCCATTTGGCAGTAGAAAGCTGATGTTTTCAGTAGCTCACCAGTAGCATTACGGCCGCGGTGTATTCAAGGACAGAATTGGGAACATTCCAACAACAAATCTCTGTCATGGAGAGCAATCGATGGAGAAGAAAGGTACACACTAAATAATACGAATTTCCTAATTTAGCAAACAGTATTATTAGTATATATACAGAACACCAGAGGAAAACAGGAAGGGGAAAATGGCAGTGATGAGCTTATGCATGTTACCTAAGGAGAGCATCAAGAGCACTCAACATGAGATCTTAATTGGGACCGGACAACCATGTTGTCTTCATCAGACTACAGCTAATTTGCCAAAGGCTTAAACCTAAATCCAAACTAATTCTGAGTAGTTCAAAAGCTATGCTAACAGAAGACGAAGATATGAGCAGGCAGTAGCTGATTCAAAGAGGGGAGAAGCTGTGGGAAGGGTTGTTTGTTAATCAGCGCAGAAAATGAGGTGACTAGAGGTGAGAAATGAGGTGACAAAGCTTGGCTAAGTATGAAACTAGGAGATACTTCCCTCATTACTCAGTTGTACATTAACTGTCTCTGCTTGCCCAAGAGGGCTGTGGGAATGAAGCCTACCAAGTCAGGGTAGGCTGACCAGAAAATCAAAAAAATCTTCTGAAGAGGCAGGTTCTGGAACAAAAGAGTGGAAATGGGGAAAGAGAGGTGAGAAGAGGAAATTGATGTTTCCTAGAAGGATTACACTTTTTCTTGTGTTAGTTTGCCCTGTAACTATAATTACTAAGGAAACACATTCAAACTGCTGTGGGGTTTAGCACTTGTAAGATGCTGTGACAAAGTATTACATTAGTGAAGGATTTTCAGGACTTGGATGTCTGTGTGACTGCCTTCATCAGCTACACAGAAATCCTCAGCTATGATTCCTATTCTGAAGTGCTTGCACTACATTTTTAAAGCAGGAGTCCCACCCCAGAGCACCCAGTAGCCCAAGGGTTAGCATTGTGCCCAGGCTGATAATCTGCTTCTCTTGGTGGACAACATACGCTTCTGGGACTGCATATGGGAAACATGCCGATTTTTCTCGGTCTTCAATTATTAGAACTTGCTTTCTGCCAGCTCTGGGGTGATCCTGGCTTATTCTTTCCTCTGTTTTCTGTCTGCAGATCATTCTGTCTCCTTTCGCATAACATCAAAGTAAAATTTGTACAAGAAACCTTTTATTAGATTAATTGATGTGGTTGGAAAAAGAACAGACAAGCTCTCAGGCAGAGTTTTATTCTGGTTACATTCTCAAGACATTCTCCAAAATTTGCCTGTTTGTCTCCAGTTAAATTGGGTGGTTTAATAAAGTAGATTATATCGTCATGTAAAACTTGCTTTGCACATGTCATTTAATGGCCTTGGCTACAGCAGTTGTGTATTGCCTTCAGTCCTTAAGCTACAGTCCTCTCAGTTCTGTCCCTTATCTCTTCAGCTGTCCTGTTGGATTGGAAATTTACAGAAATTCAGACAATTGTTCTGATCAAGGAAAGTACATACTTCAAATAGACTGCTCTTAAGTATGTGCTTGTATCTGATTAAGTGGTAGTAAGTGTTTTTCCTGAAATCGGGCCATATATTTACCTAGTTAAGGAAAGCTTTAGGTATGAAATTAAATATTTTGCTGAATGATGTCTCCTATGAAAAAACAGACAGAAAAAGAAGTAAATACAGAACTTGAGAGAACAAGAAATGGACAGTACACCATTACTCACGAAAGCTGAAATCAATGTCTTTTCCTTCAGCAGTTCAGTTTAATGAGCTCCTAATACCAAACAGAATCTTTTTCAGTAAACAAACCATTATATAGAAGTCACTTTGGCTATAAATTGCGTCATTGATTTAATTGAGAGGGACACTTGCACAAAAACAGAGCGTTTGCTCCTTAGAAGTAACATGCTTTAATGTTCATCCTTCTTCTGAACTCACAGCGTTCCTCACAAAGCCCTGCTGGGAACATTCACACTTGTTTCAGACAGCTGTGCTAATTGATGAATTACCAGTCCTTTGCTGGAGATCCCTGCTCCACCTGTCAGCTGGCTGGAGGGATTACGCCTAATGTACTTCCAGCAGAGCCAGATGGGTTCATTGAAATATCCACTGAAGAGGCATTTCAGCTGAACAAAGTGGGTTTGCCTAAAAGGAAGAGGAAAAACTCAGGTGATCCTTCCCACTGATGCAGCTGTGGGGCAAGTAACACCCAGTGATGGACAGTGGTGAGCAAGCAGGAGCCGCCGTGTCGTCACTGGCTTCGGCTAGATCTAGATGAGCAGCTTTAAAACCTGGAATAATTTGACATGAGCTGTCTGTGGACACGCTCCACAGAGGAGCACACCTCACAGACCCCAGAACACTTGCTTGGGGAGGATGCCTGCTCTAAACCACGAGTGGAATATCTCGCTCGGTTACGACATCCCATTCCCATTCTTGCAGTAATTAAAAACAGAAGAGAGAAAAATATTAAATATACGACTCAAGTATGAGTAAGTAACTTAAATTAGATCAGGCCAACTCAACCACTGAATTCCACTGGAGCTCATGCAGTTGTACTAAGGAGTGCTTCAGAAGCTTTTGAACTTTTCAATGCTGCATCAGTAGGTTATTATACACGGCAAAAAAGCTCCTGAAAACTGTTTCTTATGAAATCAGCTGGAAAGAGAGCTTCATTTTCACAAGCGCAAGAAGGGAGTTTTAATCACTATACCTCATCTTGTTAGGTTTTGTTCAGAAAGGTTAAAATTTAGATCTGTTCCCATCGAAAGTCCTAGGTGGAAAAGCTCATCAATTTAACATACCTAAGTTTAGAAAGAATTAACTGTCTTAATTAAGTTTAAATTAATTTTTTCTCATGTTTGTTCAGTTGTTGATCATATAAAAAGGCAATCCGTTCTTCTGGAGTTCTTTACTCGCTAAGTACTTTTGTGCATATTGTTATTTCAGTCAGTCAAAATTGATTTCTTCAGAGTATTGAGTCTCAGTGTCCTCCATCAAATTACAATTCTCTTTCAGATGGAATCATGTAGATTCTCCTATTTTTGTCACACAGTGGTTACACCATTGTTTACTGCGGAATTCACTTATGTATTTTTTCTAGTATATAATTCAGATTCCTTTAGAAACTACTACAGTGCACAAAGGGTACAGACAACTTAATAATGATTGCTTTCATTCTGTGTATTATTTATCCTTATATGAAGGAAATCCATATCCTTCAAGTTACAGCAGAATGATGGCTTGGTCTGCTCAAAAAATGAGGAAAAATCTGTCAGGGGAAAAAAAAGCTTTGTAACAAAACTGTGAGTGTATGCATGAAAGATTTCAGTATCATGAAAGATTCATCTGGTATTGACCATCACTAGTATATGAATTTCAAACAAGCCTGCAAGCAGAGAAAGTAGCAGTTGATGTCTTGAACTGTTACGTGATTTTTCATCCTAATTAGAAAACAAGTACTATGATCAGGAATCTATATTGACATAAGTCCTTGTTATATGGCAGAGATCATGCTTTGTTACCCTCTTACTTTACCAATATGCCTAACACTATAATGGCAAATAATTTTAAAATAACTTCTTTCACAATTTCTTTTCAATTTTTCTGAACACATTTATGAGAAAGAATTGACTCTACAGATGTTCACATACTGTGTTAGGAATATCTGATTCACATGAGAGGAAATAAGAACACCGGCAAAGGAGAGTTATCCCATGAGCTTGGTGATTTACAACACTTCAGAAACTAGCACTTGTGTTTTGCAGCATTGCAAATGGTTGTGTCCATGGAACAAGACATTTTAGTGCAATATACTCTCTAAAATTTTTTGAAGAACTCCTGTTCCCTCACCAATCGTAATTATTCCTGCAAGTATCGCAAAAGCAATTCCCACGCACAGTCAATTTTTTAATTGAAGGAATTAGCAAAAATACATCAAACACTTCAGAGAGCATATTGTTCCAGAAAGAAGACTGCGTGTCATAACTAGATAATTAAAAGATGCCTGACAGAAATCAGGAGAAAACTCGGCTTTGGCATTACCTCACCGAAGCCAAAGAAGTAATACCAGGCTAAATGTGAAACGAGCCTGTCTCAGTGCTCTCACCTGATGTGATCAACCCAACAGAGTGTGTTAGCAAAGACATTACAATATCAGGTATATCTCAAAATCAAAAGCAAGCCAATAAAATAATGAAGTGTTATTCTAGATTTTATAGTGCATGCAGAGTTGTGGCTTTTTGTGAGAGTTAATGGAGGCCTAATTTCTTCTGTTTGGTTTTGCTTATTATTTTTGAAAAAAACCGCAGCGCTTCTCTGTACTCTGCTTACTGCCTCTGTCTTCTCTCTTCTCTTTTAGACCTCTCTGGTGATGTCTCTAGATCACTAGCATAATCTCACTTCATTATTTTAAACAAGCAAGCAGCTGTACCTGTTACATTTAATAAAAGTATTTTTAAGAAACACTGTTGTTTACAATGTGTTATTGCATTCCTCTCAGCAAACAGTTCTAGCACAGTAAACATCTGCCTCTGTACATAATGTTTTAAAATGTATTTTTAAGGTACCAAACTAGTGTATAATAATATTAATTTCAGGGTGGTTTTTTTTCAGTCGCCACAACTAAACCAAGTTAATTATGCTCTTGTATTTTTCCATTTATTCACAGTTTTGAAAAAAAAAAAATCTATGCACCAATACATAATAAAATAATAGAATTACTAGAATTACTTATATTACGTTACACCATGTTCAACAATTTACGCACAAATGCATTAATATATAAATCATTATATATAGTAAGCAATCAAGGCTCCTTCTTCAATTGAATCAGTTTTTGCTAGTGTAGGCTAAGGCTGGTCAGTATCAAACAGACGTAACAACCAAAGTGTTTACAGTTTCCTATGGAAAGCAAAATCTCAAAACAGTTTTGTTTCAGATCCACTCACAATACTTCCATTCTTTTTTTTCCATAAACAAAATGGAATTACTAACTTAGTCGAGTCCCAGGATCCCCAAGGACCGGGGAAGGTGCCCTGCTGTGGTTGATAGCGCTTGGATACCCTGGCAGCGCCAGGAGAGGCAGGGCTCTCAGGTGTGCCTGGACTCCCAGCTGCAAAGCCTGGGGTTTAAGCTCTGAAACCACCTTCCCAAACACAAGGCTCCTGGGCTCAAGGTCTGCAGTCCAGCTCTGGGCTTCTTTTTTTTCTTGGATTGATGTTGAGCTGCCTACTGGAAAACTAAGTATGTATGTTTCTTTAGTTTTACTGTATGCCTGCCTGTATTTGGACAAAAGTATATCAAGAATCAGTGCAGTGGAACATTTTAGTCAATTAAAATTAATATTAGTATTCTGTGACCATAAAACTTTCCCCTGGTAGATATCTAGCTAGCCCAACTGCCAGTGAAATACAGGAGAGGGCTGGGTTGGTAGAGATCCTGAGAGGGATACCAAGAAGTATGACAAACTAATAAGCTGTGTGCATATGGAAACATCTTTTGTATTTTATAATAAACTTTGCACTGCATTGATGTATTCCCTGCTCTGGTTTTCCACCCTCCTTCACTGTTAACATAAAAATTAACTTCTTGATACCAACAGTTGTTTTTATATCCAATTAAAAGTAGCCCAAAAGGGAGGATATTGTGACATTTATAAGAAAATCTAATTATCTTTGTAAAAGTGCTCTTCTAAGAACTGGTGCAATACACTTTTTTTTATGTAAAAGATTTATGTCGGCTATCATAAGCACAACTGTACAATGCAGGCAAGGACGGAAGGCGGAATAAGAAAGCGTACATGAGAGCTGCAGAAACCGCAAAAGCAAAGATGCTCCAGCAGTAGGATTGATGAACTATACACAAGTGTACACCGCCTCCATATCTTACATAATTCACACAACAACAGGTCTGAGAAGAACAGTAACCTTCCTGAAGAGTGGGTGTTCAATATACATGCTTTTCCGAGACTGTTTGGCAAAGACCGAGTATTAACAATGTGGGTGAGGTGCAGAGAGTAAAAGAAAACAAAGATAATTAGAATCACACCGCAGAAAAAAAAGGAAAAGGCTGCGGACATTCTCCCAACTTCGTTTTTGAAAGACAAGGTTAAAGAGTAAGTGAATAACCTGCCCTTGGGATGTTGTTTGTCTTAGTGGCTTATTCATACGATTCAGCCAGCTCTTAGTCATGCCAGTATCTAAGCGATCCTGTCATGCACTTTTAAAAAGTAGAACAGCATAAATCTCCGTCACATTCCTCCAGAAACTTCTCTCTCCTGTGATACCTAAAAAAGCCCTTCATAGCATCAAAGGTGCTGGTGTCCTGTGACTGCTACTTATTACACCAAGCATGATGGATTGTTTCACTGTTACTTTGCCCTCACCTCCCCTGTTTGTTTGCCACATTCACCTGTTGCCTTTTATTATACTCCAAGACAACAATGTCTTTGAGGCAGCAGCTGCCTTTTTAAATGGATGAGTACAGGACCTTGCACAATAACAGCACTACAGCCCACGCAATTAACAGTGTTTGCGAGGGAGACAAGACAGTTGCTGCAGTTCCCACGTCTATTATATCATCTGCACGTCGCCACCAGAAAAAGTTAACATGACAAAAGGCAGTCAAAACTTCTGCAAAATGTTGTGTAGAACTGTTACAGCATGTTTTTGTGGGAATCAGTATTCCAAGAAAATATCCTTGGAATATTGGGGCTATCAGCAGGAAGTCCTGTCATTCGCAGGTGTGCTTAAGGATACTCCATAAGCATCATGAGAGGCGCCAAGCAGCTAAACAAGACTGTAGCACAGTAAGGTGATTGGGAGTAATCAGCTTGGCTTCACCAAGGGGAAGTTATGCTTGACCAACACTATGACATCCTACAATGAAATGACTGGCTTGGTAGATGAGGGGAGAGCTGTGGAGATTGTCTACCTGGACTTCAGTAGGGCCTTTGACACTGTCTTCCAGAAGATCCTCATAGAGAAGCTGTTGATGTATGGGCTAGATGAGCAGACAGTGAGGTGGGTTGAAAATGGGCTGAACGACCAGGCCCAGAGGGTGGTGATCAGTGGCACGAAGTCTAGTTGGAGGTCAGTAATGAGCAGTGTACTGCAGGGGCCAATACTGGATCCAGTCCTGTTTAATATCTTCATTAATGATCTGGATGATGGGGCAGAGTGTACCCTCAGGAAGTTTGCAAATGACACAAAACTGGAAGAACTGGCTGATATGCCAAGAGGGTCATGCAGCCATCCAGAGGGAACTGAACAGTCTGGAGCATGGGCTGACAGGAACCTCAAGCAGTTCAACAAGGGGATGTGCCAAGTCCTGCGCTTGAGGAGGAACAACCTCAGGCAGCAGGACATGCTGGGGCGACCCAGCTGGAAAGTAGCTTTGCAGAAAAGGACCTGGGGGTCCTGGTAGATACCAAGTTCAATGTGAGCCAGCAATGTGCTCTTGCCACAAAGAAGGTTAACAATAGCCTGAACTGCATTAGGCAAAGTATTACCAGCAGGTCAAGGGACGTGATCCTTGCCCTCTGCTTAGCACTGGTGAGGCCACACCAGGAGTATTGTGTCCAGTTCTGGGCTCCCCAGTACAAGAGACATGGACATACTAGAGAGAGTCCAGCAAAGGGCCGCAAAGATGATGAAGGGACTGGAGCACCTCTTCTGTGAGGAGAAGCTGAGAGAGCTGCTACTGCTTAGCCTGGACAAGAGAAGGCTCGGGGGGGGATCTTATCAATGTATACAAGTATCTGAAAGGAGGGTTCAAACAAGACAGACCCAAGCCCTTTCTAGTCATACTCAGTGACAGGACAAGAGGTGATGGGCACAAATTGAAACAAGAGATTCCCTCTGAATATCAGGAAACCGTTTTTCACTGGGAAGGTGACTAACTGGCACAGGTTGCCTAGAGAGGTTGAAGAGTCTCCATCCTTTATGACATTAAAAAATGTCCGGACATGATAATGGGCAAGTGACCCTGGTTGATCAGGGGGGTTGGACCAGAAGACCTCCAGAGGTCACTTCCAACTTCAGCCATTCTGTGATTCTGTGAAGGTGTCCTAAACTTGCATGAAAATCAAGAAGGTTCTTTCACCATTCTTCGGAATTTCATAGGATTTTGGTAGCAACCTGAAAGCCCCCAGTAGTAACAGAACTCCTCTGAGACAATGAGCTTAGACAAATGGGACCCAAGGAGCTAAGATAACCTCAGAGAAATACTACGTGGCAGCTGTGAGAAGAGATTGATTCTAGTATTTGACAGAATTTTTTTATTTTGCAGATTTTTTCTGATTTTGTGGTCAAGAGCCTACACCTTGGCTTTGCTGGAATAAATTTTTCTTACTGAAGCTTGTTGGGTGCTAGGCTGATTCCAAGGCTGATTCTGGAAAACATAATGTAACCTACCTCTCAGGAAACAAATCTGTATAAAGTGATGTTGCATTAAAGCGGTGTTGCAGATAAACTGTTCACGTGCCTGCCACACAAGAAAATCCCAGGAACTGAGACTTAATTGCTGCCAGGTTTGTTTGCTGGTGGGCAATGTCAAGTATCAAGAAAGAAGAAAATGTCTTTCCTGGAAGGCTTTGACCAGATTGCTTCTGGCATGGAGCAAGCAGCAGAGAGACAATCCATGACATCGGGTAATCCTGTATTGACATGGGGGCCTTCATCTCCAACAGCGTCTGTGACTACTCCTGCAGAAGAAAAAAATCATAATAAAAAAATTAACCAGCTGGATGGATTTAGGATCGTTTAATAACAAAGAAGCCTTGTGAGGGAACTGGGACCTCTTAGTCCTCCTACAAGCAGATATCTTATTTTTGCCTTTCAGCAGTTTTGCCATCCAAAGCCACTGGGGATTACTATGGAGTAAAACTTGAGTACGCCTGAAAGAAGCATCTTTTCAGGCTCCCCTTCCGCTGATTCCTGTTAATGCCATTAAATTCATGCCCCTGGGTGGTGCGAAGCAGTGAGGTGGTAAAGAAGGGCCTTAGGTGGGTTGTTGCTGCCATTCGCTGTAGGTAAAGGAAATGAAGTACAGCCGAATGCATCCTGGTGTTGTCTCTGCGCTGAGGGAAGATGCCCAATCTTCACCAGGAGGGAGATGACTGGAGGTGCTGTGGGATGGGGATGCGTACAGGTGTGAGGGTATGGGGGTGTGAGAGGGGAGAGGCTGTGGCTGTGGCTACGTGTCAGGGTGCAGGGGTGGGACGGTCGAGGGGGTGTGGAGGTGAGGATGTGTAAGGGTGCGGGGCTGTGAAGCTGTGGGAGGATGTGAGGGGGTGAGAGGGGCGTGAGTGAATGTGGGTGTGAGGGTGTGTGGGGGGGTGAGGAGGTGTGAGTGTGTGGGAGAGAGTGAGGTGGTGGGTGGGTGTAAGGCTGTGGCATGTATGGGTGTGAGGGGGGTTTGGTTTGGGGGGGTGAGTGTGGATTTAGGGGGGTGGGGGGTGTGAGGGGGAGTGGGTGTTGGCAGAAGGGGGTGTGAGGGGATGTGGGAGTGCGTGTGAAGGGGGGTGGTTGTGGGTGTGAGGGGGGTGTGGAAGTGGGCTTGAGGGGCTGTGAGGCGGCGGTTGGGGAGGTGGGGGGGGTGCGAAGTGGTGGGGGGGTGGTTGTGAGGGGTTTGAGGGGGGGGGTGGCAGTTGGCGAGGGGGTGTGAGGAGGAGCGGGTGTGGCGGCCGCCCACCTCCGCTCCGCTCCGCCGCCGCACCCCCCCCCCGGCCCCACCGGCACTGGGGGCACCGCCGCGCTGCCCGCTCCGCCCCCGCGGGCCGGCCGGAGCCCGGGGGGGGGGTCCGGCGGCACCGCCTGCGCTCAGCCCCGGCGGGGAGGCCCCGCCCCGCCCCGCAGGTGAGCTCCGGGCGGCGGCCGCTCCTCGCCTCCCCCTCAGCGCCGCTTGGGGCGGGACGGAGGCTGCCGGGGAGCCCGCTCCTCCTCGCCGCCCGCCTCAGTGTGCGCGCTCCTGCGGCCGCGCCGGTGCCTCCTGGGCGGATCGGCCGCGGGGTGTTGCCGAAAGCAGGTCCGTGGGCGCACAAGCTGAATTTCCACGCTCTGCCGGCGTGCGTTGTGGCGGGGGTGTTCCTTGGCTCGGCGCGGGAACGCCGCGCGCGCTGGCAGTCCGCTCCCCTCGCCGAGAGCCGCCTGAGGGGCTGCAGGTGCGTCCCTTCCCGCCCGGCGGGCCGTCATGCGGGAGGAGCAGACGCTGCCGACGGCGACAGGTAAAAACGTTCCCCTCGCCCGCCCCCGACACCTCTGCCCGGCGCGCTGTCGCCTGGCCTTCGCCTTTCCCCACACGAAGGGGATGGGGCGGGTTTTTAACTTTTTATAGCGCGTTAGGGTGGCCAGAATGCTGATGAAGGGTTCAGGTCGGTGACTGAAGGTCTGTACGTAGGATGCTTGTCTTGCAAAGCGATTGTCAGGCTCTTCTCAGTTCAGGCGCCACTCCCTTATCTCTCGGGGAATTTTTAAGGGAAAAGCCTTTAAGATTCTTACTCTTCTAGCCTGCGTTTATGTTTTTCAGGTGTGTTCTCTGTAACTCCTCTGTAGAGAAGTTGCCTGTCCTGTTTTTTCCATATCTTCCTCAGGAAAAATGTTAGAGCCGTTAGGTTACAAGTTAGGATGCTGTGAAACACGAGTGAACAACAACATTGACCTTAATGTAGAGCCCGAGTGAAAACTTTCCTCTCCCACTGCTCTCCACCACAATCCAACCACTCTCTGGCAGTAATTGCTACCATAGAAAATACCTCCGAATGAGACAGAGTACTCGGAAAGATGGTAAATGCTGTGACAGGAAAAAGGTACTTCATGAGCTAGCTGGACCTCTCCAAACTTTCTTCAAAAGTACGAACGTGGCAGATCCAAAGGGAGAAGACGGGTGAGAAGCGTAGGGAATCCTGGCTGTCCTGCAGTTAACCTTGGAGAACAGCAAGGCTGAAGAGACAGATGCTTCACTACGGGAAGTTGCACTTTACAGACTAGGTTTCCGAAATGGGACTTGATTCTGGCAACTTTGGGGGAAAGGTGGGGAAGTTTTGGCTGTGTCAGAATGGTGATATTTTAGTCAAAAGTTACTTTCACATGTGATACATTTCAACGTGTTTATGACAGTGTAGGAAATCAGAGTTCTTGTTATACTGACTGAGAGAATTTACAAGGTTAATGTGGATATAAAGTATCACAAAAGTATTTACAGGCTTATGCCCTTTGAGTGTGTAAGCACATTTTTTTCAGAGATGAGAATCAGTGACTTAATTTTACTGGAATGATTTTAGACTCTCTAAGCACTACTGCGAAAGCTTGTGTGACTCCAAGAGTGCTGAGGCACAGAGGGCAGACAATACGGCTTTCACGTTGCAAAAGCGAGGAATATCTTGCAAGAATATTGATTCATAACACTCCTTTACTCAGTGAAAATGTTGTTCATGTTTATACATTATAACATCGATGAGCTTTTTCCCCCTCAGTTTTGTGACTATTATTTCCGCTGTTAGATGTAACAAAACACTGTGAGAGTTTCTCCTAGCAATTAAATGCTATTTCGAAATCAAGAAGCAAGGGTTGGAGGAAGAAGTGCTAAAACTTTTAAGTTTTAGTGGCTTTTCCCACTACGATGGCAGCAGGACCTGTACCAGCATAGGACTCTGGGTTATCACTCTTACATTTGCCAGCCTGACCTCAGGATAGGACCCAGCACAAATCCACAACAGCGGCTATCTATTTCTTGGAAACAAATCATCATCGGTTTCTGAAATTGATTTTCATACTAGGAGGTGCTTTGTGCTACTTCATCTCAGAGCACTTCCCAAGACAATATTGCTTTTTGGAAATAAAATTAAGCTCTTCCTAGATAGAAGGAGTGTTCCAGGAATATTATGTGTATAAGAACACCAGAAATTTGTGGATAATCTGAAAGACCAGTTCATGATTCAGTGTCACACACTAGGTTGCATAGTTCCTCATTCTTTAAACTGCTATCTTGGCAGAAGTTTACCTCCACAGCTGAAAAGCAGCTGTGTCACTCCTGACATCTCAGTAACACATGTAGTAGTTCTGAGATAGCAGTTAATTAGATTTAGGAATGTTTTATAATCCCAATCTGTTTAGCATCAATCTGTGGTGAATTACAAAATAAATTACTCTTTTAGGGAATCTGCTTGAACTGTGGTCTTTCACTTCAAAATAGCTAGCTGTGGTTTTTTTGGAGCAGGTTGTATCCAGTCCAGATGTGGCACGTGGATTTCCACTGAGCCAGTGTCAGTGTGGGTCTTAGGAAAGTCCAGCTGCACTTTGTTCCCATAGTGGCCGTTTTAGGATGACACAGTCCCAAGCGCATTGTACCATAATTAAGAGATCCGCCAGATGAAATCATGGTTATCTTCTCCCAGCATTTAAGAATGTATTCTACATCATATTGTTCCAGTTGCAAATCTGTAACACTTCTTTTAATCATATAGTACCTGACTCTGAAGTATTTGTGGATATTTATTCCCTGCTTTTTCTTTCTTTCTCCACTTTCTTTTGCCCCAACGCTGCCCCCTTTTCCTTTGCAGTGCAAAGTGTAGATCAACCTATAAATAACATGGCTGGACCTAAGCAGCACTGGTTCTTGTGCTCCTTCTTTCGGGGATTAGCCAGCCTGCTTTGCAAACCTGACAGTCCCAGCCTGCCAATAGAATGTTTAGTTGGGTTTCTGAAATTAAATTTATTAGCACCCACAAGCTCTGGTGAGATCTCAGGCACGCTGGAACTGCTGACCCGCCTGCACAAATACATCTTGGGCTTTCTCCAGGCCAGATTCATACAACATCCTGGCTACACAATCTGCTCCAAACATTAACTACTGGCTTAGACTAGGCTTCCTCTACCCTTGCACACATCAATAGTCCCGCTAAAGTCTATGGAGACAGTGAATTTAAGCAACTGGAGGCATTAGATTGGATGTCAGAAAAAGAGTCTCATTTTTAGCACTGACCTGCTGCATGACTTCAAGTAGCATTCTTCTCTTTCTGTGCCTGTTTAATATTTAATGTTCTTTTGGCCATAGAAGGTATTTCCACAGATGAAAGGACTTGTGTAAGAAGTTCTATATGCCATCACTTAAGTAAAGCAGGCAGTTAAGTATCAGAAGAGCTTTAGATAAATATGAAAGGAATGTAAAATCACTGGTGCCTTCCAGGTAGGTCAAGAACAAGGGAGAACACAACCAGAATTCCAGTTTGTGTGCTATCTAAAAGATATTTCTCTTAAGTTTGTTTCTGGAAACCTAAATGCACAAATTAATTTGATACGTTTACAAAAGGCTTGATAATAACTTTGAATATATTACTTGTCAAAAATATGCATTTCATAATAATGATTTGCACATCAATGAAAGCTGAGGTAGACACTACTGAATTAGGTACTTCCAGTATAATGGAATGAATCCTTAAAGTAATTTCAATGCAATTACTTTTAAAAAATGTTTTATCAAGACAGAGGGGAAAAAAAAACCCACTATGGTCAAAAGAAGATGATAGTAGCACAGTGGTGTCCCCACTCTCAGCAGTGATGGGAAGTGGGATATTTAATCTCATGAGGATGGACAGAGAAGTTCTGGCCCTCTTTCATTCTCCTTAATTTCTCAGGACAGGACTGCAGTAGTACATACACAATGAAGGATTCTGTGTGAGGGCCATAAACCCAGAAATAAATGCTACCAAAGGTGAGCTGGTTCATCTCATGCATTTGCCTCCTGTGTTTTTTCCTGACATACCAAATATTCTGAGGTATCTTACCCAAACACATGCTACACATGACCATTATTACACCATATCACCAAACAACAACTATGTTAAGTAATAGTTAAATACTTAATTAACACATTGCATGTATGAGGCCCCGTAACTGTTCTCATTGTGACTGATAAACCACTGAATGACACTGCTTAGCAAAAGCACCTGTAGCTGCAGAGCATGGCACTCTGGAGTGAAATAAAATGGGGGGGGGGGAGGGCAGAATATGTGATTAAAAAATGTCATGTGTATTTCAACTAACTTTTTTTGTTTGTTTGTCGGACTTTTGGAAAAAACTATATTGATACCATCCTTTATTTTTTAGAATTCATAGCAAAACTCCAGTATTGAAGAAAAACAGAGTGAAATTGCTGCTCTTCAGTTATTCACCAGAACATTACTAGTGCTTTCAATGGTAAATAAAAATTAGTCTCTATTAATTTCCTTTGCAGTTAAGCTAATGAAACACTTTTTATTTATCTAGAAATAGACTGTAAATAAACAAATGTAATTTTCATATCCAGGTCTAATCTTGTCTTGGAATTATATTGCTCTGCCAACTGTTAAATATTTTTTTTTTTTAATCTAAAGATTTTCCCTACATAAAGTAAGCAAGCACATGAAAGACATAAATAAAAGTAATTTTATTGTATTGTTTGCATATATGCAGGTGTACATTCATATGAGACCTTTCACTATTTATACCACATTAAGCTCTTGATTTTTGTGTGTGAAACCTCTAGATTTTCTTTGATGCTATCAAATGTTTCTTTTGTTTTAGAGCCAATACTGTCTGCCCAGGTACTGGACTCCTCTCAGCTCACTGATCCCCACGATGAGTGAGATAGGCTGTGTATCACTTCGTTTATGATCTTTCACTCAGACTAGTATGTTTTTCAAAGCAGCATAAGGAGGGTAGTGTACTTCCACAAACGTAGTTACTTTCATAAAAGACATGAACATTTATTTGCCAGTCATTTAACAGTTTCTTCTTACATAAAAAATATTTTACTATGCTTGCTTTTCTTATTTATTAAGAGCCATGAACTTTCTTTTCCTCATTAATTTCTAGATGTTTAGCATTGTCATTTTATGAGAAAGAATAAGTGACTGTGACACAGTATCTCACATCAATGAAAAAAATGCTGCAGGGTTCATTCAGTTCTTGTTTCTTGCACTGATGCAAACCAGGAGCGGTACAACTGTAGCATAGCCACTTGGGTGTAGTCTGTATAAAACCATTAGAGTGTAGAGAATTAAACTTTTTTTGCAGCTTATTTGGCAGAGTGTGACAAAAGGAAGAGCAGTCCAGAAAAAAAGGGGAAAAAAAAGTGTCAGCCATACTTCAAGCATCTATAAATGTTATAATTATACCCAAATATTATTTTATATTTTTAATGCACTTCTTGAAGTCTAGGAGGTGGGAATACCTCTTTTTTTTTCCCCCTTATCTTCATATGCTTTTCACAAAGTACTGGGATTTTTACAGGAGTAATTAATACACTTAAATCATCTTTTTTTCCTTTTTTTTTGGGGGGGGTGTGTGTGTGTGTGCAGGGAACAGGCTCTTTACTTTCTCTGAAAACCAGGTGTTCTTTGCAGCCACTAGGAAGATGTAAGTGAGACAAGTGCGATGACGGAAACGGTGGAGCTGCCAGCGGAGGGGAATTCCCTGATAAGAGCTGTCTATCAAAGCCGCCTTCGCCTCACCAGACTGTTACTAGAGGGTGGCGCCTACATCAACGAGAGCAATGACAGAGGTGAAACCCCTTTAATGGTTGCTTGTAGGACAAAACATGTGGACTCCCAGAGTGTCAGCAAGGCAAAGATGGTTAAATACCTCCTGGAAAACAAGGCCGATCCGAATATACAGGACAAATCTGGAAAGACAGCCTTGATGCATGCTTGTTTGGAAAAAGCAGGGCCTGAAGTGGTATCTCTGCTACTGAAAAGTGGAGCTGACCCAAGCCTGCAAGATCACTCCAACTGCTCTGCACTTGTGTATGCAATAAACTCTGAAGACAAAGAGACCCTGAAAGTTCTTCTTAATGCCTGCAGGGCACTAGGAAAAGAAGTTATTATCATCACAACAGACAAGTCCCCATCGGGAAGGCAGAAAACAAAGCAGTACCTAAATGTGCCTCCTGCGGACCTTGATGAATGTCATTCCCCAGCTGCTTGCACTTCCCCATCGGAAATAGAACTGAAAACGTCTCCATCCCCACTTCCAAATTCAAATGAAACTAAAAAAGCACTCTTTAGCTTTAAAGAGCCAGATCATCCACGAAGTGTGGACAACTCGTCTCAAACAGTTTCACCGACGAGAAAATCCAGCTCAACAAAAGTAGTGTCCAGGCTGGCACAAGTGCAGCGGCTACAGTCTGAGCCTTGGATAAAGAGCTCTCCATCACTGTTTCACCAGAATAAAATTGCCTCTTTACAAGAAGAACTTCAGGATATTACTCCAGAAGAAGAGCTCTCTTTTAAAATCAACAGTCTTGCCTTATCAAAGAGATTCATCACCAGGCACCAAAGCATTGACATAAAAGACACTGCTCATTTATTGAAAACCTTTGATCAAACTGGATCAAGGAAATTATCATATGATGAGATAAACTCTCAGGCTCCTTATGTTGAAGAGAAACATAACCCCAGTGGGATTTCTATGGGTAAGGATGCCAGTTCGGGACAAATCAGCTTCATTTCAAACCTCAGCAGTATTATCCAGAAAAGAAATTTAGGAGCAAATCACTACAGCTCTGATTCTCAGTTAACTACTAGTCTAAGTCCTGCTGTTGCAGAAGACAGTAAGTCAGTAACAGGAAAGAAAAAGATTCTTTCTCCATCTCACTCTTTGTTATCAAGTTCTAGAGAAGTGCTGGAGAACATGGCTCCTGTTGTCCTGAGTAGGAGAAATCAAGCTCTTCTAGAAAGACGGGGTTCAGGAGCCTTATTGTTGGATCATGTTGCTCAGACAAGACCAGGTTTTCTTCCACCACTGAATGTGAATCCTCACCCCCCAGTTACAGATATTGCTTTCATAAACAGGGTTTCTGGGATGATTTCTTGTGGACAAAAACACTTAATACCAGCAGCACCTGCTTTCCCTAGAGAGACTAAAACCACGAAAATGCTGCTAAGGAGGCAGTCATTACAGACTGAGCAGATTAAGCAATTAGTGAATTTTTAACGCGGTATTAGAGGGTTACAAAATCTTTGCAATATGTACATATTCAGTGCACTATCTGATTGTAATGATACATACCCCAAGAGATAGCAGGTCTGTAACTTAAAGGTCTCTGCTTTGGAATGAGTTAAATAGCTTAGAGACTACATGAAAAGATATGCTTAACTATGATGCTGCGTTCTGCAAACTGAGGAATATTACACTGTTTTCATAATGTTTTAAACTTCAGCACTGAAAGCTTACCCATGACAGGCTGAACATGCAAAGGGCCTAGACACTGCAGGTCTCATTTTAGGTTGGAAATACTATCCCTCCAAGGTTTCCCCAAACATGTACTCTTTCTCCACCCAGAAAGGTGGTAGATGTGGAATCTGGAAACTTGAAACATTTGATTGTGTTGCTGGACATCAGTCCAACTCTGTCCAATTTGTGCAATATCCAGAACTCCCAGACACAACCAGTGTGCACAAAGGGTGGGCAGTGGCAAATGTACATGGGCAGTGTCTTCCGGCTTCGGTGGCTTTACTGCACGTAAACAGATGATACACAGAGTCAATAAAATTCATATTGCAGAGCTGCATTGCATGCATAGCTGCATTGCATGCATAGCTATGCCAAGGGAATCCCAACTAAAGACTGTGAGCCTGCTTTAGATGCCTTGCTGCCCACTGGAAGTCAGCATGCTATGCAGAGCACTGGAGAGCTCAAGTTCAGCACACTACTCGTGGAAGCTGAATCAAGAAGCCAGCACAGCAAGCAAGAAGTCCTGAATAATCTCACGTAAAATGATCAAACCCTGCTTGCACTGTCAATTAGGCACGTCAATCACCTTGGGCTTCTCAAGCTATTGGATTGCTGGAATCTGCTCATTTAAAGAGAGGAAGGGTGGGGGGAGGCAGAGGCTGTATTTAAACTAGGGACCATTACTTTCTGTAATTCCAGACTCCAATAAAAACCCAGATCTCCACATCATGCAGGATCTCCTTCTCCCCAGTCACAGGCCTGGGTTTCTTTTCAAGACACGGTACAGATGGTGGACACATACAGATGTTGTCTTGATCAGCGAGAACACTTCACACACACGCTTGGGAGCAAGGAAGAGCTCTGTCCTCCTGCTCATACAGACTTAAAAAAAAAAAACCTGACAGCTATGATACTCACCTGGGAGATGGAAGTCCTCATTTTTCCTAATTTGAAGCAGAGGACTGAATTTCTTACAGATGAGAAACACTCCTTTGCCTCTAAGGTACTGCATATTTTTAAGTATCTCTATCTAAAATCTGTTTTTCCCTCCCGTTTAGTGTTCTGCCATTCCAAACATATACTGTGTCTTTGTGCATGTTCCATAGATGCTTGATTTCTGGTTTTACATTTAGCATTTTATAACTCATCTTCTACAGATTGAGAAATATTGAAAGAGTTCTGTTTTGTCATAATTTACAGAAATTTATTGTATTGAAATTGTATCTGTTTGATGTGAGTATCTGTATAATGAGGTACTTTTTTTCTGAAAATACACAGTGGGTACTCTCTGCCTTCTGGCAATTTCAGTCAAAATTCGCCCAGTCTGACATTGCCTAACAAATAACTGTAACATTATTTAACTTTGCCCTTAGTATAAGACAATTTCAAGTGGATGATAAACATACAGTCTCTGTAAATACTTTTTAATGTAAAAACATTAAAATGTCCAAAAGTTCACAATATGCATATTTTGAAGAAGGGAACATTTGACATCTGGAAAGTAAAGAAGTATGATTTACATCTTTACACAACAGAGTGATATATGAAGTGCTGATATAAAACTACAGATTTAAATCTTGGAATCAATTTTGCAACAAAATCTTTCCAATCTATAGTAATGACTGCTAGAAGGCAGATGAACTTACTGTTAATCAGATTCTCTGGCTGAGCTCTCAACGGTAGCTAGAATAAGCAAAGATGCAAATCTGTGTCGCAATTGTCAAAATTAATTTTTCCCCACAAAATATGGGTCTTGAAAGCCGCCGTATCCTTTGCCCTCTTCCAGCCACAGCCCTGCTAACTTGGGATGTGTGGCATTCTGGTGACAGCTGGGAAGGCTCACAGTGAGCTGCACTACGCTGTCGGAGATGATTGTCACACATGTTTAGTTTCTCACCCCTCCAGAGAAATCAGTACCAGTCACAAAAATGTTGGGGTTTTTAATTAGAGATGGACTATTCCTCCACTGGAAGACTCTCGGTCATTTATGGATTGGCTGGCAAACTCTAGTCTCTGCACATACACAAACAAGAAGCATTCACTATGTTAAAAAAAAAAACAACTGACACTTGAGTTTGTACATTAAGCATCCAAAAATGAGAAAGTTCCAAAAGTGAAGTTATGTGCATTTTAAGAGCTATTAAATACCAGTGGAAACATGGTGCAGGTGATGGAGTATTTGGTTCCATTCAGGTTCTGCCTCTTACTTCAGGAGATGTTGCTGGATCAACATCTGCATATACCAGGTAGAAACGATTACATGGAAATCTTTTTATGGCAGAGAAACTGTGTGGAACAACATACGTCAATATTAAATTATTAACTGGGTACAAATTGGTCCCTACAAACACCACATACAGACAATATACTTTTCAAATGTTTTTATGATACTATAAATGGAAATGGCAATTTTTAGTCTGTTCGCCTCATGCGAAGTTAAATATTTGAAGCTAAAAATGTATCTTTAAAAAAACACAAATTGTTTTTTAGAAAAAAATTAACTAACAGATCAGATGTTCTAACTGGTATCTTTGCTGAAGGTATAAAGCCCGATTCCTGCTGTATTGATTTTAAAATTAACTACACATATGGGATTACTGCTCCCTCAACTGAAACAGTTACTTTTCACAAAATGCTCAGACAATGGAGGAAAATGGCAAATGTCTTGAGAAGTTAA
The DNA here is from genome assembly GCF_030936135.1 of Gavia stellata. Classification (NCBI taxonomy): domain Eukaryota; kingdom Metazoa; phylum Chordata; class Aves; order Gaviiformes; family Gaviidae; genus Gavia; species Gavia stellata. The sequence continues at coordinate 81,183,268 of NC_082637.1, read as the reverse complement.
GTTCTTCTGTTGTGTTGCCAGTATTTTGTGCGTAATTTTGATGCAGAAGTAATGTGAAAGGTTAACATTAATGTTTATTGTTGCATCAATGTTACAAGTGGCCTTCAAAGGAAAAACAATTTGGTTTTGTTCTCTTGATGTTGTTATGATGCATAAATAAAAGTTATTTTTTCCCCCATTCCGGGAACATGGAAATAGACACACCACTTAGGAGACGCTGAGTCACTACCAAAGGTACTCGCTCATAAGTGTTTCTCAGGCTGTCTCTATACAGGAGAATGGGAACAGTTAATTAGATTTAATCCAACATAGCTAAATTTGTACAAGTATTGTGTGAGAGAGGCTCTTTCAGACTGTCAGTTGCTTACTGTGGTTCCACTTCAGTGGAGACGCACTTGTGCCATATTTGAAGTCTTAAACCTCATCATTTTCCAGTCATCCATCATGTCTTTCAAGCGAAGAATGGGAAGCAAGAAGTGAATTTATAATGTTAAATCCCCCCCCCCCCCCCCCCCCAAATTAAAGTTTACAAACAACAAAATACCTTTCAGGTGTTCTTTATGCATCTTGATAAAGAAAACACCAGAAGGTGAAACTTCTTCTTTGCTAGTTTTCTTTTAAGAGCTGTGGCTTCCCATCCAGAGAGAAGCATCTGGACTAGTTCTCACACCTTACAGTGAAAAATTAGTGAAGCTCATCCACTCTAAGTTAGAGAAAGATTAATTACCTAAATCCTTAAATATTTGCATTTAAAACTATAGAAAATGGAAGTGGCATTTCCGTGAGCAAGCATTCCTGTCAACACATGCTACAGCTTTCAGTAAAACACACTTTTTGTGAGATTACTCTTTTTGAATCTATGTGATAAGCTTAGAAAAGTGAAAAATACTTTTCTACTTTCCGTTTTCATTTTCTCTGCAAAATGCTGTGAAACCATACAATGAAAGTAACTGCTAGACAAATAGTGGTGACCTGACAAAAAACAGTGATCATTTAAAAAACTTCATATTTTGGTTTAAGAAATTTAATAACTGAGTCACTACAGAAGAATGCTGTAAGAAAGCAGTTTTCAAGGTGGTGTTTAAGGTGTGGTGTTCAAATTACAGTTTTCAAAATATCATTTCCTGCACTTTTTGTTTTCGCTTTAAGGAGAAAGGCATTTGGAGGGGCTTTGCTTTGATTTTTGTCTTTTACAATTATGCAACACTTCCAAAATAATACTGCCATAATTTGATGCAGCTACACAAGAAAAATAGCAAACTAAACCAGCCATTAAATTCCTCGCTTTTTCTCATCAATCCTTAATAAGACCTTCATCCTTCTGCATCTGTTATGCAGCACAACTAATTAATTTTCCAACTAAAATCAGGTATTTTTAAAATAAATGGATTCTTACATTAGTAAACCATTATTCCATTAGTTGGCTATTTTATTTGTGTAACAAGAGCATGGCTATTTATAGAAAGGCCAACATAAGTCACAACCAACCATCCTACCAAAAACATTAACACTGTATTCATAAAAGGGACAAGCTTTTTTTTTAATAATTAATGTTGAAATCCAGAATAGAGGGAAGAATGCCTGTTTTAAAATATTTCCAAGCCACGCATTTTCACCTTGAAGTATTACTGGCACTGCCAGTACATCTTAAGAATAAATCTTAAGAAAACTCAAGGTTTTTTTTTTTCCAGAGTGAAAGGGATAAAATTCCTATTTTTCTGATTAATTGTTCTGATAAAATACCCAGCTATTAATCCTTTTAAAAATACAATAGGTCTTATACTCCTTTACAGAAGTTAACCTTATTTTAAGATATATATATATTTGCAAAATTCCTGTTCTTCAAAGGAGACCCGTTACCTGAGACAGGCGTCTCCTTGGCCGACGATGCGTGTAGCTGGTTGCAAGGTGGCACAGACCTCCTAGGAATGTCCTTGGCTTCAGCATTTCACACAATTAAAACATAAGCCTGCTTCTTTTTGCTGGTGCAGAATGGGCAACAGAACCCGAGGATGTCGATTAGGGATGGAGGCACTCTGTTGATATAAGCAGTTACTTTGTACAAATCCTTTATTTAAACAAACTCCTTGCAAGTATCTGCTACAGCTCAACAACGATGAAAGTAAGTTTCTAATAACCAAACTATAGGAACTACAGAAGAATTACTTAAAACTCCTTTTGCATCCATATTAATTCTCTATGGTAGTAGGTACTACGTAGCAGGTGAAATGTGTCACTAAATCAGAAAAAAAAAATATCTAGGCTGAAAGGAAGCTCTGGAGGTCTCGTCTGACCCCCCAGCCAAAGCAGGGCTTGCTTCAGCCATACTGCTCATCTAAACTGGGATTCAGGAAGCCAAGGTATCAACAGTTCAACACTTAAGGAAGCACCAGAAGACTCAGAGTTACAAACATGAAGTCAAACCCACAATTTTAAATTTAACCATAAAGATGGCATCTCCTTTCTGGCACCACACTGTAGATCTAACATTGATTCAGAGGTTTTGTCCCAACCAGGAAAAAAAGTGAATTTATGTTCAGCCATTTAAAAAACATGCTAAGATCTTCAACTGAACAGTACTTTTTTTAGAATTGTTACAGTCCAGTTTATTCTCAAATTTCTGAAATCCAGATGCAGATGCATGCTGATGAACTGTAATTAATTCCCGTATTTTTTCCCTGAAGGCATCAGCTAGCAATTTTGAACACTTTCACAAGCTGCCATAGATGCATGAGTTCTCTCTCAAAAGCTAGTCCACTTTAAAGTAGAAACTTGACCTGTACATAGATTTTAAAAACACAATAATGAGAACACCTTACACATTTTAATTCTGCTTGGACAGATACCCATTGAGATTATGAATTTGCATATGCAATTTCTTTCTGCTACTGCAGTAAAGAGGAACCACAATTAGGCAGTGAAAGCAACAGCTATAATGACAGAAGGATCACTGAAAAATTCAAGGGAACCAAACCAAAGCATATTAAGAAACAACATATAATTGCCCCAAAAACTCAGATGTTCAAAATTCAGAAGACAATAGAGTAAAATACCTTGAATTTTACTGAAAGTGCAATAAAAACTAATGCTTCTTTATTATATGTTTTTAATGAATAAGCTCTGCTGTGGCAGTCTAGGATGTTATCTCCAGCTGCTTATTGCAGTAATCTGCCAGAAGTTACTGCTCCTGTGTACGGGAACATGGACCTTAATGCCCCAGTGCAATTAGGAGTAACTTCAGTACGGAGTGAGCATTTTCTTCAGCCATGCTACTAAAAGGGTAATAATCCAGTACTTACAGTAATTTGCAGTAAAAAGATGTATCAGAAGTAACAGCAGCTAGAAGAAGGTAGTAATGTCTTACCTCACTGCAAAGACACACGCCAAAACTCATCCATCAAAGCCCTAGAAGAGAGGCAAAGAACTAAAGACTAATACAACACCCTGGCTTAGATGTTATCTAGCAGCCCTTACTTTTGCACATAAGTTTGTACAAGATTTATAGATAAAAACTCCTGGTAAAACTGACAGTAAATGTAACAAGTTAATACACAGAAGGCATCAGGGAATCACACTGCATAGCCAAATAGATATTCCTGCAAAAAAAAAAAAAAAAGAACAAACTAAAGAATAAATGTCTGTAAGCATCAAAATGCAACAACAAAAAATCTGTTTTCTTAATCACCAATAAAAAAATTCCTTTTGGTGGGCTGCAGAAATGGAGGTTTATGCAAACCTGATTCTGCACAAGGGAACTTGGAAGGTTCAAATATACCTTCCTGGGGCTGTGCCACAAACAATGCTGATATGAAAAAGACAGCATGCACCAGGTGCTGGAATCAAATTCTTCAGTATCCAAACAAAGCACAATAAAAACCACAAGTGAAAACTTTACAGTGCTCGGACTCAAACATTACAGAGGGTTTAATGGACAGTGCAGAAATAAATCTGTAGTAACACTAGCAAATGGCCTGATCACAGACAGCTGGTTGATAAATAAAACATAAAAGGCTTTAATTTCAAGGTTTTAATTGAAGAAAAAGAACGGGGTTTTTTTCAGTCACAGTAGGCCAAGACGGAATAGTCCTTCAAATGAATGGTGAAGATGAAGATGGGGAGAACGGCTTTTGATGAACGCCTCTTTGGGGGCATTTTCTTTGATTGCACAGCACGGTTAAACAATACAAACCTCAGAAAATCAGCTTCTGTTTTGCTTTCATCAGTATACTTACATGTTACTGCAGGATATTATCGAGTAGTTGTGCAGGACTACTGATGTCACTTCTCTTCTGTAACATGTTATTTTATCTATTTAGTAAGTTTCACCAAATTCACAGAAAAATACAAAGCTTGAACTACACTTGCAGTAAATTAGAAATGTTTTATTCATCAATTAACTCACCTGGACATCCTGAACAATACGTAATTCCATTAGAGTCAACCAGATTTTTCACGTAACAAGGACAATTAAGTCTAAAAACCCAGCTGAAAGATATCAACAGACATGAAGCAACACTGACAGAGAAAATGATTCCACAAAGGTGCCAGAATGTATAGCTCCTCAACAAAGTTTTAAGTACAAGGACCACACTGCCAGAAGGTTAAAAAAAAGACAGCAACACTAGAGTAACATAGAACTGCCACAGATCCCTGTTTCCAGCAGAATAAATAAGTGGCTTTCATCTCACCTTTGCTATCTTATTACCAGTGCCACTGTTAAAACATGTCATTTTAGAAGGACAGCATTTGAATGAAGACTGGCATGAAAACAGAGAAACAAATTCGAACAAATTTATTTACATGCAAGTCAGATCAGACTGACATAAACAACGTAAACAATTTCACAGGAAATGAAGAGATCCATGGGTAAAAAAGAATACGTACAGAAATTCAGATATATAGGACAATCCATACAGAATAAACTAATTCACCATATAGTCAAACCCTTCTGTCACTGCAAGAATGCTTCATGGAATTAATTTCTAGAATTTTGTTTAATATAGTTTTACATATCTTGTTATCTTAATTAATTTTTCCGGTAATCCAGATCATGTCTTCTTTTAATTTTACCTGAATACCCCTGTTAACATATGTGTCATATCCACATATATTGCTCAGTGATACTTCTTCCATGATTTCTGCACCTTTAAAAATATTTCTGGCAGTTGCTGATAACGTTTTTTACTTAATTTCATTCTGGCTAATGTAGCTATTTTGCATTTGATTCCAAAAGCTGGCTGATGTCCCCTAAGTGCCTCTTGTTCAATGGTATATCCCAGAAAATAAAAACCTCTGAACTACACTATTTCCTACTAGTTTATTGTATGTACTATAGTTTCGAAGCAATGTCTGTAACTTTGGTTTAACCGGAGCTTTGGTCATTTGTATATCCTGTTCTCCCTGAAGGGGAGTTAGGTGAAAGTGGGATCATCTAGAAAAGGATACCTCATGATCAGAACTGTTAGCACGCCTGTTCACGCAATAGCTCTTGAACCTGTTTTAGTCAAAATTACCTGGGCTAGAAAAGGGTCTTCGTAGTATTTTAAATATTTTCCATAGTTATGATCAGTTAGGAAACAGTTAATCTCTCTTCCTCCCATGGTATATAAAAGTATGCATGCAAAGCTCAGAGAAACAGGTGCTATAAAGAATTGAGAGTTTAAATCTGTTCAGATCAGATCATGTTGTCACAGTGAACTAAAAAATAAATCATTCCTCCCAATTCATTAAAAGAGATCACATTGACAAACTTGACCTTTTGGTGTTTCACAATGTGGTTCACATTGTCTGATAGTGTAAATTAAATTAAGTACTCTGTTTAACTATTCCAAGTACAACTAGGTGATTTTTGTATTTGGAAAAATATTTCCTAATTTTACCCAAGTATATCTTAGTAGGTGACAAAAATGATGAAAGCTCTACCCCTCAATAACACAAAACAATTACTAGATAAATCTGGCAAAGGAGCTGCAGGTAACAACAAGGAATCTTGAATTTTAATGACTGCACGAAATCATCATATTTCAAGATTTAGGATTAATAAATATAACTAACTTTTCTACCACAATTGTATTAATGCTATAAAAAAAAGCTGTAAGAACCAAAAATTGCTGTAATTAACTCTTCAGTACTACAGCCTATCCAGTGTTGTGTAAAACATCAAAGTTTAAAAAAAATCATGCATGCAAGAGGAATGGGAAGAAGTGGGCAAGAAGATGCCAGGGTAACGTCTCTCAGGTTTCACTTACAAATCAAGATCTCCTCTGTCGTTGTGAGAAAAACCTTTGTAATGTTTGGCAAACGACAACAATACACAGCTTGTGTTTCAATCTGCACAGATTTCAGTATCTGTACTCATTTTAAGGGATGAAGAAGCAAGAGAGACAAAAAACGCTTAACATGAAATAGGTTGGAGTCTTCCTGCAGGTGATAAGGATTGCAATGATTTTGTTTTTTCTCAAAGGGAAGTTAAACTTCTGAAAATTTTTGAAATCATATTCTGAGAGTTTAAAAATGCATAATCCTGGAGAATGTAGAAAATAACTATACTATCACATAAATGTACAATTTTTGCTGTACGCACTAATAATTGTACAGCTATTTCATTCTCAGAGCCTCTGGATTTCAGAAAGACTGCAGCAGAACATTTTACAGAACTCCTGTTATAATTAAAATATAGTTTAGAACTCTTTAAAGAACCACCAGCACTTCTCTATCTCATAAACCACTATAGTTCTTTTAATGCCATCTCTGATGCGTAATCCATCTTTGTGCTTTATGTACAGGACAGGATTATTCTTCATTTTGGGGGTTCTGTTTGCCCCAGCACCTCCTGCAGTGCAGCTTCAACTCCAACTCAGCCTGCTCACAACACAAGGACTCTGTTGCTGATGGCTTAGAGAGCATGGAGGCAAGCCATGGTGCGGAATGCACAATTGCCACATTGCAGAGAACCTGCTGAGTTTTAATTCAGTAAAAATAACCATTCTTTCTCCTTGGAATGTGTAGCATCACAGATCCCGCTCTTCACACCTAGCAAACAGGATCTTCTGTTGTCTAGGAATGAGATCATTATCAACTGCAATGGCATTAAAAATGGAGTGTATTAAGATGAGCTACAAAATAACCCCTTGGGGAACGGCACAGTTCTGTACTTAATACAGTCTTGACTCTTGTCCTCCAATATAAAGAGAGAAAACAGGCTTTAGTAGAGATGGAGTGTCCCATAGACTTTGGCTTACACAAAAACAGTTAGCAAATTACCTTGGTCCACAACTATCAGCTGGGGCCGTTCTCCCCTTTATATGCTTGTAGGGAAAGAGTACTAGAATATTTAGGTAATGGGAGTAGCCTTTACCACACGCCACTGGGTGAATGAGAGGGAACATGCATATGATGAGTAAGTAACAATGAAAAAGGCATTAAATTTCTATTTGAGAAGCCTTTCAATAAAAAGGTATACAAAACCTCCTCTGATAACCACAGGTGTGTTCTATACAATTCTTTCGGTAAGGAAAATACATTTCTCTGAACAGGAAATCTTCATGTTTAAAGGGGCTAAGTATTATAAGGCCAGACATTTGCCTGCTTTGTATTTACTATTCTACTCCTATGGCTTTTTTGAATTCAGAATTTTGTGGCTCTAAAATGTCATAATAAACCCTACTTTTATCAAAGTTTTCCCGGATGTAAAGCAAATCTTCTACAGAATACACATCTTCTTTTCCTGTCCAAACAGTGAGGCTGTATCTATATCCAAAAAACAGAAAAAAAAAAAAAGAGAGAAAGAGAAAAAAGAGTATGTTACTATCTTAAGACAAAGCATGTAAGACAGAAAGACATTGTACTAATAAGCTCCTTAAAATATTCAGGACTATGGTATCTTAATTTTAGGAACATAATTAAATACCAAAAACTTAATCTCCTTTAGATTTCAAAGTTAAGCAACCACAATTTATGAACTATCAGAATTAACAGGTTTGTATGTTATTGCCTTCCTCACCCCTCTACATCCAGGCAAGTCATCACCCCCTACCCTGCATTTGTGCCACAACTGAGGGCACTGAGAGTCTCTCAAATCTTATTGTTACCACAGTGACTTAAAGTTACCGGGAAAAACACTTGCTGGATCAAAATGCTACCCCAGAAACAGGCATGCTCAAACACATCCTAGCTTGCACACAGGGCGCAGAGAGTGCTTGGTACAGACAGACTAGCTGAAGAATATGACTGATAGTCTTTAAATAAACCTCTATTTCTCACATGCAAACTAAAATTTGCAGAGGTCTCTTCCATTGCCATATTTTTTTTTCCTCATTACAGAGGCAAGTCACACAATTTTGATCCAGTCAACCTTCAAGTTCTTGCTCCTAAAGCTAAACTTGCCAGAACTTCCTAAGGAGGACTGCAAATTTTTTAAGATGGACAACCCTGCACTACCCAGAACAATTTATCTGTAGCCCAGTCCTTGCGTGAACTGTTCTGCCAAACATAGCAAGAAGTAAAATAAAAAATCTTAGCCATATATCCAGCAAAGAAATCTACTAGACTGAGCATTTAAATTTTGACAAAGTAATAAATAGTTAAAAGCAGAGCATTAGAACAGAAAATATGAGGCAATCTCTGTCATAAGTGATTCTCATACTCCATGTTTTGACACCTAAATGATGTGTAGTGATGCCATCTGATTAACTGAATGTCTCTTCTGTACTGTATCACATACAGTTTTCTCATTAATTGCACAGACTTTATTATAACTTCTCAAAACTTCAAAGTATCATTTAAAGTTAAAAGCATTACCCTCCACAATCTCCACATGACAAATACTTCATTCTTCCCTTTGTTTATTAAAATTGTATTAATCTAAAATACAGGTAAATCAGAATTTAGTTGTATGTCTGCAAAACTGGCTCTGGAATTTTCTGTCTTCTAATCATGCCTAAAAAAGTGAGGATTTTTAAGCTGAGGTAAAAGAGAAAAGCTTTTATGCAATGCGGCTATATTTGAGAATGGCAGAATTCACAAGATATATTCTTAACATTAACAGTATTTTGAAATTAATTTCCCAGTTTAAAATGTTTAATTCTAATTTTTCTCTTGATTCTCCATTGTAAACAAGAATAACAGCACTTAATATTTGTCCATCCTGTTGTTTCTAATTACTTAGAAATTTTCCAGACAAGTGATTGTCTTAAATTTTCTGTCCTGGGCTTTGGCCTTGGTTGGTGCTTAAGGAACAACTTTATATTAAAATGTAGGTAGGCAGAGCAGGTGAAAAAGATGAGTAAATGACAATACATATGAAGCAGGTTTTATTCTCAATCTATTACACGTAAATAATTTTTTAAATTAAATTGTTACAGGTTTGTAGGAACAATTTTTAAAAGAAAATGTAAGTCAGTGTTTGGAAACCACTGAAAGTATTTCAAGTACCCAAGCAAAATTAATTAGCTTCGTAGCAAACTCACTGACTTCCAATCTAAAAATCACCTTTGATGTTTTTAAGTGACATTACTACAGAGAATATAGATACTGAATCCAATAAAAAGTGTATATAAGATGTAAGTATTTAAATTGAATTAATTCCAAATTGCAACATCCAACTGTTTAGTCTATTTAACTATATTAGTCTTCTGAAACATTTGTAGTGGAACTGGATTACAAACCTACACAAGACTTAAAATTACTTATTATAGGTAATGAAAGAGGCTTTTTGAATTTTATTATTTTAAAGAAATGAATAGTGACCACTTCTGTATGACAAAACAATTTAAGAACTGAAGGAACTCAAGAACTGAAGAGATAAACTACAAGAAAAAATATTTTCAATATAATAGGGGTAAGTATGTACACACAGATGTACTATATTTAATATAAACAAATATGTGCCTTTATAATAAAGGCAGCTAAAAATAAAGGCCCTCAAACTTACCTGTCCGACTGCTGGATTAACCAGCACAGCTCAGATATCGACTGTCGTACTAATACTGCTCTTACGGGGAAAGTTACAGGCTGGGAAAGTGTCTTGCATATCTGAGCCATTTCTTTCACCATCATCCAATCATAGCCTACAGTAAAGACCATTTGATTAAAAATAGTTCTTCACAAATACAATCTCTATCAAAATAAAGACACAATGATTTATAGAATGGTTAGGTTTTAAGACAAAACAAGAGCAAATACGGCTTTTGTGAAAATCACATAATTCTAAAATGAAATCACCAAAGGTTTATAAATAAAAAATGTCATTGTCCCGGAGGAGAAAAGCAATACTAACACGGAAAAATAAACTTATTGTGAAAATCTTTATTTTCAGTAACTGCAGTGTTATTTTACATATAGTTACAGAACGTGACATTTTTTAATGATCAGGAAATTGTATCTTTGCCCCTTCTCTAAAAAACACTGCTGCCACTGATTTCAATATGGACCAGTTTCAATTTGATAGTGACCCTTTAAAAGCAAAAACATTATGAAAAATTTAGGAAAAAAAATTGAATTAATCAAGTACGACTGGAGTTATACACAAATGAAGCACATAAAACATTTTGTGCTTAAAAAATGCTAAAATCAAGCAATCTAGAACACCTGAAGTGCCTGCCATTGAGATTTTTACAAGCACTGGAGCTGTTTACAATGGTATTTAGCTGTTCTTTTATTTCTGCAGGCTATGAAAATCTTAACTTCAATAATAACAGTTAACAATTTTTTTCTCAATTACTCATATGCAGTGTAGTGACTGGACAGGCTAAAAAAGCACCAAATCTTAAAGAAAAGGTTTTGCTGGGCAAACAGCAACTTTTAGTTGAAATCAGTCAAATAAGGTGTTTTTCTCATGTCTTACAGTATAACCTTAATTAGCATCACCATAAACTGAAATTTAGAATGGAGAGAAAGTTTCGTTTATTAAAAAAGATTACTCAGTACAGTATTTCCAATACATATTTCCAGCAACTTTTTGCTGCACTGAAAATACTTCGGGGAAAGTACTATACCGTTTAATAAAATTACTGTATAACATACAAAAAAATCCTCATAGCACAACACTAAATGAGTAATTAGCAATTGAAACGGTGTATAATTTTGCCATTGTGGTCACAGATGATATCGGTGGGGACTATGCTACTGCACACAAATACATGTGCACTGGAGTAGAACATCCTAACGAAGCAGCTATGAGAATTACGAGAGGAAGCCTGTGAAAAGGACCCTAAAATAACGACTAATTGCAAAATTTATTGCAAAAATTCAGTTACTCAGCAGAAATGAAATGTTAAAAATAATGTTGACCTACAATTTGATTTCCATTATCTACTGCAAAAGCACACTGATAAGGGTTTAAATTTCCAGCTAACCTGTTTTTCTTCAGGAAACGTGCCAGAATTCCGATCACCAAACCAATCCTCCCAGGATTCAGGGAGCTGACTACCTAAAACAAGGCTTAAGCAATTTGACCCCCAAAATTCCTCAGTATGTTAGAATGAGTTGAAGAACAAAACAGTTTATTTTAACAACAAAAATATCAGATTTTTGTACAGTTCTGTTGCAACTCAAACACTGAACTAATTGCTATATAACACACTATCAAACATACATCAACAAAGAAAATAATTCTTCTTACATTCCCTATTATTTTCAAACTGAGAAAATGGCATATAGCTTATTTTGAATCAATTATGAAATGAATTTGAAGAAAACAGACTAAGCAGTGTAAGCATTAAATTTTCTATCTTTACCTTTATTGTGTTTGTCAGGGTGCCAGCCAGTTGTCCATCCCAGCGATAAGGTTACATTTGGGAAAAATGAAGTGACAGTGTCAAGGAACTCTTTTGCATCCACGACGGCATTATTTCCATTAGGTCCCGGTAGGATGTCTGCATTGATCCAAACGGGTCGCCTCAAGTGCTGCTTCACATGTTCAAGAAGCTCCAAGGAAGGCCGTACAGCTTCTAGACTGTACCAATAACACATGAGTGAGATGAGACTCCTCACTCAGATTGAGGACGGGAAATGTACAGTATGTATGTAGATGGCTACGTTAATGAAACTCTCCCTGTAAGCCAGAAAGCAAATGCTGAGGACCCCTTCTACCATCAGGTGACTATTACTGCTGGTGTAAAGTACTGTAAGACTCCTATCTCCCTGCTGCCCGATATGAACTGTGTCATGGCTCTTACCTCATGGCTCTTCTAACTTGTAACCTGTTAAGACTTGCATGCTATTGAATGTTTGCGAAGGACTTTAATAAAGGAAGCCACTGAAGGCTCTAACACTTTGGTTTAGATTAGACCACTGAGCTGAAGATACCTGAAAGCCACAAATACTGTAATGAATTTAAATATATTTATTCTATTTATATATATCCCTGAAGTTTAGATACTATCCAAAGGGTGAAAGTAATCTCTCCCAACCTTAACAGCACTTTAAGTGGTAATGCTTTTATCACTATTTCAGATTCAGTTAACAGACTGAAAGTTGCCTTCATATCTGTGCAAGACGATGCACCCACACTAGAAAAAAAAAAGCCAAAAACTGAAACGTTTTCAGGCAACTAACAGAGTGAAAGGGCACCCATCTGAACATTTTATCCTTGGTAGTGGTTGTTGCCACAGCTCAAAAGTGTGGCATAGCAGTGGCAGCATGAAGAATTCTGCGCATCAGATGTTCATCCTACAGTTGAGATGTAGTCACTTAAGCAACCAATGCAGCACCAGTTTTAAGTATTTAACAAAATATCTGAAGTCACATATTCTCACTGTTCTCTCAAATCAAAACAAAAAGCATAACTAGAAAGCAAACAATAAACTTTCTCCATCCTACCCAAACTTTTGAAACAGCAGTACTGTGGAAGGAAAGGTAATGTGGAATAATGGGAAAAAGGAATAAATGCCAAGAAAATAAGTATATTTTTTCTCACAGAAAATAATTAACATTCTATGTTTACATTCAGAAATTTAAAATCATTATGATCAGAGCTGTGATTTCCTTACTAATAGCAAGGACCTGTGTTTCCTCCTGCAAGTCATGGAAAGTTCTGAAATAAGCCATCTTCTAGCCTTTCCTCAAAATCCTGTAGTGACCTGATACAGAGCTGAGCCAACAGAAAATTCCTCATGTTGTTCTGCAGGTTTAGTTTCCCTGTCTAACATCCTAAACCAGTCCCTCTGGGTGTCACAGGAGCACCAGGAGAATGAAGGAGAAGAGAAGACACTGTGAAGAGCAAGGAGCAGATCACAGCTGATCCAGTTTACATGGATATAAACCACAGGCTACAGGCTCCACAGGTGCCTGTTTGAACAACACAGATGATGGTTAATGGCCACCATATCTTCCCAATTCCCAGTTCCAAGGCCACTGTATCTTCCCAATTCCTAGCTGCTTATCTCCAGCCTTTTACACCAGTGCTGACGCTTGCCTTTGCAGCAGTGTGTGAGTTCAGGGACACGAAATGGCAAACAATTATTCTCATTGTTCCGCAGGGATGGTTCTGTACCAAGTTATTCCCTAACCTCGCTCATGATGAGGTCAGATGAACCATGTCAGGATTTGCAGCCAAAACTGGGAATGGCAGCCAGCTGTTACATTAGGTTAGCTCTAAAGCCAAAAATTGTCCCCTGGGCTGCCTGTGTTATTTCCTGTAAAAAGGCATTCTGTACGTTTCAACTTTTGTATTGTTGAGAAAGCTGCAGAGTGGAAGGAATTCCCCTCGATACTTTCAGTTAGTAAGTATTAGCTCAAATCTTAGAGAAAAGCAAGTAACGGCTTGAGTTAACATTATTGGCTTAAGTATTTCTCACATTGTCTGAGGCCAGAACAGTTCACATTTTCCCATGTACAAGTCATCGTCAAAGCCAGCGGAATGCCTTCCTTTTTACTACAAAGTACAAAATCATATAAAGAGAAAAAAGCCCAAAGCAGCATCTCTTGAAACAAACAAAAACAAACCCAGACAGCACTGTTTTTATTGCACAGCATTTGCAAAATTCAGACTTATTGCTAGCTCCCTACTGAATGATTCTGGCATTTTTGAAGTGAGACTCTGAAGTCCTTTTGCAGAATACATTCATTCCTGTAGATAAAGCCAGCGGGAAATGTGATTATGTGGTCAATCAAACTGACAGAGTAGAAATATACAAAATATTTCCTTTTAAGAGCTGTTGAAATAATCTTCAAAACTTCAGCAATGGCATCCAAAGAAATATTATTCAAAAGAACATCATAATCTGTATCACTCATTTGACTATATCTGCACTTTGTGCTTGTATTTTCTAAAAGCTTTTATACAATTAGAATTTTATAATACAATATAATTTTAAAAGCTTTTTTGAATCACTGCACTTGGCTGGAAATTCTTTGTGGAAAAGTAAGAGGTAGATGTTTTTAAACTGATCTAAACAATAATTAATATGAAAGAAACCCCACTGCCAACAAACAAACCCAAACAAACGTCTGCTTCTCTTGTCCTTTCCATTCTCTGTCGAGGCAGACAGATTCTGTTAACAAAAAAAGGATTTAGCCTGCCCACATTTTTTCATTTTCATGAACTTTTACATGAAAGCTGTGACTGCATTACACAGAACAACAGGTACAAATCTCATTTTACAACTGTCTAGCTCTTCTTTTGCATTTCTGTAGCATACTTAGGCATTGATGAAGCTCTTCTTAATGTGGAGGTGGATCCTCTATCTGCTGATAGTAACAATCTTATCTGATGATAAAATAGACCGTGTACATGCAAATTCAGACAAAGCTAAAGTTAGGAGTTGCAGAGGTGTATATCTGAAAATCACAGCTCAGTTTGAATCCCATTTCAAGCTTTTCAAGGCAATCTCATGGGGTTTTCAGGTGTATTTTCCATTAAAGACAATGAAACAGCCAATGGTTAACATTCTAAATGAACCTCTGAAAATTTAATTAAGAAGTTAGGCCGAAGAAACTGAATTTACTTCAATATACATGCACCTTACTACACAAAAAGCAAGACAACTTTTTTGTATTACAAACCATGCTGAAGAAATCTACCACCACATCATATGTGGTATGAGATCAGATATTCAAAGGAGTACAACTAATTCTTGAATTGAGACATCTCCGATAGATTTTTAGTATTGGAACTGCTCAGGAAACAGAATTGCTGTCCTTATGGCAGGGGGGAAAGAAAGCTCTGGGAAAATAAAGATATTCGTGCTGGTATGGGATGATGTTTCTAAATTATTACGAACTTCAGCAGACCTGGAACAGAAGTTGACTTTTCAGCAAGCTTTTCAGAAGCTCCTTGAAAAACCTAGACACTTTCATTCACCTTCCGTGGTAGAGAAAGACACCAAGAAAGCTGGATGACAGCAGGAGAGATCTGTGTGCTGCCAGGCAGAGAGAGCCAGGGGGCTGAGCCCCATTTGCAGCCTGGGAGCCACTGCCTGACCTCCTGGTCAGTTGTCTTTCCCAATTTCTTTGCACAAGCAGAAAACTGATAGGAGCTTCCCAGATAGGCACTATAATTTCAGTTTTTCCTGATGGGAAAACTTTGCTCAATACCAACTCAGTAACAAATTCACTGAATATGAAATCATTATTTGTAATTCAAAACACTTTCAAAGCTTTTATTCTTGCAATGCATTTAGTAATACTGATTATGTTTCACTGTATTTTCTGTTTAGGTAGGAATGCAAAACACTGAATTGCACAATAAGAAAAAGTTTGGCCTATCATCGCCGAAAGATAGTTAGCACTACCTGTAAAATTGTTAATTAGTCAGAACACAAAGAATATACAAATATTTTTGTCTTGAGATACCTCTTAAAATCCAGCTTGATGCCTTTACTTGTGCTGACAATCTCTTTTAGCCATTCCTGCAACGTGTTGTCACTGTCTGTTTCAGGTGGATGAGCCATGATAGGGTCTCCATTTCCTCCCTTGCCACCACGAAGAAGAACATCTGCTTCTATCATGTGAACATCACCTGTTGATTTAAAAAATGAATGCTCTAAGAGGAGCAAATCCAATTGTTCTGGTGTCTGCTTCAGAGTAACAATTGCAAGACAAGTCCTTCTACACTGGACTGTGTACACATACTCCACAAAGATCACCCAGTATGAACTGCTGTCTGTGAAGCAACGGAGATGCATTTGTTTGGGTACTTTAGTCACTGAACTCTTTAGAAATCTACAAGCATGTGAAAATTGATTTTTGTAGATAGATTTGACCAACTAATCACATTTTTTCAGAGGAACAGCAAAATGTATATCCAAAATGGGAATCCACTCTTGCTAAATTTCAAATCTTTTCCTCTTAAAACAGGGTTCCAGACAGAGCCTTTTAGAGAAAAGGTGACCAGAAGATTTTAACACTGGCAGAGACTGAGTACTTCCCTTGTCTCGTTCTCAAAACTGACCAATCCACCTCAGCTTAAACTTTAAAATAAAGTCAGCCAGCCAGCCAGAAATATTTGCCAGGAAAATGGTAGCTGAAACACATGACAAGTGAGGGGAAATCTTAGGAATGCTGCAAGCTCTTGAAAACAGCTTTCTATAATGAGAAGTATCCGAGAGTCTGGACAGTGCTACCAGTTTTGCAGAGAATTCAATACATACAGTTACTTAGACTGAAATAATAATAAAAAAAGATAATAGAAATTATACAGTCAATAGAAAACAAATTACATACAAAATTACATAAATAAATTACATATTTCCCCAATATTCACACAAATTAAATTAAAATTCACTGAAATAAACTGCTCACAAATAACCTGAAATACTTTAATCTTCTTGAACAAAATAGGGGGAAAAGCAGTAATAAAACTGTCCTATAGAATCCAGGAAATATTACCCAGTGTGTTACATTGCACAATTTCAAACCATCCTAAAAAGACCTGGAAGATCCATCCACATAGGGTCAAAACTACCTGGGGATCCTTAACTCTTTCAGGAAGACGGGAGAAGTTGTGCAGTACAGCCCTGACAAAGCTGTCACAAGCAGCTATCCTCAGAGCACTGCAGCTGCTGCTCGATGGGCAGGCACCCAGGGCAAAGCCAGCCTGAGACTTACGGTCGTTTCCCAAGAGGTTTTGTTCCACTGCCTGCTGCCCTTTTAACAGCACAGATACCGAACCTCACTGGATGGAGGGATGGACAGATGGATGGACTCTTCCTCAGCTCATTTCCACTGTCTGTTTTCCAGAGCACACCCACAAACAGAAGCGTCACCACAATGGAAAGGGTGACCTACCGTGAGATCAAACAGGAAAGCACAGGGACAACTTGACCACTGCTGCCCAGGCTGGCATTTCGGGGAAGCTGCGGTCTAACCTCAGTACGAAACCTCAGACAAAGCAGTTTTACCTGCAGCAGAAGCGTTTCTGTTCTGCTGTGCAAGCACATAAACTGAACAACGCTGCAGATAAGCTTAGCTCGAGTGCGTGAAACCACAAGACTCCGTAACCATGGCTCTGGTCTGCTGGTAGGTGATGAAGGGCTTTGTTAATCTGCAGGTCTGAACTGAGAGAGGGCCTGCACGCCTGGAAGCGGGTTGTCTTTCTGAATGAGCTTGTCTAATAAAAGGGTACCACCTCCAAACCTTGTCCTGCCGGCCTTCATGATGCCGGACTGGTGGTTCGCAGGGAGAGACAGCTGTCCTGGGACGGGACAAACCGGGAGCGCCTCACCGCAGCCCCAGGCTCCCTCTCTCCGTCAACCCTCAACGCTAACGCCGAGGCGGCGACCCGGAGGCAGGGCAGGCGGGCAGCGGCCCACACTTACTGCTGGCGGCCTCCGCGGCTCGGGCCTTGCTGTTCGCGGCGTGGAACCACCTGACGGCCGCCCCGTCTCTCGCTCCGATGCGCTGCGACCTCAGGAAGTGATCCACCGCCCGCTCGCTCCAGGCGCCTGCGGCGACGCGAAGGGAGACCTCCCCTCAGCACCGCCCCTCGGCGGGACCGGCCCCGGGCCGCCCCACCGCAGGACCGGGGGGAGAGCCGGCGGCGGGGGAGGCCCGGTGCCCGCCGCGCAGCTCTTACCGTGTGCCTCCTCCGCCATCGCCTCGCCGGGGCCCGCCCCGCCGCCGCGGCGGGCGGGGAGGGGGCGCTTCTCCGCCTCCCGAGCGCCTCGGGCTGCCGGTCCGGGCCCCGCGGGGCCGCCGGCGCTCTCCGGCCCGGGGAAGGGGAGCGAGGGCCGGCGCTCCTGCCCGCCGGCGGCGAGGGACGTGGGGAAGGTTTCCGCAGGAAGCGGAAGCGGAACCGGCGGACCGCCGGGGCACAGCCAGGGCAGCACCCCCACGGGCCGCCCCCCCGCCCGGGGCTGCGGCGGGAAGGGAAGGGCGAGAAGCCCCGAAAAGCTGCAACGACCAGACACATCCAGCGAAGCGTTGTCTTTTTTTTTTTAACTAAGAGACCAAGCATTTTAGTTAACTTTCTTTATTGACCATTACTTAAAATGAGTTAGTACAGGGTGAGTGTCAGAGTCAGCTGTGCCTTTGGTTGCCCCTACGCACAGACAGGCAAAGCCGGTTTACCCACGCAGTAATGGGGCACCGGGGGCAACAGCCACCTCTGACCCCGTCACAGCCATCAACTACTGTTCAACCTTTCACTGTTGTTTCCTCGACTGTCCAGCTGCAGCTTGTTTTCAAGCAAGGACATGTTTTGTTCACACTGCGCATGGTGTGGTCTTCTGCTCTTCTCCAGAACTGCAGTTTCTCTGAAGAAGGTGTAGTCATTAGCTTAAATGCAGCCTCAGTTTCCTCCAGGGTAAGATCTTGAAGCCTGAACCCTTCTAGAACCAGTACTCTGAAGCACAGGTAACAGCAGAGCAGATTAAGTTACAAATTGTTTTTGATACAAAAACATAAAATATCCCCTATTAGCATCAAGAAGGCATCGAAGTTTTAATCGTCTCATTATAAAATTGTACCAGCATTTTTACTGAAAACAATATAGATCTTGTATATATTTAGTTTTGGTTCTGTTCGTGACAAACAGTTGTGTGACAGTTACCAAAGCCCAATTATGGTTCGCTGAACCTCAGTACAAATCACATGCATCACAAATACATAAATAGATCTTAATGACCCGATACCAAAAATACGTACTATACAAGAACCTCAGGTACACTAAAAAAGAAATCAATCTGTTAATGAAAATTCACACTTAATACATCTATTCTCCCTGAACATAAAAGTGGCTACTAAGAGGTGGCAAAAGCAGTAGACAGGAGCAGAATTCTTGTCTGACTTATTGCTACATGTAGATTACGTCAAGAGTAATCTGTTTTTTTATTAAGCCTTGAAAGGTGAAATTGTATCAGGACTTCTGAACACAGAGTAAAGAAAAAAATAGTAGTATTTATAAAAATAGCATCCATTTAAGTTAGATAAATCCTTATAAATACAAGAAAGAAATCAGTTTTTCTATTAAAAAAATTAATTCAGAGCATATGTTCCTGAAGCACCAGCATAACATCCTAACATTAAAAATTTCAACTACAAAATCTTCATAAACATGCCTGCAAAATTCTTCCTCATGCTGACCACAAACAAGTGTCAGAAGGTGTGCACTTGTATTTTGCACTGACATATGAAGTTTTCATTCAGCTACAGAAGATCTTGTATTTTAATCTCAAATGGCAAGAAAATAGTTTTGTGCCAGCTTCTACTTCAGTGTTTAGCTCATTTGCATATGGAAAGCACATGCTTCAGATAGAGATTAGCTCTAACCATAGCAATTTTTAGTAATGCATTTATCTGAGGTTAAGAGGCAAGACACTATGGCTTAAAGTTAGACTACATACAGTAAATGCTACAACTGTGTGAAGAGGTATCAAAACCTGCCCTCTTCTGCACCTGTATTAAGTGTAAACTTTCAGAACTTTAGGAAACATTACAAACTGCAATTCTTTTGTGGTAAAGGAACCAGAGAAGATTTGAGGGTTTTAAGAAACAGTCTGAAAATCTATCAAAACATAACAGGTTTAGAAACGAACATTTTTAATGTTTGTAGCATTATAACTTTGGTGTTCAGATCCAGCAAATCAGTACATCGCCTGTAATCAGCCTCATCAAAACAGATGTTCTATAATGAAAAATATTAATTCCATTTTCAATGGTAGACTTGTAGGATCTGACATCCCACCATGAATCACAGGAATCAGAGCACTGTCCAATTCATTCAGATAGTTCTGTGGAAGAAGGTGGCCCCCAGATCCAGCTAAGTACTCAACCTGGAAGGAAAACATTAATGTAGGTGTTAACACTTTTTGTATTAACAAGACAACCCAAAAGTGTAGTATCTTGGTAAAAGAATATTTCAGCTAGCATGAAGTGACAAAATAACATTCAAACACTGACAACTGGATGGTTTTTGAGGTCAGCCATGAACAATTAGGCTTGCCATTGAGAAGCATGCAACATTCCCCCTGGGTTTACAGAGCCACACATCCTCTGCATCCCAGACCGCTTCAGTCTGATGTCCAAGAGCAATCTGATTATATCCTAGTATCACAGTTACTATTAGATTAATTTAAAAATATACTACTGAAAACTAGATTTTTAAGGACTGTATTGCCAGCTTCTCTCAAAAAAGATAGTTAAGGGTGACACAGAACAGGCAAGGAACTGAACTGTCCTACAGTTTTGTAACCTTTTGAGGGACATCACATGCTGGATAGTCTTGCCTTCCCTCTCTTCCACCCGCAGCTGGGCAGGCCTGTCCTTTTCTGCTGTACAGATCTGGGGGCAAATATCCCTTACTAAGCTACATTAGGGAGCAAAACCAGCAGAAAACTACATAATTTGAGCAAAATATCACAAAATTAGCTCTATGATTCTCTAAACTGACTCACCTTGGAGGCAGATGAGTGCCAGAGAGACTCAGAACTAGGGAAGGACCAATAGCTTACTGCAAACAGCAATTAGGGAATTTGTGCAGAATAAGGAAACAGAACTATTCCTTTGAAGAAAAACTAGTCATTAAGACAACTTCTTCATGAAATTTCATCCTCAGTCTGGATCTGGGGTAGGGCAAAAAACTAAAAATGTTCAGAAAAAGATCCAAGGTCTTTACAAGAAAGATTTCAGTTGAAATGGAGTGTCTGTAATAAAAACTTGAAAGATTACCATGTCTGAGTCAATAGAAACTCTTAGGCCTATCTTATTCATCCCATTGCTTTTCAAGGTGTTAAGGTGTGGGCAAAGAGCAGTACTGCAGGCAACAGCAATCTCTTTAGCAAACTGGTGATGAAGAGGACCGGATAGTTCATGGTCTTTTAGGAAATAGTATACCTGGAATTACAGAAAGGGTAAGGACAGTCAGCAGCCTGGTTATATTATGAAGTAAGGAAAAGAGTAATTCACTATACATATAATGCAGAACAGAGCAAGCCATAATGTTTGTTTGATGGCAAAGGATTCTAGTATCTCATCTATTCAGTCAAAATACTTAAGCGACCATAGAAATATCTGGATTATACATTTATAGAGTTATCAATGCGAACAGACTTTTAGTCTTTTTCAGAGGAGAAAAATGATAGGTATGTAAACTTATCAAAGAGCTACAGAGAACACTCTGCCTATCAGTATGGCTATACATCAAGTAAGTTAGTTTCTTCAGCAGTATCACTTAGTATGATCACTTTACCACTTAACTATTCTGAAAAATAACAAAAAGGCTCAAGAACAACGTAATTTACTAACTTCAGTACACTTCATAACTTTTCCCTCTCTTTCGAAGTCTCTGCTTTGTGGTACTTTTTCACTCTGAGTTCCTTGCACTGATTTTCCATCGACCGGGCTTACAATTCTATGGGAGATAATAGTATAGTTAACAATTAAAACATCATTTTATGATTTAGATTTAATAACTTGTATGAAATAATGTTTAGCCATCCTTAAAGGCTATTTGAACAGCTTTACAACAAAATGTAATACAGGATTTGCATCATGAAAATACAGATACTACAAAAAGAAATATCCTAGATAGGGAACATACAACACTTTATAAAAACCTAATCTTACAGGTTTAAGAAGCTATAAACCATCTTAGGTAAAGCCACTGGCTATAAACCATCTTAGGTAAAGCCACTGTTTGTTCTAATGGGTTAGAGAAGCCACAGAAAAAGGCGTACCAAGTCAAGCCCATGGCCTGAGAAACAACTTAAGATGAGACAAGTTTTGAGTTAGTGATGTATAATTAAAGATTGAAGCTACATAAACAAGCATTCAAATCACATCCAATAAAGATGTCTTGCATCTCATTTTACTTTGTTGAATGCTGGCATTCCAAGCAGTGAGTGGCCAAGCGCAGCTCTATGCACTTCTAAGCCCTGCCTCAACAAGGAAGCTTAAAGGGATTAATTGCATCCTCACACAAAGTGGTTACTGATTTGACAGAGGACTTTCAAAGGAAACTGAGGGTTCCCACACTTTTCCTGACAACTTCCTGAACAGAGAAAACTGTATTAATTTCGGTGCATTACAAGCAAAATTGTTCTATTAGTGACATCTAGAGGATTGCAGGTAGTTTACCATCCTATCCCCTTTCAGGTTTTATTATCAAGTACTTCATTTCAATAGAATACCTTAGATTAATTTCAAGTAATTAAAGGTGGATATTTGAAAAGTGGGAACAAGAATTCTCTAAGATGTTTTCCTTCAGTAATACATTTACCCTTTATTTGTTTTTTCTTCATTTTCTACCCAGCAAATATCTACATATTCTTTTATGTCTCCTGTATCCGTTTTGCCACAAGTTATTTTAAAGTCCTTCTTGTCTCTTAACGCCTGACGTAGGCTTTCCATCGTTTCTGGTGTTATTTGTACCATTAGTCCATCTGGAAGAAAACC
Organism: Gavia stellata; assembly: GCF_030936135.1. Lineage (NCBI taxonomy): Eukaryota > Metazoa > Chordata > Aves > Gaviiformes > Gaviidae > Gavia > Gavia stellata. The sequence goes on along the minus strand of NC_082637.1, from coordinate 81,160,438 downwards.
AGTTAAAATTCCAACTTATCTACAGAAAAGAGTAGCACAGTTTCTTAGTAGAATCTTGGCTTAAATTCTAGTGGGACCAACCCTCTCCTACAGCTCGTTAATAAATGCACATCAAATGGTCTCCATCCCCCAACGACAGCATTAAATGTTACATGAAAGAGGAAGTAATGAAAACCTTTCTTGTCAACAGAACTAAGACTAAAAGATCAATCATAGACTAATCTTAGAAGTTTTTTTGCATTTATGTGTCAATATATGTACTTCAGGTATGTTTTTATCAATATGGCAATGAAAATAGTATCAGATATAAGCAGCCGTAAAGGAAAGAGTTGTGTTGACTGAAGCAAAAAGAGTTAAAACTTAGTATGTTTTCAAACAAATAGGTGAACTAGCATGTATTTTTAATACAGCACTTGTTTGCAATAGGTTTTCTACAAAGTTAAAAATCCTGAAATGAAAAAGTTTAGCTCACTGAGGAGTAAAGATCTTGCACAAGACCGCTGCTATTTTTATATATATATTTTTAAGTTCTCTTAAGAAGAAACCACATAGGACAAAACTCTTACCTTCAACTATACTGGATTTCGCTAAAAATCCTGAAGATGTTTTTAAGGCTCCATTAAACACCACAAAACTTGCACCTGTAACTAGAAAAAGTAGGAATAAAGTGAGTACCACTTCATATCATAGTTTTTCATTACTAACATTTAACTTGCATTCATTTTTAAAAAGGCAGGCAAAAATGGTACTACTGACAGGATGATATGAAACATAACTCTCTAAAGTGAGAAGAGTTTTTTTCCCGTTGGACCTTGGCAAAAGAGACCAGCTTTGTTAACTTGTTTTGTTAGTGCATATAGTATCCTTTGCCAATCAGTGCCAATACAGATATTGGCAGCAAGTCAACACAGGCAAGCCAAGAAAGTTCTGTATACAAAGAGGAGACATATTTGAAGGAACAGTGGTGTAGGGCTTTTTTTGTTCAGGATTTTTTTTTGTCTTTTAAAACAGACATGCCACTCAACTTTTAAATTTAATTTATTTACAGAAGATATTCCTGAAGTTTAGATCATTTTCAGTGGTATTAAAAGCAACTGAAAGAAAAGATAATGAAAGTGAATTTCCATGCTACAAACCTTTGCATAAACTTGATAGTTACACACAGTGCTTCAAACAAAATCATACCAAGTAGCTATGCTTAATGAAGCACAGAACAACATTTCAGGTTGACACCGAAGACAGTATGAGTACAGCTGTATCAATCTGGAATTCGCCCCCAACTAACAGGCCTTGCTGAAAAGCATGACTGATCAGCCCAGACACACTGCCATGCTACACAGCTGTGTTTCTTTCAGAACCTAAAAGGCACCTCTGCACTATTCTCTGGTGGTTCTATCAGTTTGCTAGGTGTTGCATAGAGGTACTTGCTATGACCCTATTTCCATACACTCAGTTATTGGGACTATTTGTTTACATATGTAAATATATTGCCCAATTCACATTAATACTAAATTTAGATTTTGAAATACATAAAGAATCTGATTATGACTGAAAATGTAAGGTATTATTAATAAAATTCTGGAAACAAAGAGGGAAAAAGTATTAATCTCCATTTAATATAAGATTTGTAAAAGGTAACTAAGTGTTGATATAAACTAGCAATGTTTTATTTCACATTTAAATTGCTTTGCTGCTTGAATGCTGAACTTTGTCTCAACAACTTACTGGGAATACGTATTATTTTCCTTGCAGCCTAAAAGTGAACTTACATTTCTGCTCTAGAAATGTGTTTTTTCTCCACAAGCCAAACCAGACAGCTTACCTTTCCTAGGATGTCCAGTAGCACTGATTGCTTGTGTGTGATAGAGGCCATGCTTATTCTGCACACACACTAAATGAGAATCTGCTTCAGTATTAAAACTTGCTCCAATACTAATTACATGTTCATTAGAAGAATTTATCACCTTCATTACCTATCAATACAAAATTTATCATTAAACTGACAAATCTCATTATGCAGTGTTCATTTTAACTACAAGACATTAGAAAAATCCAGCTCTCAAAACAAACCCCAAGAATTATTCACTTAGTCAATTCTAGCGAGTTTGAACAACACAATTTGTCATGACTAGCTAGAGGAACACTAAGCGTGATCAAAAATTCAGTAGAGAGGGATGAGTAAATCTGAGTACCTCTGATCAATGCAGAATATTAGAGTTGAGGGGTTTTGTTGGTCTTAGCCCTAAAATATGTACTAAGCCTTGTGCAGTTTACTGTGGCGTGTGTAGGTGTGGGGTTACTGTGTAGGTGTGGGTTTTTTTTGTTAAAGCTGAAGTAAACAAGTTGTAATAAAAACTACACTGGCAAGAAAGACTTTTTTTTTTAAGTTTTAAGCAAAACACCACCATCCGGCAATGTGTAAGAGATAATCCTTGAAAATACATGCTAAAAGATTTTGAAGAAACTACTGATTTTTCAGCATTTAACACTTACCCTAAATCTCAACCTTTCACTCATCATTAGCCACCTTCCAACATATCCAGGAAGAAGGAAATGTCTGTTCAGGTACTTTCATGCCCTCCCCCCATCACATGCTTGTATCAGTTTAAAGTTCAAGCAGTCTACTGCACAGCAAATAGCAAAGTAATCTAGAGAGCTGCTATCAAACAGAGAATTCATTTGCAGAACTGCCTGGAAACTGATTACAGAATAAAAACAATACAGCCTCTAAAAAAAAAAAAGGAGGAGAGGGTGGTTCTTAAAGAGCTCATGTTAAAGATGTGACAGGTATTATATGAAAAATAAAAAAACACAGCAGTTTGGATTAGAAAGCTCATCAAGATGGTTTTACTCACCTCATTATACTTCCTTAGGGGTATTTTAATACAGCTTCTACCCATTTCCACATGAACAAAGAGGTTGTCTATGGTATGCAAAGTATACTGATAATTTCTAAGGTCCTATAACAGACAAAGTTTTTACATTAGCAGACAATGAAGTATCATTTTCTTACCTTTTATAACAAATACTACCTAGATAAAGTACTTTACATACATCCCTAAGACTTCTAAAGACTAATGACATTAAGGATGGCTAAAGACTTACTGATCCCTTTTTTCCTACTGTGACGTACGTGAAGGGTACCTTAGTGGGAAATTTATAGCACTGTCAAGGTAGCTCTAACTACTTATCAGTGGGTTATTTAGACTATGGCCACTTCATGCATATTAGGACCTTAATAGTGTTTTACGTAACAAAATACTTCAACACCCTCCCCTCTCTGAAAGAAAAGCAAAGCATGGAAGCCACCATCTAGATTGTTTCCAGGCTCACACCCCAGCCCCTACAGCTCTGACTTCTTGAGTTGTAACTTGAATACTGCACTGTTTCTTATACCTTTCTGTGACAGAAGTTACCATCCATCATCTCAGCCACTTCTGCAAAATTTCCCTATTCTGTTTTATTCCAGAAGAACAACATTAGGTTTAAAATTTGCCTTTACTAGCTTGGCCAAAAAAAGGTTAGAAAAAGCTCTTGTCAGCAGCTGAGCCAGGTAAGCAGTATCTTCCTCAATCAGCAGAGCTGTAACAAGAAGGATATTTAAGAACACATCTCATTGCATTACAAGTTCCAACTGAACTGGCATTGTATATCCTTAATCACACACAGAATCATTAAGGTTGGAAAAGATCTGTAAGATCATCAAGTCCAACCATCAACCCAACATGACCACACCATGCCCAAAGTGCCACATCTACATGTTTTTTGAACACCTCCAGTGATGGTGACTCCACCATGGTGACTCCCTGGGAGCCCTGTTCCAATGTTTCACCACTCTCGCAGTAAAGACATTTTTCCTAATATCCAGTCTAAGCCTCCCCTGGCACAACTTGAGGACATTTCCTCTTGTCCTGTTGCTAGTCACTTGGGAGAAGAGACCAACACCCACCTCTCTGCAACCCCCTTTCAGGTAATTGTAGAGAGTGATGAGGTCTCCCCTCAGCCTCCTCTTCTGCAGACTGAACAACCCCAGTTCCCTCAGCCACTCCTCATGAGACTTGTGCTCCAGACCCCTCACCAGCTTCGTCGCCCTTCTCTGGACACGCTCCAGCACCTCAATGTCCTTCTTGTAGTGAGAGGCCCAAAACTGAACACAGCATTCGAGGTGCGGCCTCACCAGCGCCGAGTACAGCAGCACGATCACCTCCCCACTCCTGCTGGCCACAATATTGCTAAAACATCACAGATGCCTGTTGCTTCCACCATTTACCACTACCACTTGTGTGATACTAGATTTTGTATGATCTTGACTTGAGGATTTGCACCACAGGTAGTTAAAAATGTAACACCAAGGGAATGTTTTGCACTCATCTTACAATGATTAAAACTCCTGCTGCATCAAAAGATGTAGTCCTGCCAAGGAGCATGTATTCCCACTGCCTGCTTCAAGCTGACACTAAAAACACAGCTAGGAAGAAGAATCAGAGTAACTCTAATCTAGCCAAGAATAAACTCCACTGAAGCCCCCTTCATCAGCAGCACAAAATTAAGATTCCTCAAGTCTGAAGATATAACTCCACATTGGTACTGGCACTTCACCAGTCAGGCAGGGAGCTAGGTCATGGAATTAAAATACGTTTTTTCTTAATGGAGGAATCTTACACTGTTTTTCAGACAGTACAGCTCCTCTGATTGATTCTTTAGGTAATGACATGGACATCAACAGTGGCAAAAAGGAAAGAGGGGCAAAAGACTCCAGTTTCACCTCAGCTGTAATGGTTTCTAGACTCTTAAAAGAGGATTTAGTGGCCACCCAAATAATATGTGCAATTCTTTCCACAACTTTACAGCACTTTTCGTCACAGCATTAAGGATAAGTTCTACTGAAGTATTAGAAGAAGGTTACTGGTCAGGAATACAGGCTTACTGAAGTTTAAATCAAATTATTTGAGTAATAAGAAACTTTTCCTCAGGGAATGGCATAAATTCCAGACTTAACTTACTCCAATGATTTTGCCAAAACCTGAAATTCTTCACATAAGAGAGTCAGACTGGTTAATTGTGGTAAGGTTATGTTTGTGTGACAAAGTAATTATTGTTACAGTTAGACCACAGCATCTGCCTGTCAACTCTTCTTCAGGTTCAAAAAGCATCAAATTTAAGACTAGAATTCCTGCATCACACCAATGCTTAGAAGAGAAAAATGCAACTGAACAATGATTACTACCACCTTCATTGTAAATGTTAACATTTTTCTCATTCATTTAAAGCCAGTTCTTACTACCAGAACTAATGCATAACAATATAACGTGGAAGACAGCTTTCCTAACTCACATGCAAGTGCTCTTTGGTAAGAAAGTTTCAAGTCAGGTATGAAGACCGAAAATATTAGCCCTTTGCCAAAAGTAACTCCGCTGTCAAGAGTCAGAGTTTTGACGGTATTTTACACCATCTAAATTACAACAGGAAAGGAGAAGAAAAAAACAATTACTCACAACAAGCAGATTCATAATTGTATGTCCTATCTCTCCAAAGAGTGGCTTCCGGTGCCTGAAACTTACTACAGGACTTGGATATGCTAGGGTGGGGGAGAAAAAAAAAAGTCATGTTTACCTATCAACAACTGTAAGACTTGCTAATCCAAGTACCTATTTTTATTTTCAGCTATAGCCCCTGTTTCTTAAACTCAGTATCTGACCAGCCAATGGAACCAGAGCCCCTGTCTGATTCTCTGTCACGGACTGTCCTTTAGCCCACTGCACCGTTTCCCCACCCACGGTTAAATCCTACTGTAATGTCACTGCATGGAGTCACTCTCCTAGTGGCAGTAATTTTGTGGCAGAGACGTGCTGCTTTCGTATGCTTTGTCAGCTATGTTTCCTGCAATAGGTGATCTGGACTGAAACATCCTAGGTTCAGTCTTTGAGTAACCAGCTGTGGGAGGGGTTGCAAGGCTTTGTAGTTGCTTGAATAAGAATACCATACAGGCTAACATCTGCTTCTGCGTTAACACTATAATAGAAAGTGAAGTACCACAGTATTGCTAAGCAAGAACAGAGTGAGTGAGGATATTCATACAAAGTAACACGTTTTGAAGTCCCATGGCTGCAATGGGAAATACATGCAGATGGAAATTAGGGAAGGCAATGAGATGCAGGAGACCACACACCACAGTATGAAGCCTTCTGAAAACAAAACAAGTAGCATAGCAAAGTCAGGATTGTGAAGTCAAAGATACAAAATTGGAAAAAAAAAGTCCTTTTGTAAGAGAAAGAAGAATAACAAAGAAGCTACCAGCCTTGTCAACATGCAGATAGAAGCCTGGCCACTAGAAATCCACTATTGACTCAAGAAATCCATAAACAAGCAACTGATACATACTTATGGACTTGCACCTTCTAGAGTGGTAGGGTTATTTATAAAAAAATGCATTCAGGTCAGGAAAGTTGTGTATGATACATTTTTGAAATCTATTCCACTTAAGCAACAGCTGCATGCTGCACCTTATCTGAACTCCTGCTCTCTAGATCATAAGCAGCAGTGTAACAGGAAACAAAACAGCGCCTAGATCACTAAATTAAATGTCTGCATTATTCAAGCAAGTACACAAGCAACTCTAGAAGGCATTTAGGACAGTATCTACTTTTAGGTCTTGCTCAAGCTAGCTTTCTCTCTTCTTCAAGACAATGGGAATCTGCATAAATACTTTTCCTTCGGTGAGCATGGAGCATAGTCAATGTAAATCTCTCAAGAGCAGAAAATGCTCACATCAGCCTGCAACAGACTGGAAGGTAATTTCTACATGGAGGTTGCATCACTGCACCAGCTCTTCTGGTGTGCGTTTAGATACTCTCCATCCACCTCACTTTGAAAGAATGCCTCCTGCATTTTTACAGGCCTAGAGATTTCAAATATATTAATTAGTAAGTAATCTTTATAAGTAAGGAGTAAGTTTGTTTATTTTATGAAGCAGTAATATTTTGCCAACATACTCAATTTCAGTAACAATTCAAAAAGCCAACTGGTCAGAGCTGTAAATTGGGCTTGTGAGCTTCCCTTCAAACCTTTCTCCTATGACAAGAGTCAGACAGACGCTTTGATACTTCACTACTGTCAGTTTTGGTTTCTTAGCTTTCTCATCAGCTAAGAAGGGGTGGGGGGGAATCAAGGGAGTCTAGCAGGACAATGTAAATTCCCAAGTGTCTCAATAGGTGGCTTCCCATGTATGAAATGTCAGTCACACACAAGTGTAATATAAAATACTGCAAAGATGATTCTAGTTTGCTTTTCTAAGAGACTTGTATTTTCCAAAGGGAATTTTACACTTATACAGCTATTTAAAGCGTTAAAACTTACCCCCATATTCTGCTCCCAATCTCAACATTAAACGTATTGGAAAAGCTTTTGCCCAGGGTATTTCCAGCTTATGGATGAGAATGCCACAAAGAAACGGGTTATCTGGTAGAATCTGATCAAGTTTCTGAAAAGTTGGTGAAACAAACAGGAATCCTCCATGCTCTTTGTTACTGAGAAAGTTTTCAGTAAAAGTAATGTTTTCCATGTTTCTTATTAACTTTCCTGTAGAAAAAGGGACAGAGTCTTTGCACATCTGAAGAAGTAATACATTAGTGTCAAGAAAACTATTCTAACCAGTGGTCTCCTACAGACTTGCAAGCCATACAGTATATCTCGCATCTTCCTGAAAGTCTGACAGACATCTAAAACCATAGACTAAGCACTCTATATTTACTAACTAAATTAACTTGAATACGAAGCTAGGTTTTTCCAAACAAATACCAAAGACCCTGAAGTGTACCATGTTCTGGCACACACCAATTGATGAACTTTGATTAACAGACCTCAAATATTTACATACCTAAGAGTATTGTACTTCTACAAATGAAGTTCTGGATGTCCTAAACCATGGACTCAAGGACTTATACCCAGAATCTCCAACTGTATTGGGTTTGCGTGGCAGCGCTTTGGTAGCAGGGGGGGCTACAGGGGTGGCTTCTGTGAGAAGCTGCTAGAAGCTTCTCCTATGTCTGATAGAGCCAATGCCAGCAGACTTCAAGACGGATCTGCCACTGGCTAAGGCTGAGCTAATCAGCAACAGTGGTAGCGCCTCTGTGGTAACATATTTAAGAAGGGGGAAAAAAAACGGGAAGCGGCAGCCAGAGAAGAGAGGAGTGAGAATATGTGAGAGAAACAACTCTGCAGACACCAAGGTCAGTGAAGAAGAAGGGGGAGGAGAGGCTCCAGGCGCCGGAGCAGAGATTCCCCTGCAGCCCGTGGTGAAGACCATGGTGAAGCAGGTTGTCCCCATGCAGCCCATGGAGGTCCACGGTGGAGCAGATATCCACCTGCAGCCCGTGGAGGACCCCACGCTGGAGCAGGTGGATGCCTGAAGGAGGCTGTGATCCTGTGGGAAGCCCATGCTGGAGCAGGCTCCTGGCAGGACCTGTGGAGCCGTGGAGAGAGGAGCCCACGCTGGAGCAGGTTTGCTGGCAGGACTTGCGATCCCACGGGGGACCCACATTGGAGCAGTCTGTTCCTGAAGGACTGCACCCCGTGGAACGGACCCATGCTGGAGCAGTTCGTGAAGAACTGCAGCCCGTGGGAAGAACCCACGTTGGAGAAGTTCATGGAGAACTGTCTCCTGTGGGAGGGACCCCACGCTGGAGCAGGGGAAGAGTGTGAGGAGGAAGGAGTGGCAGAAACAACGTGTGATGAACTGACCGCAACCCCCATTCCCCGTCCCCCTGCACCGCTCGGGGGGGGAAGAGGTTCAGGAGTGAAGTTGAGCCCGGGAAGAAGGGAGGGGTGGGGGGAAGGTGTTGTTTTTTTAAGATTTGGTTTTACTTCTCATTATCCTACTCTGATTTTGATTGGTGATGAATTAAACTAATTTCCCCAAGTTAAGTCTGTTTTGCCCATGATGGTAATTGGTGAGTGATCTCCCTATGTCCTTATCTCGACCTACGAGCCTTTTCTTCATATTTTCTCTCTCCTGTCCAGCTGAGGAAGGGGAGTGAGTGAGCAGCTGTGTGGTGATTAGTCCGGCTGGGCTTAAACCACGACACCAACACAATATGACTAAACAACAACAACAAAGCTGTAAACGGGATGTTTACAGAAGTATATGAAACAAAGAAACTTAAATTCTTTTCTTCCTGTTGCTTATTTAGAACCCAAGGCTAACACTACAATGTTTTTCAACAGAATCATTAGATACTTAGAAATACTTCAAGAAAAATTACATATCAACTTCCAGCTTTAAAGATCAGCAAGAAGATACTATGAAGTTAAGACATTAAAATTACATACCTTTCATTGCATTCTTATAGATGTCAATAAATAATTTGAATATTTCACTAGGAAAAATCTCTTCATCTGGCAAACACTGCAACAGAATAACAATTTCCGCCTGACCCAAACCATGTAGTCCGTTTGTTGAGAAGTACCAGCACTTCTCTGAAGAATCTTTAATTAAAAAGATAGATACCACAGTAACGCTGTTTTACAGTCAGAAAAAGAAAGGTGGATTTAATGGAAAAAAAAAATGTGCACTACTTACAAGTTATTAGCTCGACATTCACAAGCAAGTTTGCGTTTAGGATGAAAGTTAATGGATTAGGACCTCCTTGCACAAGCAGCAAGGTGACCTGTTGATGAGATGGATGTTCTTCCACTAGAGGATCTAAATAAATTAACACCCGATTTAGTTCAACATGACAGCCAGCTACTTAAAACAAGAATTACAGATCATAGCATATGAAAGACTGTCCCATCCTCCTATCTTAAGAGGGTGGTAATTATTCTCAAACTTAGAATAGCTACATATCAACCAATGAATAGCTTACCCTAAGATTCAAGGAACATATAAAGCAGTAACTTGCAACAAAGGTGCAAACTAAGGCCATCATTCATTTGGTAATTACTGACTAATTGTATATGCTGTCTCCTCATCCATATATTGGCACTGTTAGTTACCATCAATGGGCACAGTCACTACTACAACGCATTTAAGTGCTGAAGTATTCTTTTCGTAACATATTGATCTTGTTAATAATGCATATTCAATTATCAAACAATCCAATGTGCATCAAATAAAGGAGATATTAGAATTGTATTAAAATACAATTTATATATACACAAGTTCATATTTAGAAATCTTGTATCAGGTGTTTAAATACTAAAAATTTTCCTCAAATTTTACCTTTTCCTTTTTCACCCACTGCAAGCAAAAGCGGTGGCAGTTTATCACCATCAGGAACAAGGCTGATCTCTTTACGAACACAGTTTTCAACACCACATAGTGCTCTGTAACTTGAAGAACTAACAGGCACATCACTTGTAGTCTGATCAACTGAACTGGAACTAGTCTTCTCAGCTTCCGCAGTAGAACACTCTTTAGTTCCTAGAGTTACAGATTTATAACTATGTACCACCTCCCTCTGGCCTGGAACGGCCTGCTGTGCATCATCTGAAGAAACAGAAGGACATAATTCCTCCATTCTTGTAATAATATCAATTTCTTTCTTAGGTTTTGGATTTACATCAGTTAATATGTTATCTTCCTCTGGGTTTTCAGCCTATGAAGAAGAAAAAAAAAATCCACACTCTTGTCTCAAGCTAAACTTTCATTACTAGCATTCTAGAAGCAAAAAGAGAAAGAAATCTATCACAAGTACTGAGAATGTATTTCCTCTAAACAAGAAAGCCACCAAATCTCTCCTGGATCTTCCTTCCCCCCCCCCCCGCCTTTAGGAGTTACATTAGGTGAAGATGCATCATTAATTTATTCATTCGGTGACACAAAATTCGTATCAGAGCACTGCAGAGTAGTCGTTTTAGCATGCAACAGTCAGATGTAACACTATCAATAATAAACCAAGTACCCCTCCAGGAATATGTTTAGTATTACCGTTTCCCCACTCATAGCTACTGAACATTGTCATCATTGTAATTTGCCATCATCGGGGTCCGCAGTTGAGTACTGCAAATGTATTTCTATTTCTACACTATGTACTAATAGCTGAGTCTAGCATTTTACAGTCTGATTCAATTCTAGTCTGGAGTCAAACCTATGCTGCTCCCCCAGCAAAATGGATATGACAAGCTATGAGCATAGGCACATGAGCATATGAGCTGTCATCAAAAAAACACAAATCAAGAGGTGCACTATCATCTTTCAAGTATATTAGACCTGCACCCTATCTCAATAGGGAAGGCTTCGCATTGCAACATGAAAAAACCTAACAACTCTATGCTTGCCCTGTAATAGTTCTCCTGGTATACCATCAGGTTCCAGCAAATCCTCTGTTTAGAGAACATGTGTAAGGAAAAAAAGAAAACCAACCCCAAAACCAACACCCCACAAACACACAGACAAAAAGATGACTAAATTGGCCTCTTCCACACAAACTTGTGTGCTGGTCTTTCATATCACTTTATACTCTTGACCTTCATAACATCCTGTGGCAGCATGTTCGGGATTATGGGTTACCTAGTAAAGTACATCCTTGACTTTAGAGCTGCAGTACGGTGGTTTTGTTTGAGCTTCTGAAGCTGCATACAAGAACCATCAACTAATTGCTTCCCACTCACTTTGTCCACACTGCTTTTAATTTTAGACATGGTTCATCTTTTGCAAGTGAAAATATCCTACTCCTCCCCCAAAATGGAAGACAGGCTATACCTTTTGATTACTGCAACTTATTGGAATCCTTCCTTGTTTAATCAAGTCACATTTACTGCTACCCATTATTCATTAATTAAGGCAGATTTACATGCTATACATGTGGTGGCTGTTCAGATCCTCCATATACAAATAATAATGACGTGGTCTGGTTAGCTTTACTAATTTGTTTTAAAAACTCCTTAACACAGTTAGGATCATAGAATTTATGTCATCACTTGAGACAGCGCTTCAGAGCTATGTTTTATTTTTAAAGAGCTCCAGATGAAGAATCTCTCCGAATCTTTCCACAGCAAACTTATGCCACTTCTTTGTACTTTTCTTGTCAAGCACAACTAGTTCAACACCATGAATATGATCTATTATTAAAAAACCAATTCCCCTCTCAGTTCAGTATTAGTTCACGTTAGAAGCAATATGTAGATTTTGCTGCACCCTATAATATAGTATTCTAGGGCATTAAGCAACTTCTGGTTAGTCTAATCCAACAGGTAAACTATAGCAAGCCACTAAAAAATCCCCACAGACTTCTACTATAAGCACGTTGTTAATGACAGATTTCAGAACCATGGCTGAGGCTACCTTCATAGAAGTAGTTAATCAAAGAACCAGAATCACAGAATAATAAGGATTGGAAGGGACCTCTGGAGATCATCTAATCCAACCCCTCTGCCAGAGCAGGTTCACCTAGAGCAGGTTGCACAGGAATGCATCCAGGCCAGTTTTGAGTATCTCCAGAGAAGGAGACTCCACAACCTCTCTGGGCAGTTTGTTCCAGTGCTCTGCCACCCTCAAAGTAAAAAAGTTCCTCCTCATGTTTAGATGGAACTTCCTGTGACCAAGTTTGTGCCTGTTACTTCTTGTCCTGTCACTGGGCACCACTGAAAAAAGACTGGCCCCGTCCTCCTGGCACCCACCCCTTAAGTATTTAGAAGCACTAAGAAGATCTCCCTCAGTCTTCTCTTCTCCAGATGAAAGACCCAAGTTCCTCAGCCTTTCCTCATAAGAAAGCTGTTCCAGTCCCCTCATCATTTTTGTAGCCCTTTGCTGTACCCTCTCCTATAGTTCCCTGTCCTTCTTGAACCAGGAAGCCCAAAACTGGGCACAGTACTCCAGATGTGGCCTCACCAGGGCAGAGAAGAGGGGGAGGATAACCTCCCTCGACCTGCTTGCCACATTCTTCTTGATGCACCCCAGGATGCCATTGACCTTCTTCGCCCCAAGGGCACATTGCTGGCTCATGGCCATCCTGTTGTCCACCGGGACTCCCAGGTTCCTCTCCACAGAGCTGCAACAGATGTACAGAACTCTTCTACAGCGTCCTGTACCTTAGAGCTGTAGTGGCATTGCTGTGATGTCAAACCCGTCACCATTCAGCCAATAAAGGTACAGTAATGCAGTTATTTTATAGAAAGCTGTCAGCTGGTTCATCATTTATGCCTTCTCATGCCTCTCCAGCAGGTCAGCCCCTAACCTGTCCTGATGCATGGGGTTATTCTGCCCCAGGTGCAGTACCCTACACTTGCCTTTGCTGAATTTCGTAAGGCTCCTCTCTGCCCAACTCTCCAGCCTGTCCAGGTCACACTGAATGGCAGCGCAGCCTTCCGGTGTGTCCGCCACTCCACCCAGTTTTGTGTCATCAGCAAACTTGCTGAGGGCACACTCTATCCCTTCATCCAGGTCACTGATGAATATATTGAACAGGACTGGACCCAGTACTGACCCCTGGGGAACACCACTTGTTACAGACCTCAAAGGCTATGTAGAAAAAAATTCCTGGAAAAATTTCTGCCATACCGTTTTTAAAATTCACATACATAGGAAACCAAACATGGTTTTCTTTGAAGTATGGTCTACAGAATATTTCAGTCCAAGGACTTCACAGCCACCCCCCAAAAATAATCAAATATTGGCTCAGATTCCAAAAGCTGTGAAGCAAAAGTCGCATTATGGTACATAGGGGCCCCATCAATAGCAAGCAAAGGTATTTCAAGAGGGAAGTCATGCACCTACACACACTTAATTCATACCATATGCATCTCTGGTAAGTCAGGGTTTACTGGACTTAAGTCCTGTGAAGACCTCTTTGCTCCAGATGAAAGTTTTGTTGTGTCTGCCACTTCGCCATTTGGTAAAATACCGTCTGCAAACCAAACTCTCCTCTGTTCTTTGGGGCACAGCCCTAGGACAGGTTAAGAAAACAACACTGACTTCATATTATTGTACTGTTCTAATAGCTGAAAGGGATAAAAATTAAGCCCCTTCTCCCCCCAAATATATAGAGAATCTATTTACTGGAACCAAGCACAAGTAGACAGTTTGACATCAGCCAGTCCCCAGTCAGGCAAATACATGCAAAAAAAATAAAAATCTCATACTTGCAGAGGTAGCTGCCATGCTATAGTTACACCTTACATTAGGAAGGCTACTTCCACAATCATCCCTCTGTAGTAAGCTAAGAATGAAGTGCATATCGCAACTAAAAGATGAAATATAGTCTAAAAACTTAGCTTATCCCTTTGTTTAAAAATTTGTTTTCATTGAAGAAGGTCAGATGTTCAATACAAGTGGAACAAAGACACTACTTAGCCATTAATCATTCATATTTATACAGAAAATGAACACCTACTGCTCCCTAGCAACTTTTCCCTAAACAACTACTTTTTGTTTTTACTATAGGACTGGCAGTTGCAACATAAGCCAGAGATCTCCCAAGCTATATAAAAGTGATGAAAGTAGTAGCTACAAAAAAAAAAAGAAAAAATTACCGTATAAACAGAGAGGACAATGAAAAAAAAGTAACATCCACATTTCATAAACAGAGACTTAAAACAGACTTGGTCAAGCTCATACATGGCATCAAAACTGGGAAGTAAAAGTAAGTTTCCAGTGCCCCAGTTCACAAGTTTCCATTTCCCACAAAAACCACCACTATACCAAGTATGTATTCATGATGCGATAAACAACTCTTTCCAAAGAGATCCTAAAGTGTTAAGATATATTATACTACATTTAGCATACCTTCAATACCAGGTTGTTTAAGTACTGAGATAGGTAACAATGCAGAAGGTGAAGGAGAGCTAGCACTACCACATATCTGAGCTTCCTCCAAAGGTGGAGCAGCAGAAGAATACTCAGAGGAGATACTGGAATTGGGGACAGGGCCAGTTGGACTCATCATCCTTTCAAATGCCTGTGCTAAAAAAATGTGGTTAGTTTTTAAGATCTCACAGGTGATTTAATTTCATTTGCAGTGCGGTATTATGGGCGGGATTCTTTGCAAAAGCAGTGCACAATTTGTGAGCTAGTTATGAAAAATGAACGCAAACTATTGTACAGAAATTTAGACTTCTTGATTTTCTACCTGCATATTTGCCTAATTCATTCCTAACATAGAAGTAGACCTCCTTGTACACCTTGCTATTGTTGCAGTGATTACATTGAACCATATGATCCCTATATCTTGGTGCAATACATGTATCAATTCCATAAAGATCTGGTATGTTTTCAACTTGTTATTTAAATATTAACAATCAGGACCTCAATTTTTTCTCCTGATGTTTCTGTAAGCACCCATGCTTAGCTTCCAGTTAAGAAAAGGTTATCTTACGATTCAATTACAGTAGTACTGTTAAGTGACTTGTAAAAATATCAGGACAGAAAGCTAGATGAAATCGGTAAATAACATGTGAAAACAAGCAAGGGTATGGCCTTTAAACACACAGAAGGCTATGGTGGAGGGAGAATCATTTTTGCTAGACTCCAGCCACAGATGACCCAATAGCATAACTTTATATTCAGTCTTTTATTTTAATTAAAAATAACCAGCTTGCTACTCAAAGTTTAAACTAAGAATGGAAATCCAACTAAGAGGTATAATTCTTCTCTTCCTCCCTCCGTCTCAGAAATAGGAAAACATACACCAATTAAAGTAGTGAAGCTCCTCAAAAAGAACAAAGGTTAAAGAGAAAGCTTTACCTATTCTTCTTTAACGATTACTGCAATTACTCAAAAAAAACTTTTTACCTTTATTAATATCATCATAACAGCCAGTACAGACTCTTGCTTCCTTTTCCATGTATTGCAGTTTGCATTTTCGTTTGCAACAGCCACCACAAAAAACCTGAACCAGAAAAAGACTGAATTAAATATTACAGACAAAATCCCAGTATTTCCTGACTCAAGTGCCTGTTATTATTTACTCCTTTTACTAAAACAGATTGCATTATATAAAGCATACATACACATTTTTAGAAGTAGGAAAGGAGAAAAGGAACATTAGTGTATGTATCTTCCAATACATCTCTGTTTGGGGAGAAGGGAAAGTACTAGACTAAAAGAGCTTTTATTAAAAAGGCTTTTACCGCATCCAGCTGTGGGATCCCCAGAACAAGAAAGACATGGACCTGTTGGAGCAGGTTCAGAGGAGGGCCACAAAAATGGTCAGAGGGCAGAAGCACCTCTCCCATGAAGAAAGCCTGAGAGCATTGGGCTTGTTCAGTCTGGAGAAGAGAAGGCTCCAGGGAGACCTTATTGCAGCTTTTCAATATAGAAAGGGGGCTTACAAGACAGACGGAGAGAGACTTTCTACCAGGGCCTGTAGTGACAGGACAAGGGGCAATGATTTTAAACTGAAAGAGGGTAGATTTCGATCGGCTATAAGGAAGAAATTTTTTTTTACAATTAGGGTGGTGAGACACAGGAACAGGTTGCCCAGAGAAGTTGTGGATACACCATCATTGGAAGCGTTCAAGGTCAGGTTGGACGGGGCTCTGAGCAACCTGACCTAGTGGGAGGTGTCCCTGCCCACAGCAGGAAGGCTGGACTAGCAGATTTTTAAAGTTCCCTTCCAACCCAACCCATTCTATGATGCTATGATTAAGAATCTCAAAAGCTCAACAACTTGGGCCAAACTACAAAGTCTGTCAAGTCTGCTTTTGATGAGGGGTTCTTCCTATCCTGTTCCCCAGAACTGCACTATAACCTATCCATACCATAAGCTTTTGAAATGTCAGGTATTTCTGCTGGACCAAAACAACCCTTAGATGTCTACAAACTAGCCTTCCACGCATGGCTAGGAACACCCATGTTACACAGCTAAGCACTCCACTCTTGCCAATACTCTCTCAGATTCAGCTATGAAACAGAGCAGCACCTAGAATTTCTTGCTGTGAGCTGATCTAATCACATAAGGCCCTGTGCCCACAAAATAACTAAAATTGGTTTTTTTTAAATTTTTTTAAGATCACAGCTGGAAGCAGCTGGTATACAATCGCACAGCAATTGGAAAACTCTTCCAAGAAATACACTTCACAGAATCATTAAGGTTGGAAAATACCTGTAAGATCATCAAGTCCAACCATCAACCCAACACCACCATGCCCACTAAACCATGTCCCACAATGCCACGTCCACACGTTCCTTGAACACCTCCAGTGATGGTGACTGCACCACTTCCCTGGGCAGCCTGTTCCAATGCTTCACCTCTCTCTCAGTAAAGACATTTTTCCTAATATCCAGCCTGAACCTTCCCTGGCACAACTTGAGGCCATTTCCTCTTGTCCTGTTGCTAGTCACTTGGGAGAAGAGACCAACACCCACCTCTCTGCAACCCCCTTTCAGGTAATTGTAGAGAGTGATAAGGTCTCCCCTCAGCCTCCTCTTCCCCAGACTGAACAACCCCAGTTCCCTCAGCCACTCCTCATCAGACTTGTGCTCCAGACCCCTCACCAGCTTTGTCGCCCTTCTCTGGACACGCTCCAGCACCTCAATGTCCTTCTTGGAGTGAGGGGCCCAAAACTGAACACAGCATTCGAGGTGCGGCCTCACCAGCACCGAGTACAGGGGCACGATCCCCTCCCTGCTCCTGCTGGCCACACTGTTTCTGATACAAGCCAGGATGCCGTTGGCCTTCTTGGCCACCTGGGCACACTGCTGGCTCATATTCAGCCGGCTGTCGACCAACACCCCCAGGTCCTTTTCTGCAGGGCAGTTTTCCAGCCACTCTTCCCCAAACCTGGAGTGCTGCATGGGGTTGTTGTGACCCAAGTGGATGACCCGGCACTTCTCTGATTCTAAACCCACTGCAGCCTAATATTCAAGCCTGTATCTTAATATTTTGTGAAGAAACCTTTGGAAAAAAAAAACCAAACAAAACCCACAATACTTACACAACAAAGAGCAGCAACAAGGAGAACACAAGTGATATTGTATTAAAATTCTAATCTGGAGTGATGAAAAGAACTTGAGGTTGTGCCACCTATTCCCAAATTCACTCCTACTTCTGTTAATCCCATAACTATTTTACATTAAATAGCAGTGATAGGGACAAGGACGGAACCCCTGAATTGGGTCAAATTTGCTTTACTGCTTTAATATTATCTCTGAAGATAACTGTTGCAATCTGCCATTAGGATTCAGGTAATAGTTAATGATCTAGTCTCACACCAGCAAAGAGCAATTCCTTATCCAGTGACTTGCAGCACTGTGCACTGCACCAAGTGTGTCCATAACAATGGCCATCAGTCATGAAATTCCAAGCTGCCTCTTCTACCTCACAGTCAACTACCTAAGCCGGAGCTTACTGCTTCCCAAGCTATTTACTAATGCTGGCTCAGGAACTATGCTGGCCATGTAGGCTCCTCAACTTCATCAGAAAGAATAAGCATAGTTGTCTTCATGTTACTAGCTCCCTTCAGCAAAGTATTTTAAAAGCTTGCTGAAGACTGCTTTGAAAGAATAGAATATGCTCTTCTACTCCAACAGGATATATATACTGCCTATTTGTAAGCAGAGATGGGGAAAAAAGTGCATCTTTAACCTGGACTACACCTGCACAATCCCATTCAAAGAATTATGTACCTAGTAAAGCTATTTTCTGCAAGAGTTCCCATAAATACCTGGTGCTTTTCTCACTTTTCCCTTATGTTCTTTCAAGGGTAATTTGCAAGTTTTCAGAGAGTCACACCATTTTTAGCTATATGTGGACTCTAGAGTCAGTATTAGCCTTTACAAAAGGCATCTTTTGAAACCTCAGTCTGATAGAAGCCTTCTACCCCGACCAGAGTTAAGTAAGTGGAAAGAACACTAAAAGTCTTCTGCTACTCATTATCTCCAGGAAAAACAAAGTGGATTAAGGAGGAAAAAACCAAACAGCAGTGACAGAGTAAAAAAAAATTAAGTTATTACAAATGAACTCCTTTAAGTAGGAAAATTCACTGTAAAAACCAGTAATACTTGATTGGTGCAATATGAGCTCAAAAAAGAAAGTATTCCAATTGCTTCTGCATTAGTGTCACAGGTAATCTACCTCAACTGAAAATGCACATGCTCAGTAAAGATGTTAAGAATGTATCTGATGAAGATTAATTGCTCATCAGTTACAATCCACCTTAGGGCTTCAAATACTAAGCAGTACTCTGCAACTGGTATTCCTCCACAACAGAGGCAGCTTAATCCTAATGCACAGGAGACAAGCGGTGAAGACAAAGTAAGGGACAGGTAATGTAACAGGGGAAAGGACATGAAGATGAGGCTGCTGAGCAAAGAAATGTATTCTGGTTGAGTTAGGAAGAGGAAGGGTAGCACAACAAGTGACAAACACCTAAATAAAGAACCTGCGAAGTTGTTTGGCCTCACAAATGCTGCAGATGGGAAGAGAAAGCAGGGACCGCTCACAAGTGTTGCCATTTTCATTGTTTACAAAAAGGACCACATGAAAACTGTACCATTGTCTTCCAGAGTAGTCCACAAAGTCCACTGTGAATTCCTACCAGTGTCTCCTTATGTCCAAGTGGTGAAAACACAACAACCCACAACATGTCCACAAGGAATATTTTGGTTTTTTAACAGTAACGTTTTGTCTTAAAAGAAAACAAACAAAAAGTCTTACAAGGCAAAAATTAAGCTGTTGCACATTCAGAAAAGCTATGACAGTTACAAGTGCACAGCACTCCAGTATCGGTAAAGCTTGGATTACCTATACTGCCTTCACTCATTCTCCCAATGAACATGCATTGTGATGCTCCCTCTAATTACACTATTTTTCTGCCAAAAGCTTCTCTGTTAACACACAAGATTAGCAACACTAATAGCTTGTGATTGTAAACAGGACTGTGTAGTGAAGGATGCTTTTATCCCCATCTCTAGACAAGGTGCAAGAAACTTCACAGGGAATGTAAACAGGAACTTGAAGTCAGTCTTATGACTAAAACGAAACCCACTCTGGAGAACTGTGTTTTAAACTGTTACAAAACTTCAACAGGATATTCTGCCAAGTGATTAAGTTCAAAGACTTGCAGATTGTCACAATGAGTTCTTAATTTTCTTGGCACCCAAATTCAGACCTACATTTTAGTTCACACTTAACTGCAGTTGAAGTAAATGGGTACTATGCTTTCAATGCACAGTGCTAGAAGAGGCATCCTGGGGGAGCGGGGGGGGAAATCACAAGCCTCTCCAGATGCCTCTCAACACTGGGAATGCAAAAAGTTAGTAAGCAGTGACATTAGTCTTTGCTCTATCTCCTCAACCATAAAGCTTACAGAGGAACACTGAAAAGTAAGTTCATTAGTATTGTCAGTTATTTCCATTTATGCACTAGTACAAGTATAAACTACAGTAGCTCACAAGGCAATTCTGGATTAAGAATAAGCTTTGACATTATTCACTCACTGCAGAAGACCACAGGCTGAAACAAGTTCTACAGATTACTTGCTCAGTTGATGAGTACCATTCACCCCACAAAAGTAACATACTTTTCCCCTGAGATGACTCCCCTGGAAAATCATAACAACTAAACACACTGTCAGATTTAAGCTATAAATCCTTTGCATTGGTACTGCTGTTACAGCTCCTGAAAGAATGAAATCCTTCCAGATTCATGGACAGTGTTTTACAGCTAGTATAACCACTTACCTGAACTCCAATCATCATCTCAATTTTTTTAAGCTTAAATACTTAAGCTTAACTTAAAAGCTGAGTGAAAAGCTGATTCACTATGACTACTATGAAGTAGTCCACTGTCTCATCTTCCTTGTTGTATGACATTAGTCTAGCCAGTAATGGAAGCTAAAATAAGAACATTCTCTGTACTTCCCTTTAATTATTTTCACAAAATAGGTCATACGTTTCTTAATCACTCAGTCTCTTCCAACAGTTTAAGTTTCTATGAAGGAAAAAAAAATTTTTTTCCAAATAAAATACTTCGCGCCTACAAAAATTCTGTCAATATTCTTTCCCTTCTGTATTTTGGTTATCTGTAAGTCAGAATTAATTTGCTTTCAGTAACACAGGATTCCTCTCCAATAACTCACCTTTCCGCATGCACGACAGTGGTGTCGTCTTTTTGTAAATGTGAACTTGACTTGGCAGTTCATGCAGTTGGGTGCCTCTGAATCAGGAACCCACAATGGTTGTTTCCATGAGAGAGTTGCAGGTATTTTAAGCGATTCGAGATTTTCAGATGTTTGATTTCCTCCAGCTTCAGAGCTGCTTTCCCCAGAGTGCCCAGGGTCAGAATTTTTACCAACATTTATGTTGGTGCCTGAGAGGGCAACTTCTGGGGTAGCAGAACTGGCTTCCTGGTTTTCTCTCTCAAGTACATCTGTTCTATTCAATTGTCTCTGACCAGCAGCTCCTTGGGAAAGGCCAAGCAACTGCTTTGGTCTTGCACCTTCAGTATGAACATTAGAAACTACTGCTTTGCTACCGCCCTCAGTCATGTCCTGAATACGAGACATACTCTCTTCCGTTGCAGACTCCAATTCATCAGCAGCAAGAGATCCTTTGAGATTACTATTAATGCTCATTATCTCCTCCAGTTTTGCTTGCATATGTTCTTCAGTGACCTCTGTGAAATCCAGGTTGTTCACATTTGTTAAATTCCCTTCATTTGCATCAGCTTCCATTAAGTTACTATCATTGTCTGAAGACTTCAACACATTGGACTGAAGACTTTGTCCATACAAGAAATCATCAAGCTCAGCATCGCTTATTAGTGTATCACTTTTAAGAACACTCTCTTCAACAGTAAAGTCAGCCATAACTGGGCTCATACTTTCACTGTAATAAGAGTCTATACCAACACCATATGGCTCAGCTTCGTATTCTAGAAAAGCAGTAGCAAAGGCTTTGATTTGCTCAGAATCACTGCCATTAATTACATTCTCAGTACCATACTTCTCTCCATCTGTACTTTGTTCCACAATACTCTCATGGATTTTAGCTATATATCCTTCCTGTTCACACAAGTCAGTGTTTTCGCATGATTCCCTACCGGAGAAATCAGTTTTAGAGTTTTCAGCGTGAACAGTTAAAATATCACTAATAACCTCCACCATTTCATTTCGAGGTGGAGGATTAACTTTTTCTTCTGTTGCAACTAATGAACCACATATAGATACAGGACGTGGAAGACACGACAGTGAGGTCTGGACATCCTCAACTGAAATACATGAAGTTGAAACACTGTTTAGTATTTCATTGCTCTTAAGTTCTTCACTGCCTACATTCTCTTCTGCGATTTTCTCTTCCGGTTCTACTTTAGCTCCTGTTTGACCTGAGGAGGCTGATAAAATACAATTTCCAGGTAATGTTGCAAAGCTGTCGTGCAACTGAGGCCTCTTTGGCAGATCTGAAGGCATGGATTCAACATTACTCTCATCTTTTGAGTCTACCTTTTCTGTGGCACTTCTTCCATACATCTCTTCACTTACTGCAGAGCATGTACTTTCATCTTGTGGTTCACAAGGGCTTTTTTCGCAAGCTTTCTCATCTTTGGGACTATATGCATTTGAATCTTGTGATGTTACAGGGACACACGCAGTATTAAGGCAAGCCGTTTGTTTGAGCTGATCAAATACTTCACTGCACTTCACAGATTCCGTCCTGTGTCGATCATCACATGGATCTGAGATCTTTGCTGCAGCGTAACTGTCTGATTTTAAAGCTAAATGATTAATCTCCTCTGATTTAACATGTCCTGAATCTTGTAGTATTGAGTCCCCATCACTGTGCTCTGTACTTGAAACACCACTGCAACCAGCTGATGACACACTAGTAGGAACAGGTATGCAAGATATGCCCAAGCCAATTGAACCTTCAGTGTACCAGAAGTCATCTGGCTGCAACTTCTGAGTAGCTTCATGACCAGCCACTGAATGGATTAAGTTACCTGTGTCATTAACAAGATCACACACAGGTATACTACACCTTCCCAGGTTTGAAGCCTGAATTTCATTTAAGGAACCACTGTCCACAGTGGACAAAAGATCAGGTCCAGCAACACTCTTCTCATTTTGTGGCGAGTAACTCAGAAGTGCTTGACTTGTTCCAGTGTGGCTAGCTAGAGAGATTTCTTCTGATGAAGTCAAACTGTTAGCATCCTCTTGCAGCTTTGGTGTTGGGTATACATGTAAGCAATCCAGAACTGAAGAAAGCGAATGGTGTTTTGTGTCAGATGGATTTTGAGGTGTTCTGTAGCAGTCATATTCATCTATTTTAAGCAAAAAGAGATAAAAAGCAAAGTTTATAAACCCCCTCTCTTTCCACAGCGCATTCCCTTTAAATCCCATCTGTTTATCAATATAAGCTTTTATTTAGCACACATTACTTTCAAATTCCATGGTAACAGTCATTTGACTAATGTTATTATACTGGAGAAGAACGCAGCGCAGGAACTAACCTGTATTCTGTTCAAATTCATCAAGTAGTTTGTCCAAGTCACAGACTGCAGCTTTAAAGTAACTGTCCATTCTAGTTACAGTTCTAGTGACACTTTAGCCTTCTTAAACCTAAAAAGAAAAATACAGCGTTTCATTCACAGCATTTTGCTGTTTACAAAGTGTAATTATTAGAAGGCAACCTCTATGAGTATTTTTTTCTTTTTAGTAACACCTTCTCCTCTCTCCAAGTAAACAAAATCTAAGTACAAACAGGGCTGCAGACTGTCAGCCTTCACGTACTCCGAATACGCTCTACAGTATACTCAGTACACTACGCACAATATGCTCAAAAATTCGTCTTAAATCAGGAAATTGAGGATGCCTTATTGAAACCAAATACATCTGAAAGCACATACTATGGCATTATAATGTCAGGAAGTTCAAAACCAGAAGGGATACTAGGGGGGTCAAACTATAAGATCCTATATATCTTACACCATGCAGTTCGCCTGCAAAAAACCAAAATATGCCATCATTAACCCTTGCAACACAAGTGAATTCTTCAAATAAGTGATACTTGCATAATCCCAGACATTGTGCTTTAAACTGCAGAAGGAAGCACAAAAAGTATCCTTCTCTCGGCAGAAGTGCCAGCAAGAAAAAAAGCCGCCTTTAGGAGTCCAAACCTGACAATCAGTTCAACACTGAGCTTGTGAATGTGACACTTAACAAAACAGATTCTTTCAGCTCCCAAGCTATCCAACCCATCAACCTCAATTTACTTTCAGCTATGACCAAATGTTTCAGGTAAGACTAAACATAGACTAAAACCTAAAATATATCAGGACTATAAGGCAGATAACCAGCTGAAGCAGTGTAGTATGACACAGTCGTCTTAACACAGAGCTGCAGTGTGTTTAAGCAGGTTGAGGTCAGTACTCCTCCCCCACAATGACCAATGAGCTGCCTTTAAATCCTCCTCTTAAACCTTCCTCCAAGGCCAGGAGAAAAAAAAAACCGCAGCATGGTAATTCAGTTCATCGTCTCTATTCTACTCAAAACACAAAAACCATTAACTCATTAACTTTCTCTAGGACCCAAACAAAATCATTTAAAAAAAAATAAATCTCTTTTTAGAGACTTACCAATTCATCAGAAAGCAATTTATTAATCACATTCCCTATTGCAAAACATCCTGTTTCATTTGTTTAATTAAGATTTCCAGCCACTTAACATTATGCCTTTTTGGTCACTCTGAAGTGCTTTCTAATTCCACGTCTTCTTTGTGTCTGAACGCCCACACTGCGCAATTACCTAGAACATATAATCAAGATGTTATTTAGACTTCCCTTAAGTAAAGTGAAGGGACTCTGATCACTTTAGTCTAATGTCTGGAAACTAGACCTGTGGAGGTCTGTCTAGTTTTCCTTCTACTCTTACCAGTGCATTTAGTCTCTGTATTGGCTGACTTCACACCCTACCCCATTCAATGTACTCTGACCATCTAGTACTGTCTCTTCTCAAAGCTTAGAGCCCAAAGAAATAACTAAATCCTCTCGGATCACTTACGCCACACTGCAGCTACAGATCTAGATTCTATGCCTTAACTTACTCCACTGAGGTGTACAGTTTCCTCTCACTGAATAGCTCAGGGCAGGTGCATTCACTTACTACCACATTAATATGCATGTGACAGGAATACTTTTTAAAGCTAATATATAGTTCAAACAGAGACCTGCAAAACACAAGAAAGGTGAAACAAATAGTATGCATCATAACTTAATGCAGCACTTTGTGCCCATATATAAGCAAAAAATAAACAAATCTGAATATACCACTGTATTGATATCCATGGCCATGAATTAGTCACTCCAGCGGTCTTGAGCACACTGTACCATACATCAAGTCTCACACAGCTATCTAATGAGCATCGAATAGCAACAAGTACATACTTAATGCCATTTCTCTTACACTCATTTGAATACAGCTCTTGCCTGTAACAATCACCTCATTTCACAACCTCCTGGCAAGTGGGAGATTACAACTTGAAATGGAAGTTATTTCAGTTAAGAGCTCTTTACAAGGTTAACAGCTTTTGGTGATTCATTAAGAGACAATGAAGTACACATCCCATCCTTAAAGCATGTATTTGTGGACAGCAAAAAAACTGATGGTCAAAAATTAGTCTAACAGATATATAAACTAGATATATTGAAGGATGATGAGAAAACTGGTAATCAAGAATACATAATACTGATTTTTATTCTCTGTAGGGATATATTATACAACTTTACCACTCAGGTACAAGTTAAGTTACAACTAAAGTGCAGGCTAACAGCTGTGACCAAGAAGGGTGGTGGTCACAGGCCCTTCACCACTCTCCAGCCACACATTTCCCAAGCCTTCGTTTGTACTGGCACCCACTCTCACCTCATCCCACAAGATGCCAGGTTGAAGACCTAAAAAGATACAAAGTCATGTACTTTAGAGGGAGAACAAAGTTATTTTTTTTGCTTCTTTCTCCACCAAAACAGGTCTCCAAAGTGGAACGAACACTAACCTAGCACAAGGTCCTGGCAAGGATCTGTACATCTGGTTGCTTCACTCTTAATTATCTACACGAAACACTGTTCGCAGAGTTACAGCCCTGCAAGTTAATCTCCCAATTTACTGCAATCAGAATTTTGACTAGTTTTTAAAAAAAATTATTGCTGATTTAAAAAACCCTAATTGTTCATGAAGGAAACAAACACCTACCACCAATAAATTAGACAAAGATGTCCTCTGAAATGAATTTTGTTCAGGTATCTCGATGACACCAGAAGCCGTTATAAAAAAGTCTTTCATATTTAGTTTTAGAGATTTACTTTCACAGATTACTGTGCCGAATTTAGCGAATTAGGTCTGTTATTTCCTTAAGACATCTGACTGTCTACCGTACGAGTAAACTACAAGGCCTGACATCAAGAGAAGTGCTGAGGTGCTCACATACTACTTCTTCAGCCAGAGATACACCAAAGATGACATATTGATCAATAGACACAGGTCACATTCTGAACATTTTACACCATTACAGGTCATCAATTCTTGTCACACCATTCATCCTTATGTACATCTCACTTCCTTAAGCAGCAGCTAGCAGAACACACTGAGATCACAAGGGTTTTCAAGTACATGGGTTAGCAAATATCAATATTTTATGCCAGTTAACAGTCAATTCTTTATTTTGTTGATTAAGTATTCTTCAGCTTTAAGACAGAATAATACTTTTTGTTGATATATTACAAAAAAGCACACTAAAAGTACTTGCTACTTCTCTAGGTTAACATTTGGTATGTTTCTAAACAGGCTCACTTTAAGTATCTTAGCTTTCAAAGTTTTTACTTGTACCCTGATTTCAAGACCAGCATTCTTTATTATCTTACCCACATATATTTAGTGGAAAACTAACAACTCTCAATTGCTACGTCAGGCAGCAGTCACCATGGTGAACCCAGGAAGCCAGTACCTAGAACAACCGACACAAACAGTACTGAAGTGAGCTATTCTGGGGCCATCTTGTGAAGGATTCTGAACAGTTAGTATTTATATCACATTGATATCTGGTCAAATGCCCTTCTTCACCTTCTACAGCCTCCAAGAGGTAAGCTTAAATGGAAAAAAAGAGAACAGCAAAGGTTTGCTTACGTTATTTGCCCAGTCAGACAAGGCTTGGTCTCTGGCAAACTCCTAATACTACACTTTAAATTGCATAAAGACAGTATCTTAAGAAACAGAGGCAGTAATTCTACTACATAAAAACTGTTACCTAAGGGAAGCAAATACTGTGATTTGGATGACTGTGCAACGAGTGCACATGTGTCAGTGCATTTAAAAACACTTCACAGGCCACTGTTTCATACCCTTTATAAATCACTTCTATATAATACACACATATTCCACAGTTCAAAACCAATGTTCCCCTAGGGACTTCTCAGCACACTCTTATTTAAAGGAGAAGCGTACTGGGTTTGCACGGCAAGGTTTTGGTAGCGGAGGGACTGCAGGGGTGGCTTCTGTGAGAAACTGCTAGAAGCTTCCCCGATGTCTGATAGAGCCAACGCCAGCCGGCTCCAAGACGGAGCCGCCGATGGCCAAGGCCGAGCCCATCAGCGACGGTGGTAGCACCTCTGTGAGAACATATTTAAGAAGGGGGAAAACCAACTGCGCAGTTGCAGCCGTAGAAGAGAGGAGTGAGAATGTGTGAGAGAAACAGCCCTGCAGACACCAAGGTCAGGGAAGAAGGAGGGGAGGAGGTGCTCCAGGTGCCGGAGCAGAGGTTCCCCGGCCGCCCCTGGTGAAGACCACGGTGAGGCAGGCTGTGCCCTGTAGCACACAGTGGTCCGTGGTGGAGCAGATAATCCACCTGCAGCCCCTGGAGGAGCCCACGCTGGAGCACGGGGATGCCCGAAAGAGGCTGTGACCCCACAGAGAGCCTGCGCTGGAGCAGGCTCCTGGCAGGACCTGTGGCCCCGTGGAGAGAGGAGCCCAAGCTGGAGCAGGTTTTCTGGCAGGACTTGTGACCCCGCGGGGGACCCACGCTGGAGCAGCCTGTTCCTGAAGGACTGCACCCCGTGGGAAGGACCCATGCTGGAGCAGTTCGTGAAGAACTGCAGCCCATGGGAAGGACCCACGCTGGAGAAGTTTGTGGAGGACTGTATCCCATGGGAGGGACCCCACGCTGGAGCAGGGGAAGAGCGCGAGGAGTTGTCCCCCTGAGGAGGAAGGAGCAGCAGAAACAGCGTGTGATGAACTGACCACAACCCCCATTCCTGTCCCCCTGCACCACTTGCGGGGAGGAGGTAGAGAAAAAAAAATAGAGAATGAAGTTGAGCCCGGGAAGAAGGGAGGGGTGGGGGGAAGGTGTTTTTAAGATTTGGTGTTATTTCTCATTATCCCACTCTGATTTTGGTTGGTAATAAATTAAACTAATTTCCCCAAGTCAAGGCTGTTTTGCCTGTGATGGTAATGGTGAGTGATCTCCCCGTCCTTATCTCGACCCACGAGCCTTTCGTTACATTTTCTCTCCCCTGTCCAGCTGAGGAAGGGGAGTGATAGAGCAGCTTTGATGGGCACCTGGTGTCCAGCCAGGGTCAACCCACCACAAGAAGATGACAGAAGTCTGCTAGGATAGAGAATGTCCAAGGTACAGGATGGACTGTCATTTCTTTTTTTCAAATACAGTCTCTCTAAATAGTTAGTAGTTTTCAGTGGTGATAACTTGTAAAATAAAATGGATATGTTTTAATTATTACCAGCTAACCAGTTTAACGTCTTATGACAAGCTCCCTTTGGATGTTTAAGAATCCCTGAAAAACACCCTCTGTAGTGTTAATATATATAGGCACTACCAGGTCTCCAGCTAGTCACAGCTAATTATCACTGCAGAATCCAGGCCTGCTTTTATATGGAGCATGCTAAAACAACAGAAGATTAGGTTCAGAGATAAAGAAACACACCTATGCACACAGGTCTTCACTCCAGAAAGCTGACCACAGTAGCCATCTTAATTTTAGGTTATCAGGAAAGTCTTTTTGCTCACTGCAAAGTTACATGATTTCAACTCCATCATTGTGTTTAATTATTATATTTCATCTGAGCAGAAAGCTATATTGAAGCTTTTATCCTCACAGCAGGATTTAAGTAGTTTTTTCCAGCTTACCACCCAGCAACTACCATAACTAGAACAAAGCCTCTGATAGAAACACAACCATTAAGAACTATCTAAGTTCACAGTGCTATAGAAGTGAAGCGTTGCATCAAGCACAGTATGCCTCTTCTCCCACCTTAAGGGTATTTAATTACCAGCTTTCTCCTCCTCACCCCCTCCAACATCCCTAGGGCATACACCTATCCATAGGCTTCAGGCCCTACAGGCAAGAAAAAAAATTAAGGGTACAACTGCACATGGAGTTCATCAGCAATCAACTTAACAGGGAAGTTCATTACAACTGAGCAAATGCTTTGTGAAAAACTTAGATGTTATCAAATAAAAACTAAAATTGTTCTTGCTGAGTAAGACAACATATTATCCAACCCAAAAACTGCAGCGACTGCTGCCACTGCAAATTTACTAGCTGAATCAGGGTTTGAAGATAAAAGTTACAGAAGTTTTCAGACACATAAGGAAAAGCTTACATGGCACACAGCAAAAAACTAAACTGCCTTGCTTAAAGAGCAACATTCTGTTAGTTCAACACAATTTCTTCAGAAGAATGAAACTATCAACAGCATTATATTATCACCAACACCAATCAGACAACTCTATCCCGACATCTTCAGCTCCCGAAGATTTTCTTTCAATCATCCACAGTAATTTGTTACTGCTCTTCTGAACAACAAATAGTATCGATACCACACAGAAAAAACTGCCTGTCAACAATCACCGATTTTCAGCAGTGCTCCAGCACATCAGCAGTACCATCAGCAGCCAGGCCCACAGCTGAAGAATCCACTTGCTCAACTGAACAAACGCATCTCTCACATACTGCCCACAATGCCATCATCATTAGTTGTACCAGCATTTATTACTCAGCATCAGAAAATGAGTCATGAGAATATGATTATCACATTAGGTCTGAAAGATCTTCCCTCAACAGAAATCAGTGTTCCCTCAATACTCTCCTCTGATTTGCATTATTAATAACCAGATATTCGTATTAGACAACCTCAGCAATACAACACCAGATGCTAACAGCATCTAGTGCTGGCAATCAACCGGATCCTTTTCTGTGCTCTACTCATTTCTCCAGAATGTACTAATAACCAGTTCTCTGCCATTATAGCTTGTTTTTAAATACAGACTGAAAACGTTTCCCAGTTTATGCAGAAGCATGTCTTAAAACATTTAATGCCCGTAAGCGTATGGTGTAAGCATGCCCATTATACTCTGTATCAACATAAATGGAACAGAAGTAAGCAAAAACATCAGTAATACCGCTAAACCTCTAGGGGCAATTAATCCACCTAAGCAATCGAACACGTGCTACACGGCATGAAGTGCTGTAACTGCAGTTAGTTGCCACAGTGCAAGTAGCAAACTGTATGCTAAAAACCCACAAGGGTTTGCTTTTGTTTCATTACCATCTTCCATTTCCAAAGGCTGCATTCCCTGGTGCTACTGAGCCTGTAAAATCCTTACTGCGCAAAACTACTCTGACTCACGACAATCTTATCAGTTCTGAAGTACACAAGCCCTTCTTCAGGCCTGGAATAAACTTCAGTGCTCAATGCCAGCTAAGGACACTTTCCTCATTCGAGACAGGCATCTGTGCCAGATCAGGTGAGACAAAAGCAGTTAGCACCTACCAAACACAGCTGACCGCGCAAGGCAAGGGGAGCGCTAACACGAGACCATCCGCCTTGGGGGCAGGGGCACACAGGCACGTCACAGCCGCGCCGACCGCCTCCGAAGAAATCCCGTCCGTGCAACGCCCCGCGCCCCCCCGACCCGCAGCAGCTCCTGCCTCTGCCCCGGCGCGGCCCACCCCCCCACCCCGACCCCGCCGCGTAGCCCCGGCCGGGAGCCTCGGGAGGCGCCGGCACACGGCGGCCGGCGACCCCCGCCCCGCCTCGCAGCTCCGTGGGCAGCCCCGGGCTCCCTGCCAGGGAGGACGGCCCAGGAGGCCGCGACTGCGGGCGGGAGGAGGCCGTCCGGCGGCAGGACACTCGCGACCGCCGTCGGACCGCGCGTCCCCCTCCGCGCCCCGGCCCCACCGCGGCTCCCGACAGCCCCATTCCCACATCCTCACCCCCAGGCGGCGGGGCAGAGCTGCCCTCCCGGACCGCCGGACGAGGGGGCCGCGCACGACCCGACGCCGCGCTCCCGCAGCGGGGCGGGCGGCGACACCCCCGCCGCCGCCGGCAGTTCTCCTCAGAGGCCACTGCTCCCCCCCACCCCCGCCACCGGCTGCGGGACAGCGGCGGCAGCGCCCCTTGTTTGCGCACCCAGCCGCCGCTCGGCGCATGCGCAGCGGCGCCCCGCCCTCTCAGCCGCCTCGGCCCCGCCCCTGCGCAGCAGCAGCGCTCCGCGCCCCAGCCGGCGGGGGGGGGGGCGGAGCGGGCGGTGTGGCTGCCGCCGTCTCCCCACGCACGCTCCCGCGCCCCGCCGGCAGAGGGCGCCACCACGGCTGCCATCCTCGCTCCGCACCGGGCTGCGGGCGTCACCCTGCGCGGTGACGTGAGTCTTACTCCGTCAGTCGCGTCAGCAGATAACGTGTGGTCAGGGAAGGGGCTGGCAAAAGCGAGGGCTCAGGCAGCTGAGGGCTGGAAATGGGAATTGTTGGAAATCACCGTTCGGAAATCACCGTTACATTGATTAAGTCGGGCTGTTCCGACAAAGCAGTGGTTACCGCGCTGTTACAGTATCAATAGAGATGGTATCAGCTAACGCATTGTCCTAGTTTGGCCCCCAGTGATGTAATCACAGCACGTTTTTAGGCATTTCCACACAATCCTTTTTTAAAAATAAATTTATTCTAGCCGATGGCTATATAGAGATCACTACAGTTTCGTCCACTTTTCCACGCGGTTTATTTTCTTCACAACGTGTAGTCTCTGATGGCCAGGAGTGTGATTTTTGAAGCATTTTTACTGGATTTTCAGATGTTTTTGAACTGGGAACTGAAGACATCCTGTTTTGAGAACAGAGGTTTTGGCAGCAGGGGTGTACGGGGCCCAGTGACCCCTGGGCTTTGTACTGACAACTCCCCAGCATGCCATTTCCTTTATCCTGTTCCAAAACATCCTCTTTCATCTCCATTGCACGAGCCAGCATGTAACTAACCTTTCTTTGATGGGCCAGAGCCTCCTCTTTGTCGTTTACCTTATTTAAAAGAGAAAGAAACTAGTTTATGAGTGAAGAACAAGGCGGTCTATGTAAATCGATGGTTATATTTGCTCCCCTAAGGACCCACGATGAATAGTTTAACGAAATACTAACCAAATCTATTAACATCTTCAGGATTTCATGAGGATTCTCTAGCTCTTCCACCTTCCTGCAGTCCACATCTGATGAGAGCAGGCTAGACAGTTTTTGCCCCAGATTACTCTTGTTCCCTTGCAACATGACACGTCCTAAGGAAAACAAAAGTGCATGAACTGTGGAACTTAGGAAGAGAAAAACTATTTTGGGATAAAATGAGCATGCGTAGAACTGGATTCTGAACGATCTCCTCCAAAAGGGCAATGCGAGCTACAGACTCTCCCACTGTGCATAACATGGCAGACCGCTTGCACCATGGCAGACCAGGTGCAGCACCACCTTTAGCATCACTTAAAGGCTAAATAGACCTTTCGTCATATATATGGGCAAATTGAAAATGAAATTCTTTCTGCTGTGTGGAAAATATACTTTAACACTCTAATTAAACAATAACTTGTAGTAATTTGCTTTTAAACAGTAGGTAGCCTGGAAAAAAAAAGTTTTTTTGACGCAAGCTGTTTAAAAGCTTTCTAAAAAGATTATAATACATTAAAATTATGAAACATATGTATCAGGATATAGAGCTGGAAACAATGACATTGGTATAGGGGAAACAGACATTCAAGATGTATGCTGTTTTAGTATTACGTCCTGAGGCCGCTGAAGGAATCTAGAAGACCCACCAAACTTCTAAGCCTGGCACCTCCAGGTCAATGGCTAACACAAATATATCTTGAAGTGAGGTTCCTAAATTCTGATATGGTTTTAACCATGACATAAGCACTTAAATACTTCTCCTTATCCTTTTTCTTGAAGAAGAAAAGGATAATAAGAATTCTTCCTCTTTTACAGAGTAATAAATACTGACGTAGATACCCATACATAATAAAAAACTGTACTGTATTTAGTATCTCAGTGAAAGCTCAGTATGTATTTTTTACATTTCTCCTCCTTCCCTAACTCTTATATAGAGATCATTTGAGAAAAACTCAGCACATTAAATTGCTGGTAGCATCTAAAATGGCCAGGCTAAACTTACCAGATACTAGCTTTGTTGTGCTGTTTTCATAACAAACATCTTCAATATGCAGAATGTTATTGTCATCCTGGATAACAGCTTATTTATTCTAGCATGGTTTTACTCAGATAATACAGTTCATGAACTTGTAATAAAAAAAGGTTACATTAGAAGCCTAGACTGATAGCTCCAATGACCTACAGCAGTACTTATCTAGCCCACTTATACACAGACACCCTATATTATACATGTGAAACTTCCAGTAGAAATCCTTCAGCTACATGACACACCATTTAACGTATTTACAGTTTTGACATAACTTTGTTCCTTTTTTCTCAACTCTTCCAAAACCTCAGTCAGCAATTAAACCACAACCATACATTTAACACAGTAAGAAAGTCTGCCTGTGTCACTTGTCAGCTAACTTCTTTTCTATTCAACCATTACAGATATATAGCATGTCCAGTTACCATCATCTTTCAGACGTCTCCAGTTTATAAATTTCGTTTCCTTCTTAATCTTTATCACTTCTGCAAGCCTCAGGGCTTGGTCCTTCCTCTGCATTAGCTGCTGCTCAAATGCAATTCTGAAGGCATCTGCCATTATATAAGCTTCATCTTTACTCTTCTTCAGATTTTCAATCTAGTTTTAATTCAGAGAAAATTTAAAGTATATTAAGCAATTTGGAAGCAATAGCAGATTTAAAATGTATATTAAGAGACAGACTGACACTATTAACACAGACAACTTTTAAATAAATATAATTGAGGAAGTAGTAGAAACCAACCAAAGTGCTTTCTTGCCACATTAAGAAATAAATTTTGAAACATGTATTGAAGTCCTTATCCTTCCTCTTCCACACATGCACACATCACCACCCATCTACACAGACAAGCTGCCAGCAGTGCCTATTTGTCTCTGCGCATGCAGAACAACTTGAGGAGGGCATTAATGTCCCATGCCGGTTGGGCCAGGAGCAAAAGGAGCAATAGAATGTTATCTCTGCTGGCGATAATAACTGTGGTACAAAACGGACATGACTACCTCTTTTCCAAATCCACAAATCAGCTGAAACTTCTGCAGTGGGACCACGAGGATGGTTACCACATTTGCAGAGTCAAATACAAATTAGAAATAAAATTTCTAAACTAAAGAATTTCACTAAATTAAAAACCTTAAGAGTTTGAAAATCACATTATTGATTTAAGCGTGATGTAAATATAGAGTTTTCTGCAAAAGCAGCTTCCTGACCTAGCTGGGTGAGCAGGCTTGTGAGTGCTGATGTCAACACGACGGAGGGGTGGAATGCACTACCAGGAAGGAAGGAAAAGGGTCAGTGGCAGTCCACACTCACAGCGTGCATACATTTATAGAGTGTGTACACTTGGAATGTTTTTTCCTTTTTTTAGATAAAAAAATATGAGTGGAAGGAAAAAGAATGAGAAAGAGATTTTATTTTTTTTTACTAGTAAATCTGATTTATATCATAATTACAATTTGGGCCCCTCACTAGAAGAAAGACATGGAGGTGCTGGAGCGTGTCCAAAGAGCGACGAAGCTGGTGAGGGGTCTGGAGCACAAGCCTTATGAGAAGCGGCTGAGGGAACTGGGGTTGTTCAGTCTGCAGAAGAGGAGGCTGAGGGGAGACCTCATTGCTCTCTACAATTACCTGAAAGAGGGGTGTAGCCAGTTAAGTGTTGGTCTCTTCTCCCAAGTGATGAGTGACAGGACAAGAGGAAACGGCCTCAAGTTGCACCAAGGGAGGTTTAGATTGGATACTAGGAAAAATTTCTTCACTGAAAGGGTTGTCAGATACTGGAAGAGGCTGCCCAGGGAGGTGGTTGAGTCACCATCCCTGGAGGTATTTAAAAGATGTGTGGATGAGGTGCTTAGGGACATGGTTTAGTGGTGGACTTAGCAGGGTTAGGTTTACAGTTGGACGTGATGATCTTAAAGGTCTTTTCCAACCTAAACGATTCTATGATTCTACAGTTTTATATCAGCAAAAGTTAAGGCATTACAAGCATTACAAACAAACATTACATTATTTGAGAGATGCGTTCTTGTTTTAAGACACATTCGTTTGTGTAAGCTGCAATAGAGTGTTTCTGCCTTTACTTGGTTTTGAGCACAAACACTCCTCTGCTTGTTCATATCTACCAAGCAGCATTACCTCTTGCCTGAGATGAAGAAGTTGCTTTCGAGTTACAGCTGCCATTTTAGCACAGGGACAAGGTTGCCCTCCAGAAGTATTGCAGGTGCAGGCTCCAAGAACTGCCAGCTAAAATCCAAAACAAACGACCAGTTAAATATCTATCTGCATACACAACGCAATCCAAGAGATGCCGGATGACTAGCAAAAAAAATCCTGAAACTACAAAGGGAGTGTAAGGGTGAGGGGAAGCAAGCTACAAGAGCTTTAAGCATGATTGCTTTTGCCTCACAACCACACGTGTGAGACATATGCAAGATAACCTAAAGGCAAAAATTGTTGGCCTGTGTATGCTACTCCCTGCAGACCTCATTAGAAGTTTTTTTTTTCTCAATAAAATAAAGCAGTAGGCATAGGAGTTAAGAATTAAGATGTTAGGAATTAAAAAATAAGCATGCTGGCTTGAGAAACATAGCCTGATGCTCCTTCTGTCTACTTTTTCTTTGCAAGATGGGAATCACGACACACCACAAATTAGAAAACTGATTAACAGGCACGCAAGGGCATATTGTCATGAGCTAAAAATGGGTCCAAAGAAACAGTTAAATAATCAGTAAGCAAAATCTATCTATATATTTTGAATATAAACATATCTTTGAACCAGCCATTTTGAAAAACATATAAGTCATACTTACTTCAAGACCTGTAAAATCTGTAATGTCACTTTTATTCAAGGACATGTTCTCCTGAACAATCTTCTGTTGTTTCACATCTAGCATTGCAAGGAATTCCAAGCACTGCTGATTCAGGACTATGAAATAAACCAAGGAAAGTGATTAAAAAATCTGCTTCTCTGATTTCTTAATTTCTGGGTTTAACTATACCCAAATTAAGCAGTTCTATAGTTTAAGCACCAGTTTGGGAATGTGATGAGACTATGTAGATTTAGAAACTCAGATCCCAGTTGTCTTTCCTTCAGTGGTTTTCCAGTGGTAATGACACACTTAGAGAGATAGCATCTCATATATTATTCTGCCTCAGTACTAAGGGCTCATCTCTTTGTACACTTAGAACTAAGGCAGCTGCTCTTTTAGAATAGCACATATTGGGAAAATAATGATGTATGTCAGCTTTTTAAAGCTTTTTGGAAACAAAAAATAAGGGAAAGGGGCTTGAGCCATCTGAGCCAGCCAGGCGCCTGCACAACTTGCAGTTTGAAAACCTCCACTATAAAGCTGACAAGCTGAATATCTCAAAGTTTGTGCTATTGTTACAGAACATCTTGAAAAACAAGGTCAAAAACAAGTGTTAAAAACAAGAAGAATTAGAAGAATGTAAAGGAGATCCTTCCTAACAACTGTACATGGCACTTAGACATATTAGAGATAAAGACTGTCTCCACTGACTCTCTACTAACTAGCAATAACGATTAACACAAGGACAAATCTTAGAAAAATGGAATGGAATGCCAAAATAGTGCCCTAGAGTTAACTTGTCTCATTATAATCTCATTATAATGCTAAAGAACACACCTCCTAGCTAGAAAAGCCCCCAACCCAGTTAAGCCCCCTACTCTCTGAGCATGCGTGGTGAATTAAAAGAGAACTGTAACTTTAAGATGAAGTAAGAAAGATACTAACCAATAGTTAGCTAAGGGGTGGGACTAGTAGGCATAACTAACTTTGTTAACTGTTTAAATACCTGTCATGATTTCAACTGGGTGTGCATGCTAGGAGGAGAAATCCCCTGTGCACCCAGCGCTGCAATAAACCAGTGTCAGCTTTCTAAACTATCATTTGGTTTGGAGAGTTTTCTTCGTTACTATTTTCAGTAACGGATTTTGGCACCCCAAATGAGACCTGCTCTCCAGAATCTCGAGGGACCAGAGGAACTGTGAGGACTCCAGCACGCACCGGAGTATTTTCGGGGAGGCCCTCCGATTCCCTGGTCAGGTAAGTTTCTGCGACAGCTCTCTGGGAGACTAACGACATTGGTATTTGTATTTGATATTAATATTGGTATTGGTTGCTTGCAAATAAGCTGTATCTGAATTTAGTATGCATTGTTGAGCTGCTGGTATTAATATCGGGAGTGCACTACTGTGTAATCTTGTGTAATCCGTACGGTACTACGGGGACACCCAGAATCCGGATTTTGGTTTGGCTTGAGCACACGTACGTGGTAATTTTACATAATGGGAGCTGGACAATCTACTGAAGGGGGAATTCTTAAGTGCTCTCCTCTGGGGTGTATACTAAGCTACTGGAGCAGGTTTGGGCGTGATCGGAAGTATAAGCTACAATACTGTGTTGCAATTAATGCTGTTCTGTCGACACGAAGGAAAATGGGATGAGATATCATATGTGAATTTGTTCTTTGCGTTGCGGAATAATTATGATATACATAAGGAATGTGACTTGATTGTAAGTGAAAGTGGTGTATTGGTACTAGAGGCAGAAAATAAGAAAGCACCTAAGCATTGTTGTTCAGCAGGTAGCATCGGCAGGCGATGCAGCAAATATAAAGAGAAATGGGAAGAAGAGCAACAGGAGGAGGAATTTGAGAGGTAAGGATAGTAATTGGGAGAGGTAACGGGCAAAACATGGCCTGGACAATGTTAGAGAGTGGGATGAATGTGGATTTCTGTTGTTGTAATTGTGGTTTTGATTTTGGTGTGGGTAATTCTTTTTGCTGCTGTGAGTGAAGTTTGTAAAGATTGTGTGATGAATTTGGATTTTAATGATAATTCTTAAATATGTGATGCACAGAAGCGAGGGGTATGGTGGTAGTGCCTCTGTGACAACAGATTTTAGAAAGGGGGAAGGTTTCCCTGTAAAGCACAAAGGGCCGGAACATCCTTGGAGAAAGATCAGTGTGCTTTCTGTAAGCAGAAAGGACACTGGAGAAGGGAGCGTCCACAGTTAAGAGGACAAGGCCTGGAGGAAATGCCGGGGCAGGCTGTTAACATGATGACATTAGATTCAGACTGAGGGAGACTGGGGGAAGATTCAGAAACCCTCCTCAGCAGAACCCCTGGTTATAGTAAAGTTGGGGAATGAGAAAGTAAAATTTTTAGTAGATACGGGGGCCTTTTATTCAGTATTGAATACATGCAAAGCCAATTTGAGTAATCAAAGCACATTAATTATTGGTGCCACAGGACGGAAAGAAAATTGGCCGTTTTTCCAGCCTTTGAAATTTAAAATTGTGAAAAGGGTGTTAACCCACCAATTTGTCTATATTCCTAATTGCCCTGTGCCGCTATTAGGACAAGACATATTAAGTAAATTGAATGCACAGATTACTTTTGAAAAAGGAAAAATCCAAATTCATATTCTTGAAAATAAAGCTTTGGATCCTCAAGTTTTTTGTGTTACAGAAGGAAGCCGAGATACCAGGAGATACCAGAAGAAGTTGAAAATTCTGTAACACCTCTTGTACAGACTTCAGGAACACCAGGACAATCCCGAGCGGCAGAACCGGTAATCACCCAGTTGAAACCAGACGCCAGATCGGTAAGACCGAAACAGTACCCAATTAAATTAGAAGCAAGAAAAGGATTAGAACCATCAATAGAACAATTTGTAAATTTTGGATTATTAAAAGAATGTCAATCAGAATACAACACTCTGATCTTACCAACTAAAGAGCCGCATTCAAAAGGGTATAGATTGGTCCAGGACTTAAGGGCTATAAATCAAATTGTACAGGATGTTCACCCGGTAGTGGCAAACCCGTATACTCTCTTGACCACCCTGAAGGAAACACACAAATGGTTTACTGTGTTGGACTTGAAAGATGCGTTCTTTTGCCTTCCGCTAGCAGCTGAGAGTCAGGAACTGTTCGCTTTTGAGCGGGAAAGCCCTAAGACCAGTAGAAAAACTCACTTGTGCTGGACAGCATTACCACAAGGATTTAAGAATAGCCCTACAATCTTTGGAAATCAATTAGCCAAAGAATTAGAAGATTTGGCAAAAGATGAATAAAAATATCACCTTCTGCAGTACATAGATGACACACTGCTAGCAACAAGTGACAAGGAGGATTCCATACAAGTGACAATAGACCTCCTAAACTTTTTGGGGTTGGCAGGATACAAGGTATCCCAGAAAAAGGCACAGATCACCCAGCAGGAAGTAACATATTTGGGCTTCACTATTTCCAAGGGCCAACGTAGTCTTGGAACTGAAATAAAAGAGGCCATTTGTCAGATTCCCGAACCTAAATTGAAACAAGAGCTCAGAGCATTTCCCATAATGGCCGGATAGTGTTGCCTATGGATAATAAATTTTGGACTCACTGCCAAACCCCTATATAAAGCTGTACAAGGGGAGGGAAACCTCCTTGTTTGGACTCAGGAGTGCAGAGATGCATTTACAAAATTGAAACAAGCTTTAATGAATGCTCCAGCCCCAGGCCTTCTGAATTTGGAAAAAATATTTGAATTATTTGTGCATGAAAGACTGCGTATTGCCCTAGGGGTATTGGCCCAGAGACTGGGATCACGGAGAAGACCAGTGGGTATTTTTCAAAATGACTAGACAATGTTAGCAGAGGATGGCCAGCATGCTTCTGAGCAGTGGTGGCTACAGTATTACTGATCTAAGAGGCCCGAAAATTGATGCTCAGTCAAAAACTAACTGTATTTGTGCCTCATGCAGTTACGGCAGTGCTAGAAAAAAAGGAAGACACTGGTTGTCACCAAACCGGATACTGAAATATCAAGCCGTTCTTCTGGAACAAGTGGAGCTGTAAGTAACTACCATCCTGAATCCAGCAACCTTCCTATCTACTGATCCTGGTGGAGAAGAATTAACGCATGACTGTTTGCAAACAGTAGAACAGACATATTCCAGCAGAGCTGACCTGAAAGACATGCCAATAGAAAATGCAGACTGGGACCTCTTCATAGATGGTAGCAGCTTTATGTGGAACAGAACACAAAAAACAGGTTACGCAGTGGTAACTGGTAAGGAAGTAATTGAGGCAAAAGCTCTGCCATCCAACATTTCGGCCCAGAAAGCAGAGCTCATAGCCTTGCTGAGAGCACTAGAACTTTCAAAAGATGAAACTGTTAATATATGGACAGATTCAAAATTTGCCTTTGGAGTGGTCCATGCTCATGGGAGCTATTTGGAAAGAAAGGGGACTCTTACCATCTCAAGGATCCCCAATCAAATATGGGCCAACGATCCAACAATTATTACAGGCAATTAATCTACCTTGATTAGTGGCAATTATGCATTGCAAGGCACATCAATTTGGAAACAGCCTAACGCATATAGGAAACCGTATGGCAGATAAAGCTGTGAGAGAAGCAGCTGAAGGTCAAATATTGCTAGCTTTGCCAGAAAAGGTCCAGAGGTTGTGACCTAAGAGTCCGCTGTATATACCAGAAGACAACCAATTGGCAAATAAAACCCAAGAAGGGTGGTGGGTGACTCCTTCACATCAAGTAGTAATTACGCAGGAAATTATGTGTGAAGTGGCTGATAAGAAACACCAAGAAACTCATTGGGGAATTGAAACAATGGTTGAAGCATTAAAAACAGAAGTGCTAAGTGTGCGAATGACTGGAATAGTCAAAAGCATAATGAAGAAATGTGAATTATGCCTGAAGAACAATCCTCACTTACCCCGAAGACCTTTACTAGGGGTGACAAAGAGAGGAAAAAGTCCTCTATTAGGGGACTATTGGTAAATTACCGCAGCAAAATGGACACTGGTATCTTTTAGTAATGTTAGAAACTTTTTCAGGCTGGCCAGAAACTTTCCCTTGTTGCACCAACATGGCAAAAGAATTAGCAAAAGTGTTATTTAAGGAAATAATACTGAGATTTGGGGTACCTATATGACTATCTTTGGATAGGAGCCCACACTTTATAGCGGAAGCTGTTCGAAGTTTAGCTAAAACATTAGGTGTAAAATGGGATGTCCATACCCCATGGAGACCTCAGTCAAGTGGGAAAGTAGAAAGAATGAATCAAAGCCTAAAAAGACAGATAAGTAAAATTTGCCAAGTGGCTGGATGCTTTACCCTTGGCTTTGCTACGGCTACGTATCCAGCCTAGAACTAAAGAAAACGTTAGTCCTTTTGAGGTGATACACAGTAAACCTTGTCAGGTGACAGAAACAGGAGTTAATCCTGAAATTGTAAGAAAACATTACCTGAAAGAATATGTTATCTCGCTGGTAAGGGTTCTGTCCTCTCTCCGCAGGTACGTCACTGTGAGCGCGCCACTATCCCCGGACGTGCCCGTGCATCAATACCAACCCGGAGACTGGATATATCTGAGGACGTGGTCAGACGAGCCGTTGAAAGAGAAGTGGAAAGGACCTCTCCAGATTTTACTCACTACATATACTGCTGTCAAGCTCGAAGGATTCACACTATGGATACAATGCAGCAGGATCCAGCCAGCCACATCACCAGAATGGACAGTCAAACAAGAGGGGCCTTTACGTTTAAAATTAACTTGGGAATCATGAAGTTCTGCGTTATATCTCTTGCAGTGATGTCAGGAAGTGTAGAAGTCGATACAGATGGAGAGGTCAACATAGATTCAGATGAAAACCTAATTGTAACTTTGATACAAGGGTTTGGCAAAATACGTAATCTTACCAGTGTTACAGCATGCATCCCGATCCCTCACTTGGCCAGTCAACCCATCCCGTGGGGCACTATACCGGTAAATTTATCTTTACTAGAGGAAAATGACAACATCACAGGAGCCTTTAAGCAGGCCAATGTCTCTTATTATTTAGACAAAGACAGAGAGGAAGCGATGTTTTACAAGATGCTACTTTTCGGAGATCGGAGGACAACAGAACAGTATTTGGGAGAGGCTCGAAAAAAAACCAAACAATGTCCCAAGGGATCACATCCCTTAGATGCCCAGCTTCTGCAAATAGCATTGGCAGCATCTGGCCGCCAGGCCACAGGAGTACCAAAACTCTGTGTTACTAATAATAGAGTATCTAATGTAACCACCATTCCAGAACGTACTAACCTTAGAACAAAACTCAAAACTTGGACTAGACCTTTGGAAGGACATTGGAAATATATAGGGAATGTGGATTGGTGCTTTAATTGGGGAACGAAGGCTACTTATGTTAGCCGAACCAATTGGATGTGCCCCAATGTTCTAAATTATAATGAAATATCAATCCTAAATTCTACCTTGACAATGATAAAACGTTGTAAAAACCACAATTTTTCAACTAATGATTGTAAACAAGATGTTCCATCCCCAGGCTACACTACCTGGGTTACATCAGATGGATATTGGACTACCCGGCTACAACTTAGTACAATAACTAGACAAGTAACTTTAGGATTACTGACCTTATGTCCTATATGGAAAAATAGTGCAATCAAAGCTCAATATTGGGGACGAATCAAAAGACATACCGAGACAGAAAAGGACCCTGATATTTGGACGGAGCCTTCTGCAGCAGTACAATTTATGTGGGGACTCCAAAGTTTTCTATTACCAGGGCTGATGGCTTTAGAAAATCAAATGTTAATAGAAAATCTAACTTGGCAGGTGGAAGCCTTATCAAGAGCCACTCAGAAAGGATTCCAAATTATCAACAAACAAATCCAAACTAACACTAAAATGACATTACAAGATAGACTGGCCATAGACTTGCTATTAGTCAAAGAACAAGGAGTGTGTGCATATCTTAAGTTATACAAAGAACACTGCTGTATCCACATCCCAAATATCACTGGAAACCTCCAAGAACAATTAGACAAAATGAGAAAAGTAGCAAAAGACAGTAGAGCGATGAGAGAGGTAGCTGAAAATAATTGGTTTAACAAAATTCTCCAAGAATTAGGTGGGTGGTCTCTAAAAAGATGGTTAGCTACCTTGTTGGAGGGGGTAATTTATGTGATTGTGATTATTATAAGAATCTGCATAGGCTGTACTAAAAGAACCACTGAAAGAAACATATGCAAGTAGTAAAAATCTAATTACTTCAAAAGGAGGGATTGATACCAAAGAATTAAAAAAACCCCCCACAAACAAAAAGAAAAAAAACACCAAAACAAAAAAAACCCAGCCAAAGTTGCCAAACCTAAACTGTGATCATATACGAGCAATTAATGACCCTAACTGCATCACTGAACTGATATAATGATAATACCAGAACTTCAGAGTGAACTAATATCTAAACCACTGAGAAGATTCTGTATTGACTATGCATAAGATAACTGATTTCTCTGTAGAATTGCTTCAATAAGGCTCTTAGAAATTATTAAGAATATTGATAGTATCATAGTATTAATAGTATTATTACGTGAATATTGATAGTATTATAGTATTAATAGTATTATAGCATGCATAATCAGGTTAGAATTGAAATATTTTATATTCTGTTTCTTTTTCCAGGTTGTAAGAGGACGGGATAGATTTGAGAATGTGTGACAAC
This sequence comes from Gavia stellata, assembly GCF_030936135.1. Taxonomy (NCBI): domain Eukaryota; kingdom Metazoa; phylum Chordata; class Aves; order Gaviiformes; family Gaviidae; genus Gavia; species Gavia stellata. The sequence goes on along the minus strand of NC_082637.1, from coordinate 81,116,506 downwards.
ATTAAGCACCTTCTGTTTAGTTGGTGAAATCCAAGTAAGAAGGATTGAGACTTATGGAAATTATAAAATACATCCATAAGTCTCAAAGGGGGGAAATGTTACAGAACATCTTGAAAAACAAGGTCAAAAACAAGTGTTAAAAACAAGTAAGAAGAATTAGAAGAATGTAAAGAAGATAGTTTATAACAAATGTACCTGGCACTCAGACGTATTAAAGACTGTCTTCACTAACTCTTTACTAACTAGTAATAACGATTAACACAAGGACAAATCTTAGAAAAATAGAATGGACTGCCACAATAGTGCCCTAGAGTTAACCTGTCTCATTATAATCTGATTATAATGCTAAAGAACACACCTCCTAGCTAGAAAAGCCCCCACCCAGTTAAGCCCCCTACCCTCTGAGCATGCCTGGTGAATTAGAAGAGAACTATAACTTTAAGATGAAGTAAGGAAGATACTAACCAATAGTTAGCTAAGGGGTAGAACCAGTAGGCGTAACTAACTTTGTTAACTCTTTTAAATACTTGTCACGATTTTAACTGGGTGTGCATGTTAGGAGGAGAAATCCCCCATGCACCCAGCGCTGCAATAAACCAACGTCAGCTTTCTAAACTATCATTTGGTTTTGAGAGTTTTCTTCGTTACAATTTTCAGTAATGCTATGGGAATCTTTAAGTGGTATGTTAAAAGTGAAAGTCTCTGACGCCCACTGTCATTGTGGCAGGACGTTTTGGTGGCTCCCCTGGCTGCCGTTGCCTCCTTCCAGGACACGACTGGGAGCAGTGACTGGTTGTCTCCGTCCACACCCAGGGTGTCACCACATGAGATAAGATAGGTATACTTCTTTCACACCTGATCTACTCTTTAAGCTATGCTTACCTGACTTTTCCTATCATTTCATGGGCTTTTTTCAGTTCATGTGACAATGTGAGAAGAAAAACACAGCTTGTATGTTTAAAGAGGGTTTCTGCATATCCACTAATACCAGCTGCCAGTAGCAAGCGACTTATCCCCACAGAAAGCTTCCTTCATAGCTAAATCCTGAATTATTCCTGAGAAACAGTATGTGAAAAGGAATAGCTGTTGGTGGCTTACTTGCATTTTCAGCTTTAAGAGTTTTAATTTCTTCTGTTCTCAGTTTCAATGCTTCCTTAAGAGCTGCATTTTCACAATATATCCTGTAGAAGTTAGAAAAGGGCTGTATTATCTTTTAAAAAAAAATTTAAAATGGGCACTTAAATGTAAAAAAAAATTAGCCTGCTAAAACAATGTATCTAATATTTCTGCAAATTAAAATTAGGATTACTGAAAAGACTGAAGAAAAAAAACAAACCTGAAAAGAGTTGAGTGTTTTGTTTGACAAGATATTATACATGCAGTATTATACAAGCAGTTTCCTTGCTTGTAAAATTTTTTTATGGAAAAAAAGATTGTAAAACTTTTCCATAACAATATCTGTACCAATAATATGTAGTATGTTGTTAGATCCAAATCTGCTAGCCAGGGGCCAATAAAGCAACCTAAAACTACTCCTAACTAACTCTCTGAAGAAAGTTCTGTACGTAGGCTTGGTCTGACTGGCACTGAACCAAGGCTGAGAAAGCAGGCTAAGCCAGGCTGGCGCCTGTGGAGTCACTCCTCATTATCCGGGCTGCAGGTGGCTCTGCAGGGAGCAAATCAAGAATCTCTGCACCCATACAGAGGTTTCTCTGCAACCCAGATAACACACGCTGTTCAAACAGGCTCACCTTGTTGATGAAACCACACCCTCACATAACCAATTTAAACACATCCAAGTATGTTAAAGTGAATGTTAAAAAAGAAAATTGAAAAAAATCATTCACGTCTAAGTAGATGGTGCCAACAACTTTGGAGTTTAACAAGAGGTGAGTTTATGTACCACATTACCATTAGAAATTCAAAGAAATTCGTAATTGTGACCCTCTGAAACACTTGCTAGAAATCTCTTGCTTCCTTGAAAGAACAAAATTGTTATTGGACGTGTGACAGCATGGCTCTGGTCTTAATTTTAGAAAGTAAACTTCCTGTATTCTTTATACTGTTCTCAAGAACAGCTGTACTTTCAAGTGTTGCAACTTGAGAACATACAATATGCATTTATAATGCATTTTTCCTTGAAGTATTTAAGTATTCCCTTCTTGAATAGAAAAGTGGCAATCTAAAGACCTAAATGTTAAAGCAATACAATTTAATTGGTGCATCTCTTCAGCTGTCAGTAAATGCTGCATACTGTAAATTCACGGTTTTGTTTAAAACGAAATAGTACCCTGAATTATTTAACTTGAATAAACAAAGGGAAATACACATTTTTCTCATCCTGCTGTCTCAGATATCAGAAAACCTTTTTTGCAAAGTGGACTGAGCTCCTGGTTTGCAGTTTTCTGAAGTCACGTCTCTAGCTTTCAACAGTTAACACTAGCTTTGTTGCTCCAAACTACCTGGCTATACTTCCAATCTTCTAAATCAGGAAAGCCAAAGGATTTTTCAAGAGGTATCCCTTGACAAGTATAACCAAGTTAACAGGTGAACAAGCCACAAGATCTTAACCAAACACATAGTTTGTAAACTTTTGGCTTATCTTTTGATTCTAAGTTTGAAAATGTCAAATAAAAACCTCCACTGAAATAATTGTAACTCTGATGAGTAGACTTGAGAGATAGCATTTCTACATTTAAATAAGTGAGCCTGCTGGTCACATTTTTCAAGGTCTGCTATTGTGTTATTAGTTCAGTGCCTCTGGCATCTTCTGCTTGCCTAGTCACACCTGCTGTCCGTCCAGAGTAACTCTTACTTAAACAAAGAACCAGTTGATCAGCCTCTCTCAAAAGCATTCCACTTTACCTGTACTTACGTACGATGGAAGAAAATAAAACAATGATTAACCAGCACATGATATTTCCACATGTATGCACATTTTCTATGCCTCATTTACATTTAAAGTAAGTAAGGACAGTCTGGCTCCAGCTGGCTAACATAATAACGTAATAGGATGAAAATGAAAACTCAGCCTAGCAAAGCTAGCCTATATACATACTAAAGAATTGAGACTTAATAATTTTGGTAGTTTTAACTAACAGATACAAATGTGACTAGCATGAAAATTAAATATATCTTCTGAAATCTGGAAGGAAATTAGGAAAACACAAAGCCCTTAGAAAACCCGATGAAGCAAACTTGGAACACAAGAAAGATGACATATAGCATTCAATGCGATTAGAAAAACCCCCAAAGATACACAGTGTAAGTCAAATACCTGTCATACTTTTCTGTCCATGTGTCTTCTATGTTTTTAAATCTATCCTGATCAAATTCAATTTCCCATTGCAAAATATTTATTTCCTGCGGAGACAAAACAAACCAGCAGCTGTTCATCGCAAGCCTCCCAATGAAAGGAAGAAGTGGAACTGCTGATGCTGAGTTTGGCACTGGCAGAGGTCTAGGTGACCAACGATGATGACAATCTATGATACTGTTAAAAATACATTTGGTGCCAGACACCAAAAAGTTTCTGTATTACTAATCTATGGATTCCAGACTGTGTTGCATGAACCAATGCTTGTAGTGGCTTATAACAAAAACAAACCCACAGCCACATTTCCCTGTCCCCTTACTGTTCTGTGGAAAAGTCACATAGGAAGAGAAACAAAGCATAAAACTAAGTTTAACAAAGTAGTTGAATGCTACCTTCCTCCTCCTCCCCATCTTCCCTATGAAAATTGGGCACCCATTTCTTAGACTCATTGGGAAGTTCCAGCTTAATAACTAATAATACTGCAACTCACTATGAATGCCTGTGAAACTCACAACAAAGACCAACTGAAAGTACAGAAAGAACTCTAGTAACTTTCAGGTATTATTTGTACACACTATACCGTGAAAACATTTAAATCAAGAGAGTGATACATTAACATTTTCCCTTTCTACTAAAAAGGAATAAGAATACTTTCAAAAAAAACTGGAACTAATGGCAGATTTGTACTGATTTAAATAAACAGTCTGATAACCCCTTATTAATAGCAATGGACTGGTATGTTTTTGCACAGGTGTGAAGGAAACACGCACCCTTACCTTTTCTAAAGTTCTCTTTTCTTCCTCAGTTTTTTGAAGCATTGCTTTTGTATGACTAGTGGCTTTATTAAACACTGCCTGCAAAAAAAAGCACAACTCTGTCAAATACGGCAATTAAGTTTACTTAATTTGGCTTTAGCTGAATTTTCAGTTTTACATCAAGAGAAGTTCATATTCTTAGTTAAACCAGAGTGTGCAGAATTACAATCACTAGCAACTTGCTTGTAAGTCCCAGTGGGTTCTAATTTCAAGTCACTAAATAGCTATGTTGCATAACAAACTTGTGTTTCAATCCCATAATCTTTTCTATTGAAAAATGTAGCATCATTTAAAATGAGATCATGTCATCTTTAGGGCTTGTCCACAAAATCGACTCTTAAAACACTTGGTTACAACACACTTATACTTTAATCGAGGTGTAACTTCCCAAGAATGTCTGAGGGTAGAAACTGCAGAACTATAAATGGGTTATGCAAGCAGGCAACAGGAATCGATTTCAACATAATTCATTGTGATAGTGAATAAAAGTATTATAAACTGTGAACAAAAGACTGGCCTAATGTTTAACGCATACTTTCCTCTAAGACAACAGATGGAGTAGTCAACTGAAAATATCTCTGCTTTGCAGCAGAATTTCAAGCACTGGCAAAATCTTTACTTCAAAGGACTGGAAAGAAGGCCTTATTCTTTAAGTTAAATAGCTAAAACTTCAAGGATCCTCAAAGATAAAATTATAAGAATTTGCTACAACAGTAAAATCTTCTTAAATAACGACAATGGTTCCATGCAGAACAAGTAGTAAATAACAGAAGCCGAGTCTGTACACACTTGCAGACTTAATGCTTTAAATTATAGCCCTGGGAAGAACTTAAGGTTTGGGGGGTTTTGATGAGGAGTGGCAAGATTGCTTGTTTTCTTTCCTTTACCACTAAGTACCTAAATGATTTCTGAACAACTCTCACCATGCTCTGCAGAATTCTTAGGGCTTCATCTTTTCCTTCAAGCTGTCTTTGAGACACTTCAAGCTCAACTTTCAAAATTTCAACTTCCTGAAGCAAAATAAAATACATACACTGAGTAAAAGCAAGGTAATCCTGTTAAAAATCGACTGTAACAGCAATGTAAATTTGCTCTCTTCAAAAAACAAATATGGTTCTTTTCTGACTAATAGTTTGCTTACAATAAAGAAATGTAAACAGTGCATGTTAGCACAAAATCCTTAAAGAAGAATACTTGTATTTATCATTCTTTCTGTTCTCTTCCAGTGTATTCGGAAAATAAACCACTAAATACTGCAGTTCTTCATTGCTAAAGAAGTTGTATATACCAACACTTTGGAGCTTTAAAATAAGTAAGCAGAACAGAATAGCAAATATACATGCATGCAAACACATGCAGCAGATACAAAATATAGTAGATATTAGAAACAGATACTAAAATATAAATTTACATTAATATAATGTACTATATAGGATAAAAAATATCCATACTCTAGAGCGCAGATATCATGTTAGGACTGTTAGATCAAAACCACTACTTGTCCAGAACAAAACAGCAAGAAGAAAACAGATTCCTGCTCCAGGTATGTGCCAATCATGTCTTTATGCAACATTCCCCCCTTCAGAAGAAAACAGTTTTTCAATTTCCAAGCGCTAAAAGAAAATGTACTGCTTCATGTACTTATCTTTCCTTAACCCCTGTGTAGGTCACTCAGTTGTTTGCTTGTGGTCAAACAAAACTTTTTTCACAGTTCTTCCAGTTCTATTACTTCAGTGATTGATACTGAAATTGTATCTCAGAGCAGTGGCAATTTATCAGTTTTGTCTAATTGAAAATGAGTAAGGTTCCTTCATATTTTAACTTGCTGCACACTGAAGGTTCTTCGTGCTAAGGCAGCTTGAAAATGACCTACCACGGGCTATCCTGAGGTAAAAGAACACAGTGTAGATGAAGTGTGTATTTTTACACCTGAGATCACCCTGCTCTTTCAGCCTGGACTGATGCCAACTCATCAACACATTTAACCGCTGTAAAATTAAAATGTAGTAGTTAACTACCTTTCAACAAAAATGCAGATTAAAAACCCAAAGACTGCAGATTTTCAGGGCCAAAGCTTAATAAAAAAAGAAAACCTGCTAAAAAAGGAGTACAATCCTTTCAATATTCTCTACATTTTAAAAAATACTTCTCCCTCCCCCCGCCAAAAAATCCAGAGTATAAACTGCACCTCACACTCTGGCATAAAATTTAATGAGGCTGCCAACTACTGCTCTAATTTTGAGAGCCTGAATCCATCCAAGACTCCGGACAAGATCCTCAACTAAACTAACACTGTGCTTTACTTTGCTACATTAAATACATTAATACATTAAATACATTAAATGCAGATTTCAAGAGCAGCACACTTGCACAGTTACTAACCTCTAGAGCTTTCCGAAGTTGTTGCTTTAGTTCTTCTTTTGACACATCAGTACTAGGTTCTGTAGGATTGACAGGAGATACTAAACGATGAGATACTACAGTATTTCAAAAGAAAATGTGAGAATTTGATTTACCCTGAAAACCAGTAATGTGCAAAGGTGAATTTTCATCTTTGCGGTTTTTGTCTTCCAGAGCTAATAAGCAGGTTTAAGAAATCCCTAAATACTAAGCTCAGATACATTGTTTCACAGTTAAAGAAGTTAAATGGGGAAAAAAGGTCAGTTCTAAAGAGACCTAAAATAAGGATAATTATTTTAGAATTTCCTTTTTAAAAAAACCCCACAGCAACATTGCCATCTTGATTCAAAAAATAACGCCTTTTTTTTTTTGATTCTTTTCAGATTGTAACTTTTCAACAACAACTCAGCGACAGCTAGCACTATTTATAAGTAGGGGCAATTTTCAAGAGACCGTGACAAAGTATGTTGCTGGAGTATCCCACTATTCCTCTACACAAGTGGTTACTACTGGTACTGTTTTTCTTAAACTGAGCATTGCAGAGGTATGTTAAGATGTAGCCTCCTACTAAATCAAAGTCAGGTTCATGTGGACTTCACTCATGCTTTCATGGATATTGCTGTGTGAAAGACCTAGATCTACGACAAGCATCATACAGAGACCAGCAGGGCAATGAAACCAATAGGAATTATGCTGCTCTCATAACATCTCACTGAAGATGCTGAAACCAATAAAGAATAATTACATGGCTTAGCGTACTGTGGTGTGTGGAGAGGATAGCGGGGGCTTGTTCTAAAAGAGATAAATAAGTAAGTTACACGGAAATACTTCAGTCAAAATACTTAAAATGGCTAAAAATGTAAGGCAAAGCAGCTAAACTGTAATGAACAGCACTGCCTTTATTTGATTTTGTTCACAACAGTGGTGTTTTCACAAAAAAATTGAATGCCACACCGGGAGAACGGAGATGTGCAGGTTCTAAAAACAACTGCTTAACCTCAAAACCATACGAATTCACAAATTTCAGCTAAATAGCAAACAGGGTTTTGAAGATTTAGCCATAAGCTTTAGTTACAATCTCTGGGAAGGCACACTTAAACCATGAATCCAAACAATTCCATTCAATTTCATGCATGTATTTAGAGAAAACCAAAGTTGTCCCCCATCACAGGATGCTCTCTGCTAAAATGTCACTTTCAAATGCAAAACTAAACACTTTAGAAGTGGTCATTCTACACTAAGAAAGGCCACAACCTCATTCACTGAAAAGCAATTCTGCTATTAATGTTTTGGGAGGAAGATCTAGGAACAGAGACTCCTCTGCTGCCTCAATGGCATTGAGCATCTCCTCCAGCGGCACTAACAGCAGACTTGCAGGCTGCACCAACCAACCTTTGAGGCCGCTTTGGATGCCAGCAGGCGTGCAGCGCACACACACTTCTTGCAGTCCTTCTGAGGTTCCAGAGTGTTTTGGCAAACGGTTTCAATTAAACCTGATGACGCCTTGTGAAGCAGCTGAATTGCTCAGTTTTGCTAACAGGTATTTTTCTCATAGTGAATAATGAACTTCTAAATTACTCTTACCACAGCTATTTTGTTGCGTGGAACTAGTAGTAGGCTTTTTGGATGATCCGTCGTAACAACTGTTCCGTTTTGAACTGGGAAGAGCTGCAGCATCACTTTCTTCCACTCTCTTTGCTGACAAGAAAGAACTGCATACCTTTCCAGATCCCTTCTGAGATCTAAATGAATACGTGTTTTGCAAATTTTCCCCTTCATAAACACCTCCAGGTCTTCTCCCAAGTCCGTTTCCCAAGTCTCCACGTATCATGTCATCCTCTTCTGCTTCCTCCATCTTCTCCTCCTGGGTTTTGTTTGCGGTTCTGTTTGTTTTTTTTTAATTGAGTGCACTTCTCTTACTGGCAATATGAACAATGCCGCCCCCAAAACAATATTTTATCTAGAAAAACAGAAAAACTCCGTAATTAAAGCAGCAAAACAACACTAAAGTGAAAAATCTGAAGCTGTTGGTGCCTGGCCGCTTCCAGTACGTGTTCGGGCTGCCGGGAAACACCGCTCCCGCCGCACGGTAAGACACTGAAGCAGCGAAACCCCCCCGCTGCCGGCGGGGCACGGCGGGCGGCGGCGGCGCGGGTGGAAGCGCCTCGGTGACCCGCAGCGGCACCGCCACCCACCCGCGCTCCCGCGGATCCGCGCCCGCTGACCCCCGCCGCCCCTCCCGCTCCCGTTCCCCCGCCCGGAGCCCCCGAGCCACCCGCCAGCCCGGCCTCGGCGCTGCCGGGCCCGCCCCGGGGCGGGCTGGAGCGCTGCCGGCACCCGGAAAGCGAGCCGGCAGCGCCCCAGGAGGCTGCTGGCAGTGCGGGGACTGAGCGACAAGTGGAGCGGGGCGTTGGGGTTTGGTTTTTTTTTTTTAATCGAGGTCTGTGTTCTGCCTACAGCCCCCTCCAAGCACAGCAGCATTTACAGAAATCCCAAGCAGCTTTCAGAAACGTGATTTTACTTTACAAGAGGCGGTCATTCCACACGTTCTCAAGAATTGGTGTCTGGCATGGAAGTGTCCGGACAACATCAGCCTCCACCTCGTTTCCCACTTGAGCAATAATCCTGACCACAGCTGTTAAAGAGCAATACACATACGCTTGCGTTTCCACAGCATTTGGTCCCGATTCTGCAAGGAAACACCAGCTTTCTCACCATTTTGGTTTATACTGATGGAGTATTCCTCTGTAAATCTCGCAAAAAGTCTATACCATATTTGGAATAAAAAAAAGAATCTTAAATATGTAACCATAATACTCTTTACAATAGAAATTTCCAATCAAATAGAGTTTTAGTATTCAAACTCGTGTATAAAAGAAGTTTGTTAGCAAGCGCTTTCTACGGAATCTTTCACAAGGCTTTACAAGCCACCTTTTCAGAGAAGAAGGGTTATTTCTACCTTGCACAGCCATGCTGTCCTGGGACCCAGGCTTTTCAAGCAATTAGAACAGATGGCTGCCAGTATTTTAAGTGTAACCATGTTCTGAATCACTGCAGGTTCATTATCCTGCCAAATCATGTATTTCCTTGATAAACTTACAGTGATAAATATGTTCCATGATTGGGATGGGTGATGGAGAATACTGGGAGAAAAAGGAGAAAGAAAACTTATTGCTTAATATTTCACACCAGTGCAGACATAGCTGACGTTTCCGTACGCCATAATACCCAAAGTTCGGTCTGATTATTTTAAAACATCTCTCTTACTACATCACTTCTACTCCTTCCAAAATAAAGCACCAGCCTTGAAACAATATCATACATCCCTCACCCTACATTAGCATCCCCACATTCAAGAATACAGTGGAGTATAGCAGGTTTCAGTCTAACAAATCAGAAACAGGCTAACTCCTTCTCAGGACACTGTTTTACCCTTTAGAAATCAAAAGCTCCTCAACCGACATCAGTTATCAGGAATTTAGTTTTCTTGGGGGCGGGAGGGGGGAAGGTTTAATCATAAATAAGCTCCAAAAAATTCTCAATTATTGAACCTAATTTCTCCTACTAAAGGCAACTGTGTTATTTTCATCCTTTCGTTCACTGCTGAATTTTCACTTGTGTCAGTTCTCCTGTGTGCCTCTCCCAGAGTGCTTCAGAGGCTGTTCCAAAGCCTTGTAACCTGGCTATTCTGAACCTTTGTCGAGTCCCCAGCCGCATCAAATTACAATAAAATTAATTTTAATTTATCATACAAGAGTTATGAATGTCACTTATTAAACCCTCCCAGGAAGCAATCCAGCAGAGTTACTTTTTCACCAAATGTCAATTGTTGTCCTTCATCCATTGCTCAATCCATTGCATAATCTGATCCAAATTTCTCTCCAGGTCTTCTGGAGTGTTGCTGGTTAACTGGTGTACAATTTCCTCTCTATATGACAACATAGCTTCCTCATAAAGCGTCTGAAAAATTTCACACTGAATGTTGTCTTGCAGCTTTTTCCCCTTGTAGCCCCTAGAAAACAAGAACCGTACCGAGAGACAGTCTTAGGTATGCAGAGAAATATGAAATATTCTATAGAGAATCAGTAATTTGTACCCTAGAAAAATCTCAGTTGAAGTCACGCTACCATATTTTACTCCTTATTTACTCCACTGACATACCTGCTTTCAAGTCTGTCATACAAAAACGAATTTTCTGTACGAAGTACAAATACTATATGAAACCACCGTTCAGGGAAAAAATCACAGCCATGATAATCGACAATAACTCCACCCTCACTCATTTTATCTTCTAGTTCATCAATTACCTACAAAAGAAATGAAGATAGGCAAGTTTATCTGAAATTACAGAAATTCAAAATACAAAAATGCTAGGTCTTGAAGTTGGACTCACCCTGTCTTCATCCAAAATCGGACAATCATATTCCTCATCAAAACCTTCATACAGTTCTCCTGCAGCAAAATAATTTGTGGAAGTTTGTGAAGTAACAGCAGTTATGAAAATTATTTATATTGTTATGCTTACTTCAGGAGGATGCAAACAAAAGATAGTGTTCAGAGCAAGGAACACTTTGTGTACAAATCCATGCCAGGATAATTTTGTTATTTATTGCTTAATACAAAGTATGCTACTGTTACACAAATGCTTTTTGAACTCATACCACCAAAAACATTTCTGTTGAAACAAATTAATTGCCTTTCCATTTAATACATAATACATGCACTACAAGCACATAGTTACACAAAACAAAAATATCTTAAGTACTTTGATGGACTACTTTGTTAAGAGGGCCCACCTTCTCTTGCCATGTCACCCACATTAATATAGGTCATCCCAGCTCTTGACGCAAGTTCTTTTCCAAGTGTGGTTTTCCCAACGCCTGGAGTACCTAAAGAGAAAACCCCATGTAAAACAGTTAAAGAACAGTAAGCATGTCCTCTTCAAATAACCTTCTAAGCAGTCAAAAAGGAAGCATTTGTCAGTCAATGTTGGCAAGTTCGTAGATGAAAAAGGGAGAAACTGGCGGCATGACAAAGAAAAACAAATACGAGCAATGTCTAGTGATTAAAACAACCCCAAATCTATGGAGAAAACTCTCACTTTGTGCAGATGTGTTATTCTAATCGGGATGATGCAAAAGTAAACCTTACTTCATTTAAAAACCCTAAGTAATACGGAAAACGCCGAAGTTTTCAAGCAGAACAGCCCGGCAGCGTCTCCACAGGGACCTCACACCCCACATCACCCCGGACTGTGAACAGGGCCCCGCCGCCGTCCCCGCCCGCACCCCCGGCAAGCCCCGCCGGGGCCAAGTGGCCCGGACACCACCGGCGTCCTCCCGCTTCCAGCCGACCCGGGACCCGGGACCCGGCCCGCCGCTACCACCGCCGCGCACCGGTGAGCAAAATGTTGGGCCGCTTCATCCTCCGCGCCGCCGGCGGCAGCCGCTGGTCGCCTAGGAGACACGTGCGCAGGGGCCTCCGCCGCCGCCGCCGCACGCCGATGGCGTCACTCGCCCTGCCCGCGGGGCCAGCGGGCGGGCACGCAGGTAGGCGCGCCGCGGACAGCTAAGAGCCGGCGGAGGAGAAGGGCCCCTCAGGCGCTCGGCGGCCTAGTGCGAAGGGGCTCGGCCCGGCTGGGCTCGGCTCACGGCGTCCCGCTGCTGCCTCAGCCCGCCCGGGTGCTGCCTCGGCGCCGGCCGCCTCGGGAGCGGGGCTCTTCCCTCACGCCCGATTGTCGCAGCGGGACCGCCCGGCGGATGGGCCCCGCCCGGGCTGAGGATGTCTGGAAGCTCCTCGGGAAGGCAGGCGGCGCCGGCGGAGGTAGGCCGCGGAACGGGGGGGGCGGGGGTAGGGGCTCGGGGCCCGCCGGCGTGAGGGGTTCCTGGGCGCCGCTGCCGCCGGAAGCCTGCTCTGAGGCAGGTTTCTGCAGCTTCCGGGATGAGTCCGGCAGCTCCGACTAGCAATATTTTTAGGCCCGATAATTAACTCCTTGGTCTCTGTGTTGGCAGTTCCTCTTCAGTTGCGTTTTTTTCTGTGTGTGAGGTGTTTATCTCCTTACTTACTAGTGCAATGTGTAAAAAGGAAACCCCCTCACACGGTGATACCCGGCCCGATGATAAATATGCGAATTCAACTAAAAATAGTTTTTGCCAGAATAATGTTAAAAGCAAACATGCAGAGACAAATCCTCTTTCCCAGTTGCTAATGTCTCTTACTCTCAAATAATCTCTTGTCTGGTGATGGTCTGTTGCATGAATTTATAAGGCCTGTAACCTGTAGAGTATTCATGGGCCTTCTTGGAGATGACATGTCTATTCTGTTACTCCCATTTTCATAGAACTGTTTTTCAGTGTGTAGCCTGTTATGGTTCCTATGTTAAGAGCTTATCATGCAGTTGTTAGCAGTGGAGAGCATGTGACCACTGGGATATTATTTTGGGACCATAGATAGGCTGAAAAGTGGCTCTGGGGTATAAGTTTGTACACCTGTCCTAGCAGGGTACTTGTCAAATCCAAAATTAAATATTGATGCTATTAGCAGTTTTGTTCCTTGTCACTGTCAGACAGACTTCTCATACATGTGACAGTCTGATTCTAGAGCACTCCAAGCTTCCTCACACAGCAAACAAATAATACTTGATTTTACTGTGCTGCGTAAATAACTTTTCTGTTGCCTATTTCTATCTTTTAAACACAAATGGCTGCTTTCTAAATGCTAAAAGAAATAAGCCATATTCTGAAAACTATGCAGACACAACATGAACATACCTTAGTGTAAAAATGGTGTAAATAAGTTTATGTTATTTTTTCATTCTTACCTCTGTTTCGAATTTATTTCTTTACTTCGAATGTGTATTTGTAGAATTTTCAACTTGTTCTGATTTGCCAATCTGCCGCAAAATGCTCTATCACAATGTGTGAAGTATAGTTTTTTCTTCATACTGAAGAAGCGTGTAATTGATACATTCAAAAACCATAAGTGCCCATGTTTGTTGCTAACTAGTAGTATGCCTTTCAATGCTAATGAAGTTCTTTAAATCTATGAGATATTCTTATATACCCTTGATAAAAAACCTCCCATTTTCTAGAGAGAACTGTACCCAATTAAGGAGAGGAGAGTGCTACATTAATAGCAGAACGTTTGTATTTTACCAGGTAACAGATTGGTTGGCACGTTCATTTGATGACTTCTTTGGAAACACAAATATTTCTTCTAGTGCAGTTCCTGTGAAGCCACTAGAAGGCAACTCTGGAAGAAACCGGCAGCAGAAGAAGAAAGACCTGTCTTCTGTGCCAGAAAGTAGCAAACCCAAAGCTCTGCCCAGAAAAAGAGCAAAGTCATCTTCAGTAGATCTGCCTTGTAACAAGTCCAGACAAAACTGGAGCCAATCTCAAGATGAGCCGTGGGTAGACAGATACAAACCTGAAACTCAGGTGTGAGATTTATTCTAAGTGTTAACGTAATGGTAATGTTATAGTGTAGCATCTTGTGCTTCTGTTCATAGTCTGTATTGGTCAGGTTCTAAGTATATTCTCTTTTATTAGGGCAGTGAAGTACTAATTTGATTTATTGTCTGTCTGTAGGTAAGATTTTAATGAGATGTTTATTTGTAGGAGATGCATTTTTTTCCCCAGGCTTCCTGAAGAGACAAAGCTACTGATGAGCTGTTGTTTCCTGTCCATCCACTCCTAAACTTTTGAACCAGTTACTGAATTTCAGCCAGATCTGACAGCTGCAAGTACTAGGAAAATCCACAGCTAAAGAAAAGAGAGGGAACTGAGTTAGTTCCCTCATTACAGAATCACAGAATCACTAAGGTTGGAAAAGACCTGTAAGATCATCAAGTCCAACCATCAACCAACAAACACCACCATGCCCATTAAACCATGTCCCACAATGCCTCGTCCACACGTTCCTTGAACACCTCCAGTGATGGTGACTCCACCACCTCCCTGGGCAGTTTATTCCAGTGTTTCACCACTCTCTCAGTAAAGAAATTTTTCCTAATATCCAGTCTGATCCTCCCCTGGCACAACTTGAGGCCATTTGCTCTTGTTTTGTCACTTGGGAGAAGAGGCCAACACCCACCTCTCTGCAACCCCCTTTCAGGTAATTGTAGAGAGCGATGAGGTCTCCCCTCAGCCTCCTCTTCTCCAGACTGAACAACCCCAGTTCCCTCAGCCACTCCTCATCAGACTTGTGCTCCAGACCCCTCATCAGCTTCGTCGCCCTTCTCTGGACACGCTCCAGAACCTCAGTGTCCTTCTTGTAGTGAGGGGAGAGATAACAGAAATTATCTTGCATGTTGCTGGACAGCAGTTAGCTGGTCTCTTAACATGTTCACAGTACTTAGCACAAACTGCAATTAATCATCTCTTGCTTGCTTCATGCATCTTAGGTATGACTTTGCGGGTGTGGGGTACTGTGATATTTTAGGGCTTCAAGGAGAAAGGACTCAAATCTCTAGTAAACCTGTCTTCACTGGTTCTGTTAGTGGAACAGCTTTTTCACAGTGTGTTTCAAAGGTAACAGCGTGTGTGTTAACTGTGTCCTAGCTTGTTGATTTAACTAAGTTATTGTAGTACTTGTATTTTATGTTTAAATATTTAATAGCTCGTCTCTGGAGGGGATTTGAGTTACAAGGCTAGAAGGTAAGTCAGCTGTATGAGATCTGCAGAAGGTCCAAAAATCTGTGTAGTATTAGAGTCAGAACAGCCTAAAAAGTACCAGCAATAGCTATAAAGCATACTAACACAAACAGGCAAGATTGTAATGTTGCTATTATTTCTAAAGTAAATAATTCATTATTTCCCAACTGCAAGCAATGGAAAATTCATTGGTTGAGGGAACAGACTAACATGATTAGCCTGAACTGTTGCCCTTATTTCTACATAGCATAAACATATGTAACTGGAATATACATGTTTTAGTCAGCTATATTCTGTTCTTGAAACTCATCATTACAGTCTTAGAAACCAAGAGGTGTATATATGCATTTCATGTAGTTTAATGTTGTTTTAGAGTGACCTTGCTGTGCAAAAGAAGAAAATTGAAGAAGTTGAAACCTGGTTAAAAATGCACATATTTCAGAGGCAGCCAAAGCAGGTAATCTTGCTAAAATTAGCAGCTAGAGATATAAAACCATACAAACAAGCTGGATTCAATTTTATTTTAATTTCAGACAAACCCCATTACTTATAGGTAGTGATTATATATCTATTGCATTATAAGAAGTCTGTTAAGAACATAGATTAGAGCTTGTACATTTGTTTAGGGCTTATGCTGCTAAGAGGTGGGTTCTGGTTTTGCTCAGAAATACTATTTTCTAGCATCTAGTCAGTTCATACCTCTTCAGTGTGTGCTTGTAATTGCATTTTATCTCCCACAGATTAATTTTAAGTATTTTGGCAAATTTCCAGATGCACTGACTTGATGTAATAGGATGTTTTTAACCTCTTGATTGATAAGAGGCATTGTTATGCATCATTTACCAGTCTTGCCTAGTGTTTTTCAGACCTGATTCTCTAGTTCAGTATGTATTATCTTGGTAGTCTACACAGTGTGCAGTTAACTGAACAGCTACGTTAAACACTGAGAGCAAGGCTTTCAGAGTTCTGGTCTAGCTCTTTCTATCTGAATACTCAACAGGTAAATTAATAACACAAAATACTTAACTCATTTTTTACTGGGAAAAGAGACTCATTACTAGAGAAACTGTAGAAGAAATTCAACCAATATTCATCTTCAGCCAACTTTCAGTCTTTATTTATCATGTTTGGGATTTATTTTTTTCCCCTGTGGCAGGGTGGCTCTGTTTTACTGCTGACTGGTCCTCCTGGTTGTGGAAAGACTGCAACTGTACAAATATTGGCAAAAGATCTTGGCGTTCAGGTGCAAGAATGGACCAATCCGATATCTTTAGACTTTACAAAAGAAGACTTAAGAAATATATTTGGTCATGGTAAGTATTTTGATTTTTTTCTTTGAGTTACTTTTGTGATTTTTGTATTCTGTATTTTTTTTATTGTTTTGTGCCTTGGTCACATATGAAGTCAGATCCACATCCATGTAAGTCAGATCCTTATTGTTTAATAAGAATCTTTCTTCTGCTTTTACCTGAAAAGGGGTTTAGGTTTTTACAGTGTTAACTCCAAAATAATTTGCAGTTGAAATCAGTACAGAGAGCTATGTAATAGCCTGGCTATCATTTGAGCCAATTAAATAAAAATAGGTAAGTTTGGTTTGGTCTAGGTCCTCATTTGTATTGTAGCCTTTAAAAATTCTCTTGTGTTTGTAACGTGTTTGCCAAAGGGCTTGGCTGCTGCTGTTCAGTGGCTACTGTCAGAAAATAGCATGGGTGGCTACTAGTTCTTGTGGGTATTTATATTCTTCTTGGTATAATATAGAATACATATTTTTAATTAGTTTTCTTTTTCAGACTCAATTTTTCATACGTTTCCGAGTCAGGCCCAAGCAGCTCTCTTTCAAGACTTTCTATTAAGAGCAAATAAGTATAACAAACTTCAGATGCTTGGGGAGTCCTCAGAAAATGATAAAAAGCTTATTCTTATTGAAGTAAGTGAAAACTTGTGAAATCTTGTTTTGAAAACAATACCTTTTATTATGATATTGACGTGCTAACTAGATTCAGCTGGTGGATTGCTGTTGCCAAAAGTTAATCTGCTTTACTGCAGATGAGTTCTTTATTACTTCTTGAGTCTCTACAGCAGGCTAGAACCAAATTCTACCTGTGGTTAAACTATACAAGCTAATAGGCAGAAATTGGAGACTGGTTTACGTACAGAAATAAGTAAGAGTATCAAAAAGTACATCAAAACAGTGTTGAAAAGTCATACCTATGTTTCTGTATGATTAGCTTTCTAGAAATATATATCCATATGAACAGGAAGAGGGTAAAAAACCCCAACTATTCTTGTTACTTAAGGATGCAGGAGAGTGTGGAAGATATGTGAGAATTAATACAATTGGAAAGCATTTGAAATTTAGCATTCCCTGGTCTTATGCAGGGGGTGTTATTTAGGGCAGAGATGTGAACTCTGAGGGTTTGTAAGTCATAACAGGAGGTACAGGAGAAGACTTCATTTTTACTTCCTCAAGAGTGTGTTTCAATAGCATTTTCTTTCTGAGCTTTTCATTTTTTTCTGACAGAGGAATTTTATAGGTTACGATAGTCAAGTTGTCTGTAAACTTTCAAGAAAAAGAATAGATGAGATAAAAACTCTCGCTGAGTGATGTGATGTACTGTAGAATTTACAAAGCATAGTTTTCTGTGACTTCTCTTCATAAAGTCACTTCCTTTTGCAGGTCCTCTCATATCTCAAGTAGTATATCCTGCCCTTCTCCTCAGTGGAGCTGCTACCTTGAGTGTTTATCCTCTGAGTAAAACTCTGTCTAGCAGGCAATGTAATCACCCAACGCGGTTTCTTAAGAAACAAGGACAGTAAGAAAATGTTTCTTTTCAGATAATTGCTTTCCGTAATGAAAGAAAGAAATACTATGTGTTGGGTTTTTTTTTCTTTTGTTTTTTTTCCCCTCTGGTTATCTTCAGTGTTAGCCACATTCAAATTTAGTTGAAAGCAAGCTAACTAGGAAGAAAAAATGTGTAGCAATGTAGTGTGTCATAACAATCACTCTGTGGGAGAGAGTATGTATATCTGAATGTAATGACGGCAGTTCATTTGTTTTGAATAGGACATACCTAACCAATTCTATCGAGACCCTAGCAGTCTACATGAAATTCTCAGGTCAGTTGCAAATGAGTTTTTAATTATTAGCTTTAGCCACTTGCAGCAAACTAGAGTTTGATTCTTGTTATACTTGCTTATTTTTCAATTCAGGAGATTTGTTCGTACAAGTAGATGTCCCCTTATATTTATAATCTCAGATAACTTCAGTGGAGACAGCAACCAGAGGTTACTATTTCCAACGGAAATTCTAGAGGAGTTGTGTATATCCAATATTAGGTGAGATCTTTTATCTCATTAAAATTTGATTGAAATAAATAAGAAGTCAGAAACTAATTAATTTTTTTTAAATGAAATTCAACAGTTTCAAGCCTGTTGCACCAACAAATATGATGAAAGTTCTTAATCGAATAGCTGCAACAGAAGCTAGTATGGTAAGTTGTCAAAATTGGTAACTTCTGTGCAGTGCAAGTACCAAAAGATTTCAGACTTCTGTATCTGAAATATATTATTTGTATTTGCTTGATCTTTGATAGCAGACCCCCCAAAAAACCCCCACCAATCCCCCCCCAACAGAAGACAAGGAATAAACTGGAACGAGGTCTTGTTTTTAAGATCAGTTCCACTTGATCCTTGTTCTAAGTCTTCGAAGTTACTTCTGAAAATTCTTTTGCCTATTACAGAAACTGTATATATGAAACAAATAATAGCTGTAGAAGTAATTTTCATGGTATCCTGCAAGGCCATAGAAGTCAGGAACTTAAATCCTGTATTATTCCTGAACTATTTTGATTACAACCAAGTCTAATACTGAGTGACACCTTGCAAAGAGCTAGGTGCATTATTCTCTTTGATATTGCTATATAAAATGTGGCAATGTGCTTAAGTGGATTAACTGTTTCAAAGTTAGCAGTATTACAGGGTTTGAGCACGTGGTGGGTGCTCATATATTCTGTTTATGGTGTGTACCAGAGGTGGGTCCCCTCAGCCAGACTAATACTAAAATGCTCCTTTTCCTACTTTTTCTTATTACTTTGAATGTTGCTTTTCCTTGTAGCACAGAGAAAAGAACTATGCTCTTGATAGAACTTCTCTGGAGTTGCTTTGCAGAGGTTGTTCAGGTGATATAAGAAGTGCAATAAACAGTCTTCAGTTTTCTTCTATGAAAGGTAAACACCTATGATTTTACTAAATGAATGACGTTTTGACCATTTCTGCTGCAAAGGTATTCTGTTCACTCTAGCAGCCCAGCTAGGTGAGCTGTGCAAAACATTTTTGACGTGCTGCTCTGGAGCAGGAGTAAAAGGCACAAAGTTTGTTTTTTGGTTTTTTTTTTTTTAAGCTGAAAATGTTCCATTTGATGACTGTTATATGTGGTCTTAAAACTGGATAACATCTGCTACGTTTGTGTTGATGTAAATTAATGAAATGCCTTCTTTCCTTCTTGGTATCTTTGCTATTGGTGTGTGTTTACTGATCAAAGCTTTTGTGATGCAACCTTAATGTGAAAGGGATATTTTCATTACTTCCTTCTTTGTACTTCTCCATGTCCTTATCTCTACCCTTAAAGCATTTCTGAAATAGCCCATTGACTTTGCATACAGCTTTTCTTTAATGATTGATTTTGCTTTGGAGTTCCTACGGCTGTTGGTAAATTGAAAAGCTGTGAGGTGGTGTGACGTACTGTGAAGTTATTGAGTCTATGATAGAATAACTTTGAAGGCCAGTGTTTTAGTAGTCTTCAGAGTACTTGATTGGATAATGCTTAAATCAGACTTAGTTTGGGATTATTTAAAATGTTCCAACATTGAAAGAAAACAGGACACTTACTGTCATGTCTTTTTATAAGCATTGGAAGTCAACAGTTGTTGTGTAACTCACATACATTGGTTTCTTCATCTGTGATTTTTAAAAGCAGTACTCCTTCTAAGAACCATTGGATGGTGCCAGCATTTATATTCAACCTAGAAATAAGGAAGTGAATTCAACAGTTGTCTTCTGCTGTATGTTGTAAAGCTATTAATGATCTTGTTGCTTTTACTCATTTTCTCTCCCACCCACCTTGCAAACAGAAAATGTGCTCATGGAATGAATACAGGGTTAAATGTAGTTTCAAGTCCTTGTTGTAAGAGGAAGTGTTGTAGTTTGAGTTTTAGAGTATGTTGAAATTAATTTAGCTGTGTTTGTTAAATTACATGAGGGAGAGAATGAAGTTTCTAGTTTCCATGTTTGCAAGTTAAACCTAAATTCTTATGTTGTCTTCTAGTATACTAAATTTGTATTGTTCTATGTTAATCAGAAAAACATAACATTCCTCTCAGTAAAACCATTTTGATGATAATGCCATTAAGTTAATAAATAGTAGTAGTGGTGATACCTGAGAACAGTTTGCAGTAGCTCACTGCCAGATGCTAAGTAGCTTCTACATATTGTAGAAAATCGAAATGGTCTTAAAATGACTAGTTTGTGTAATTTTTAATAAATTACCTTGGAAATGTAAAAACATGAGAGATTTTATAAAGAGAACTTGGGAGGAAAAAAAAGGCATATGGCTTGACAGCTTCTGTACATGACATCTCAGAATCATGTACTCAAGTCATACCACACTGAACATTCTCTTCTTGCATTTTCTGTAACGGATTGAGAAGACATGCCTTCATGTTGAATAGAAGTTTTTTAGTTGTTCAGGTATTTCAGATAGGTAAATGATTGGCAGCCAGTGATATGTTGTAAATTTTGGAGACCCCTCACCTCCTTGTTGATCTCCTGAGAATGCAGTATTAGTTTTTACATACATATAATTTCTTTCTTCACTTGTGTATATGCGTAAACACAAGCGATACATTAACTTTGTTAGTAGTATTAATGGGTAAAATGGATCCATGGTAATTGTGGGAGAAAAGAAAGATAAATACTTAAAGGATAAGTTCTCTCAGCTCGATAAGAAACATTCACCTGCCAGTAAATCAAATTGTGGGTGAAAATTTTTGAGTTTTAAATCAGAATAGAAGGATTTTATTCCTTGGAGCTCAAAACGTTGTGGAAATTCGTAGACTGTTGGAAGAATCACCTAAATGAAAGGTTTTCTTTGCCATCTTATATTTCAGTGAGGGTATTATACACATAATGAAAGTAGAAGATAAATTGATAAGTGAACAGAATGTAACTGAAATATTACTTACTTATATTTGCACTTGTACGTTATGAAGAAGAAATTTTTAAGACAGGCAAGTTGGGGATGCATCAGAGTTAGAATGAATAAGCAAGAATGCTAGGTTTATTTAAAGACATATTTATTATTCAAAAAAGTACTTGGCACCTTAGCTGTGGTTTAAGGAGTGAAGCATGCTCTTTTATGTGATGGGATTGTCTTCCTAATAAATGAGTTTTCTCTCAGTGCCCCTATTTATATAACCTTTTTATTATTATTTGTTTGTTTAGAACATTAGCAGTAGTAATAGAATAGAAAACTTTTTTTTTTATCCTCATGGTATTTTTGCTTTTATTGATAGACTGCTCATTGGAGAAAGAGTTTTGGTCAAGGAAGAAAAGGAGCTCCATGCTAAAAGGTGAAGCAGCAGCAGCATCTAAAGTAAGAAAGAAAAGTAAATCTGGTACTTCAGAAGACCAGGAGATACAAGCTATTGGTGGCAAAGATGCTTCCATCTTTCTTTTCCATGCTCTGGGGAAAATAATTTACTGCAAAAGTAAGAAAACTTTGACTTATTCTTCTTTTCAATGGACAAAGCATGTCAGCTTCTAATATCTAGATTTGCTAAAGTAAGGCTTAGGACAAGCTCTAATTCGTATGTTTGGTCTTTAAAAACAGTAATAAAAGTTTGTGTTAAAGCTGTCTGTATCTATTAGGTAAGTAAACATTTCATTAAGATGTACTACGTGTACGTAATGAAATTACCTAACTCTAGTTGCATTAGGTCCGTGTGCTGCCATGCAGACAAAGCTAAACAGATAACCACCACATTTGTTGGTTTGTACAAAAGGAAATTTGCTTTTGTGCAGAATTAGACATTGTTGTATGGTTATGTTCTGTACTAGTCTGTATTTCTAAAGGTTACAGAGCAGCCCTGCAGCCTCATAGCTGCTGCCTCCTTTACTTGTGTATATGGGTTTGACTCCTCCTGTCTTTTCCTCCCTCCTGTTTATCTCAACTCTTTGTGTCCCTTTAACAGACATCTGTGCTTTCTCCTTTCTGTTCTGACCTGAAAACCTCTTCTGCTTCTCTGTCATAGCTTGTCTCCCTTTCCACCTCTCCCAAATACTCTCCGCCTTACTACTACTGAAAGTTCTACTTTTTATACACTCAGGTTCTGTCTGCTCCCTGTGTGTGGTTACAGTACTGGTTTTTTAACATGCAAAAACTAGAATTGATAAGCATTTGGTACCTACTAAACTAATGCTATCTGCACTCAGCTAAATCAGCATCCATAATGCCATTGGCATTTCAGGAATAATTCACAATATCAGTTCCAAGATCAACTGAGGAGAAATAGTGAGATGAGGGAGTATGAAAATAATTAGATGAAATTTGTTATATGAAGTGTAATGTAACTAATTACGTGTTGTTGACTGTATAATATTGACTATATAACTAAGTACATATGCCTGTATCAAAAGCTTTCTGGGAACTGAAAATGGTGTAATCTAGTTGCTGGTAGAGGTGACAGTTGCTAAAAATGCTGCTCGATGTAGGTGAAAACTACTATTCATGCAGTTGCGCATCTCTGTTCTTGCTCCTATCTAATTTTTATTCTAATTTTGAGTATTAGTCTGAAAAGTGTATCTTTTTCTTCTGCTTTTTTGGTTATGTGCAGAAATGTAACAACATTTCTGATACTAAAAGACTAAAGATTGTAACATCCTTTGTAGGAGAACCAGCGTCAGAATTAGAATTTCCTCAGCTGCCTGCTCACTTAGCAGAATACCGTCGAGACACCTTGCTTATTCAGCCTGAGGTACATCTGCAATAACTACTTGATTCCAGTTTGGTTTGAAAAAGCGAAACAAACTAAGTGATTGATGCAAATTCTCAAGCACAGTGGTTTTGTCACTGATCTTAATACATGTGTACTCAATCTGTCTAAGTTACAGAGTAATTAATCTGGAAGGGACCTCTGGAGGCTAACTTCAAAGGTAGATTAGGTTCCTAGGCTCTTGAGCTGTCAAGTTTTGAGTATCTCCAGGGATAGAGATTCTCTCACCTCACTGACAGACTTGTAGTGGAAGGTGGAGTTTCCCTTGACGCAGCCTGTGATTGTTACCTCTCAACCTTTCGCTGTGCATTGCCAAGAGGCATCCAAGTTCACCTTCCTGTTACTGCCCATTAAGAGGGTTGAAGACAGCAATGGCTTCTGCCCCTCCATCCCCTCTGTTAGCCTTCTCTGAGAGCAAATCAACGTCCCTTTCGTATATAAGCATCACTTCGTAGATCATGTGTGCCAGCTCCCTAACCATCTTAATGTATTGTAACTTCTATAGGATGCTTTTCCTTCTGTACTGTGTAAAACTTGAACTTTTTTCTTTTCCAAACAGGATATTGTGGAAAAATCGCATATGTCTGGAAGCATGTTTAATTTATACCTTCACCAGAACTATGTAGACTTTTTTCCTGATATAGATGATGTAGTGAGAGCCAGTGAATATTTGAGCACTGCTGATGTCCTTTGTAGTAGCTGGAGTGTAAGTGTCATCTTTTTATACGCACATAATTTTTTTTTTAATGCTCTGACACCGAGCTTCTAAATTTTTCTCTTAAGTGTTTATGAATGGTAGAAGGCAATTTTCTTAGAATTCAATAAGAATTAAGCTATATAACTTCAAACTTACAGTATAGGTGACAGTGAATTGTTAATGAACGCTAAAGTACATCAACTGTAGAAGAGATGCAAGTCCAACTTTTTGTCCGGCTTCTGTCAGTATTTTATTATACTGGGTTACAGTGTTTGTAAAATATTCTTTAAAGTATTTTTAAGTAGAATGTATTTATGCTAAAAGTGTGTTGGAGTCTGTATGCCTTTTCCCTGAAGTAATTGAGCTAGCTTTTTCATTCAGCTGCTTTGAGTAAAAGTTTTGCAGTAATATAAACCTATTCTGGGGGTGTCCTGTCACTGCAATTACAGAGTGTGTTTTAGTTCAAATGAGATACGCTGTGCAGAGACCTTGAGCTCACATAATACCCGATTTCTCTCTTAGACACGGCCTGTGATGGAAAAATACAGTGCATCTGTGGCTACCCGAGGCGTGATACATTCAAATACGTCCAGAGCCTTTGCCCACCACCAAGGAGGGATGGGGTTCCGGCCTTTACATAAACCCCAGTGGTTCTTTATCAATAAGAAGGTGAATGCTTGATTTTTTTTTTTTTTTTTTTTTTTTGGTAAGATATGACAATTGCGTAGTATAGATGAGGTTTGCTTACAGTGCTAAACTTGTCAAATACCCTCTTTTGATACAAGCTACTTGTAAAAAGCACTCGCTTGAAAAGTTATATTTGTATTATTCCTTTAATGGAAAAATAAATCGGAGGCCTCTGACAAAGTCTGATTCCTGTGTCCAAGTTGGCATACTGGTGGGAGAGTCTTAATCCTAAGTTAATGGAGACACAATTAGTGTTGAAATACTATAAAGTATTCCTAAAAGCAAGTTTAAGTTTTTGTGCAGTTGAAATCACACTAAACTGTTGTGTAAGTTTAAAAAATTACTGCTGTTATGTTTCATTTGTTTATCAGAAATCGCTTGTTCTTGAGATACCAAAGCTCTTGGCAATTTTTTAAATTCGAACTAATACTTCCCTTGCTTTATCTGGCAAAAAATATTGGCCTGGATAGGTGGCGAATTCTATAAGGAAGGGATAAGCATTTTTCTGAAAATTTTAATGCCTAGCAAAAGGCAAAAATGAAGGAATTTACCATTTTTATGATCTGTAGATGTTAACTCTAAATGCTTACCTTTTTTTTTCTGGTCTCATTTTTCAGTAACTTGTGTGTAGTCATCCAGCAGGCAAGAAGAAAGTCTGTCTTTTACGGTACAGAATAGCTACATTAATAATGATTTACCAGGTTTTTTACTTGTGTTTCTTTTTTTCCCAACTCTTACAGTATCAAGAAAACTGCCTTGCTGCAAAATCTCTCTTTTCGAGCTTCTGTTTGCCACCAGAGTGTCTTCAGACAGAGCTATTGCCTTATCTTGCTATGTTAGCAAATCCAATGAGAAACCAAGGTAAGATGGGTGTAACTCTTGATTTTGGACTCTCTTTTGTCATTAAAGCGTACTGAAAAATTTTGTAACTCAAATTGTCAGTACTATCTGTGCTTTTGCCTCAGTAAAAAAAATACTTGGGGTAAATGCATATAGCTGATATCCAAAAATGTTTCTAGTAACAGTCAAAATTAAAGCTGTCCTGTTAGGTTTGGAACAACATCAAGAACATTTTTAAAACTTACGTAACTGAAAGAATTAAAATAAGTCTCTCTCTTGGCAGAAGTGAGGCTTATGTGATGCTTTATAAATCTGTAGGATGGGGTCCTCACGTTGGAGTATTTGAAATAATTTTTCACTTTTTTTACTGCATGGATTTCTGGTGTCTGTGTACTTCGGAATTTCATCATGTTGCCCTCTCACTCAGTCTCTTAAGGTCCTTGCACAGTTTTTCTGTCTGTCCACATCCTTAGTAGCTTGTCTAATAATTGGGTGGCATCGACAAACCTGCTTATCTCACTCTTCATCCCCTTTTTTCACAGGGTTACGTTTAAGAATATACTGGATAGCCCAGGTCCTAGCACAGATCTCTGCAGAACTGTATTGGCGACTTTTTTCCATTGCAAGAGTTAACCGTTACCTCACAGCCCTCTCCCCATTTCCTATTCGTCAATAATTTATCAAACTTTACTAATTAAGTTGTTATTTTTAGGCTTAGGGCTTCTTTTAAATCTACTAGAGGATTTGGTGAGAAGACTTTTGGAAACCTAGCAGGCAATATTAACTAGACCTTCATTGCTTACTGATCCCTTTCCAGTAACATCAACAGACTTAAAAGGCTTTAAAAAGCCTTTCCCAGACAAAGTAAACGAAATCCAAGTTTGCAGTGCATTAAAAAAATGTGTAACCTGAGGTAATCCCATAGCAGGCAGTTCATGCAGAAAATTTACTTTGCATGGTATATAATGCAAAAATTACTGTTGAGACAGCTGGGTTGCTTATGCTACATTAAGGCGTCATGTCTTAACTACGGCCATGACATGAGGATGAGTTAATTTTCTAGGCTGTGGAATAGTAACTCTACTTCATAAATACACAGTTGATGAATGTCAGGGGTTTTTTATGTCTAGGCAATCTGTAAATATGTTATAGTAATGTGTTAAACACTTTGGGGAAAAAAAATACATACACATGCGCACAGTGTTTTGGTATCCAAAATATTGCAGATATATACAGGAATACTTGACTAAACTTAGGAATTATTTATTTTTCAGTATGTTTAATTGTATGTGTGTTATGGTCTACCCAATGTGATACTGGTGATTCTTTGTTCTTAGCTCAGATTGCGTTTATCCAAGACGTTGGGAGGTTACCGCTGAAAAGACATTTTGGGAGGTAAACTTGACTTCTTTTTTTTGTTAAAGAAAGTAAGACTTTCTTTCTTAATATATTGAGGCATAGAGAAACATCTTCAGTGTACATCTATGGTGTGACATTTTCCCTCACTTGCAGCATTATAATTTTGTATTTTGCCTATTAAAGCTTTTTCTAGTTCAAATCTATTAATCATAACAGTGTTAGTAGCAACATTTTAACTATAGTCTTGCTTTTAATCCTTGTCTAGCTTTCTTTTCCATTGTATCAATTATTAGCTCTGTCCTAGACATATCTATGTTTCTCCAGTGCATGATCTGAATAAAATATTTTTTTTTTGCAATCAAAAACATTTGCATGAGAATAAAACTGAATTGATGGCAAAGAATGTAGCGCATTTTGTCTATTGTTTATCATGACATAAAATATTAATCTGGAAGTTTGATAGAACATGCTGTGTTCACGTGCATGTTCGTTAGAGGCATAAGAAAGAAAGTACAATGGGGAGTTACTCTTATTTCCTTTGAAGCAGTTGCATATCTATGGAACTACAAAGTGTCTGAACAAGCGCTTGCCCTGAAACCGGGTAGCAGCACTGATTTTTATTTTGTGTGGCATTTTTGCCTATCAGACTACTTAGAGTAAACCTTTGTTGAGAATGCATTTTTTTAAATAAAACTACGGAACTTCCTCTGTCTTAAATACTGAAAAAATACTGTTTATTGCAACTGCAAGTCTGCAGTGCTCTACTTACAGACTGTGTAGTGCTTATGGGGTGACGTGGCATGACATGCTATGGTATGACTCCAGTGAGCCGTCTGAATCCTAGGCATCATTCATACTAGTGGAGCCTCCGTTACATTTCTATAACTTTGATATCTCTGAAAGAAAAAAAAGTTTTAATTGTGATGGTCTTTTTCTAATAAAGGATCAAGATCACAGTTAGCTGGAATGAGACTAACTCTTTCATCTCTTAACCAAGACAGAGAGTCTGTTAGGGCATCCGACAAAGCATCTCATAGTTATCTCTTGTCTTATTGCTACCTGAGTTTAACTGTGAAATACTGGCCTGTAAGGTAAAGGCTCTATTACCCAAGAACCACCCAGTTCCCCAACATTTGTATTAAAAGCCATTTTGGTTGCTAGTCAGGAAGAAAGGAAAGTGGTGTGTTTCTTTGCGATCTCCCTAGTCTAAGCCAAAATGTTTGCAACTGTAGAAATTAATTGTAGACTTCCTAATGCCATGAGTTTTGTCTGCAGCATACCTTTAAATATTGATAAATGTTTTGTATCTGCATTAATAAGTTGGGTGTGTGTCATTCAGAGTTCTATCTGAGGGCTAGCTTTCTCCTGAAAACATGGTAATCATTTTTCATATGTTCACTATTTTGGAAAGGAAGTATAGAGAAATGTAGGTATTTCAGTAAGCGTTTGCTTCCTTCAGGAATTCTAACTGAAAATCATTTATTTTTTGTTATTAAGCACAAAATTTGTGTTATTAAATAACTTATGTGTAGCTGTTTCAATGGAAATAAGGATATTTTATTTGTTTTCCGTTATATTTATTAATGCGATGGGAATGGTACTGTAGTAAGAAAACTGGCATCGGAGAGAGTACATGGTATTTGATTAGGTGGAATTGGTGTCAGGATGAGTTTTTGTCAGTAACTGTGTTAAGTTTTTATTATTCCCTTGTAAAGTGGGAAAAATAATGAAGGAATATTGGGAACATACTGATACAGAGATACTAGAAAGCTTGAGAAGTCCAAATAGTGTAAGAAATTACAAAATATAAAAAGATTTCCTTTCCACTCCTTTTTTTTTTTAATTAAATTTGCCTGTTTCAAGTTAAATTGCTTCCTGTCCTAAAGGATTTCGGTTGTGCTTGGAAAGGGTCTAACGTACCATGGGCTGTTGTCAGTAACTTAATTGTTAGCAGTTCACGTGTGTGAGGAAAAGCTGAGCAAAACCACTGCCATGATAAGCAAGAAAATTCAAGTAACAATGTGTGATGGGGAGTGACGGAGCACAAACGTGATACGGTATTTTGCTGTTGCTGTGGGTTGAGGCTGTGTAGGGCAGTCGCTTCCCCAAGAGGAGCTCCTGTGTCTTCTGTAGGATGTCATATACGCTGCTGTACGGTGTTAAGTTCTGGGCACAAGTATCTCTACCTGGAAGATGGGGCCAGAGCTGTAAAAACGTAATACTGAAGGTGGTGATGTAAGCACAGAATGCAGATAGCTTGAATTAACTGTGATTGATGGTGGTGGGTATTACTGCCAGAAAATGTGAAAGCTGTTGAGCATCAGTGAAGGGCGGGGGGGGGGGGGCGGGGGGGTGACTTGTGTGGTATACGGGCAGTCTTTTCTATTGCAGCTTCTATGTGAGAGAGCAGATGTTTGGGTTTTTTCTGTGGTAACTTACTGTTGCAATGATAATTTTACAGGTTAAAGCTTGAAACACTTACTGACAAAGATCCTGGGATACCAGACTTATTTGTTAGCTCTGAGGGGGACCGTGCCGATGTGCATGCTACGGAGACGGCTGCACAGATGGAGAAAAACAGAACGAATGAGAATGAATCGGATGAATTCCCTCTCTCTTCTAGCCAGTGTAGTGGAAGTGAACTACCTTGCAGTCAGCCTCAGCCTGTTGCAGCTCAAGCAATCATGGAGGAAGACGAATTAAAAATAGAGGAATATGATAGTGACTGAGTACAACAAAATACCAACCACTGACTTGCCTGAACAGATTAATATGCTACAGAGGCCTTTGCTGACGAGAGTGAGGTTTGCACAAAAGTACTGCTTTAGCTACTTCGGTGGGCTAGGAGGCCAGGTCTAAGCATGCTGTGTCAGCATCAAGACAGCTCTCCTTACCTTCCTCTTAACTTTGCAGGATCAGACCTGAGCTGAATACTAAATTACAAGCTATTGCTTGCCTCTCCTGAGCCATGAAATAATCTATACTGATAAAAAGAGAATAATAAATGATGACTGAAATGAGTTTGACAGAGGTTGTAGATAAGCAGTGTCACTCTTAATTTATTTTTATTTTTTACACATTTTAATTTACTTTGCAGTTGTACAGTGTGTTTTCTGAGTACACATTTGATAAGTTGTCAGCATTTGAAGGTTTTATTAAAATTCATACCTTCAAAAAAATTGTTGTTTGGAAGCTTGGCCCTTCTGAAAGAAGAGACTGAAGTGTACATGTAAGAAGTTTGATATCCCATACTGATGATGTAAATAAAACTCCTACTGTTTCGTACTCTGCCACAGATTTTTACCTGTTTGTAAGTTGAATACATGTTGTACAACATGTATTTTGGATTCTTTTTTGAAAGATATTTTCATAACTTAGGGGAAAATACAACAATCAAGCGCAAGTCCTTCTTGTCTTTTGTTTTCTGTAGGAAGTTAATGGTGTAGTGTGCAGTTTTTCCTCTAAAGTTGCATTTGTACTGGGGGAGAAGATAATCCTCTGTTTGGTAACTGACACGCAAGAAGTGTGTTGTGGTTGTCTGAATAGACTGTTTAATACTTCAGCGTTTCTCTGTAACTGGGATTGGTCCATGCAAATAAATCTAATACATTGCAGTGGCTAGTGATACCACAGGAGTGAGAAAAAACCCAGACCAAACATCTTTGAGTGTGTGATGTATAACTTTGCATTTCTGTATTGCTTACCTCCGAAGTTTAGTAGAAGAAAATACGTGTTCATCTACCATAACCTTGGAATTAATGCTGCTATTAAAAAGTCCAGATTTGTCCTCTCTCAAGGGACAGGTGTAGTCTTACATCTATAGCTATTGCTTAATTTTGAAGAGGGAAATTTCTCGGTTAATTCTTAAATTCTGTTACAGCTATACTCATTAGAGCAAAGTCAAAATGTTTTTGGCTGTTGATGCCCCTTAACACTTTTCCCCCTCTCCAGGGTGCTTTGGATGGGGTGACCACCACTCAGTTTAGCTGGTCACTCACTTCACTCGGGCCTCCTGCAGTTGTGTATCACTGAAATGTCGTCTGACCCCTCCTGTGCTCCTGGGGTGGGGCCTCCAGTGCAAATGATGTTAAGGCGTGAAGTACCGATTTTTTTTTTTTTTTTTTTTTTTTTTTTACTTTGCAAGCGAAACTCCAAGCTACTTCTTTATATCTTTTCAGCTTTCCTTACAGTAGTATCATATAATACTAGTAATAACAGAGTTTCTTTCACATCAATTGCTTTGCGTTACTGTTGGCCTTGCCCTTACTAGGGCAGTATTAAATACTCGCCTTGTTAATTACAAATTGTAATAGTAGAGACTTACCCCTATCAACACAGTGTTCATAGTAATTTGTGTAAAACCTCTTTCACGTGAAAACACCAAAAAAAATGCATTATTCTCTTTAATAATCTCTTGTGCTCAAACGTCTGTGCTCTTGCCTCTGAATTGCAGGGGCGTGCAAGATGTGTGAAGAGGATGGAAGCCCCGAATTATTGAAGTGCTAGTGAGCACCCAATTAAAGCCAATGCCAAATTCATGTTAAATCCATCCCCAGGTAAGCCAAAGGGGAGTGCTGACAGCTGTTAAGCTTGTGTAGCTGCAGGCAGGCACAAGAATGAGTGTCAGTGCTACAGCCCCCCCTCCTACCTCTCTCTAGGGAGTGGAAGAGTCAGTTTTGGCTCCCTCAGCAGTGTTATTCCAATTACAAGGCAGGGGAAAGACAAGAAGGGCCCTTCAAATGGGAGTGATGGGAGTGATTTAGGAGTCTCTCAAGAAGGAAAGATACATGTATTTTTTTGGTGTGTCAAAGAATTTCAACAGCTATGATGGCCTTTGGGAAACCCCCATGGCTGATGCTTGAACCCATCTAACACACCCTCTCTATGTGTAGTTGCAATTCAGAGTGTGCTCAGTGCAGATGGTAGCTCACTAACACGTGAGGCAGACGGAGTAGGCGCAGTGCTGGATGCACCTGCCTATGCCAACATCGGCCCTTGCCCAGCTGGGAAGACACACCTTTGGTTGCCATGGCCTTCTCAGCCTTCCCCTCCTCTGAGGAACAGTTCTTTAGAAGAACATTTTCCACCTTGTCTGACAGCACAGTTCTCCAGAGATGAACTAAAAAATTCTGCTAACTGGGGGCCTGAACAGGAAAACCCTTGTCAGCAAATGCCACTGTTTTGTGTCAGAGTTGTGTGGGGCATTCAAGAGGAATTTCCTCTTCATCTTGATCCAGTGAACCATGAGTAGTTCTCTTCTCCCCGCTGCCAGCAAAACCCGTTACTAACACCAATCGCCTGACATCCTCACCTTTGTATAGTCTCAGTTTCAAATGGATGCCAGAGGGGAGCCAGCCTGGTGAGACGCACTGCTCCAGCAGCAGAAGTACATGTGTTGCACGTTTTGTGTGAACGCATCTGTGTTCAAATTGCACAATTGCATCTTACAGGGCAGTAGTTCTCTTACTGGAATGCAGTGAGTTGGAGATGGATCCAATATGTTTTTACGGCGAAGAGGTCTTAGGCACAAACATTTCTCCCTTCATAGGCAAATGTCCAGGGAACTCCCTGCCCGTGTATTAGAAAAAGAGCTCGTGAAACCACTGGCAGTATCAGGATACTAGAAAAATGGCTAAAAACTACAACAAAAAAATTCTCAGTACTTTGGTAAGGTTTTCGAGAGCTGTGGTGAGCAGTTACTGGATAGAGGGAATTGATTTCCTTTTGCAATCAGCAAGAGACAGTCGCTGAGCTTAAAGACGCGATTAGATACAGTCTGCTGCTATAATCAGAGCAACTGTGACAAACACATATACAACTCGGGAAGAATCATCATCCGTGATTACAGGACAATTTCCATGCCAGTCGGAGGTGCTGGATAATACTAGGTACAGCGGTTGCTGGGGGGGGGACCTTAGGTAAGCAAATCTGTCAGAGGCAATGAGCTGGCACTTTATGTGCCTGTATATGCTTATTTATTTTGTTGTGTATACGTTTTTGTATGCTTATTTATTTACCTACGTTTACATCAGCTTCTCTCTGCCTATCAGTGCAACGCCTGTCAAAGCATTTTGGAATCAAGGCAAGGTCTCAGCGCAGCTCCATGTTGCTTTCCTTCATCGCCTGGACGTAGATTTCTTTAGACTGGACCCATTCCCATTGGCCCTGAAATGAACAACTCTTCCACTACAGCAAATGTCAGCAGAACTGAGTTTGTTACAAATGTCTGAGGTTTCTTTGGAGTCAGAGTTGACAAACACGACAGCACTGTGCTAAAATTGAAGAGTGCCAGACCCATTAAAAAGCTGCTTCAACAGTTTTGCGTATTTTACACAGCAAGGTTAGGCGTAACGTTGTTCTCCTCTTCCTGACTCATTAATCTTTGTTCACAAAGCGTAAGTATTTTTCATATACACACTCCTAAGGAGGTGCAGCTCCAGGTAGACTTGGAATTACAGGAAGGATCAGGTATTTCTTCTGCTCCTGACATGACTTTATTTCCTGGAGGAAAGTAACAACAAAACAGTGGTCAATGTGCACAAACGACTGTATATAAACATCTGCAGCTAAATGCTGAGCTGTAATGTTTTAGGGGGAAAGTTCCAGCTTTCACTGTGGGTCTAATTCAACTCACTCTGACAACAATAACTGAAAAAAATTGGACTGATGAGGAGTGCTTCTGAACAAAATTATTCAACAGAACACTTCACTGTTATTTGACCCTCTCATTGGTACAGATTCTGCACCAGAAGGATCAAGTAATCTCAAACGTAAAAAGCATGTAGTCTTATGGCTTGAAAGACATTAATTATGTATTTAAGGACAGCAGAAGACCGCTGTCCCCCTTTCACCAACAATAAAAGGGAAAGCAGCAAAGTATATGCGATATCTTTCCCATTTCCAGGTAAAAATTTGGGGTTTTCCCAAAACTATCTATTTGTTAATGTGTTAGAAGGGCCAAAAAAGTAAAATATAGTGTTCTTTTCTTTTTATGGAGTGTAAATGTGTATGTACATTTGTATTCCGGCAGAGAAGTCTACACTGTGATTAATTCAACAGGGTATACTGAACAAATGTGTCTGTGTAAAAAGAAAGTAACCAAAACGAATAGGGGTTTCCAAATAAATGCACATGTACAAAGGCCGTGGATGCCAGGCTGATACATGGGACTTTACACGGCGGCATGACAGCGAATTCCATATACGCACAGGCTACCGCTTACCCCACAGCTGCCAGTTTGGGGATGTGATGGGGAGTCCTGGACGTCTGTCTCCATCCCCTGAGGTCTCCTCCAGCACCCGGGAGCTGTGGAGCACACAGCTGCCCCGGGGATCTGGGGACACGGCTGCGTCACAGGAGCACAGTCTGTTCTTGTCCTCTGGCTGGGGGAGGACACAGTGCCCACGGCAGTTTTGGGCCCTTTGAAATGGCCTGTGTTTTTGGGGCGGCTCTTTGCCTACATTTCAGGTTAGTCTTCAGAGAGTGGTCTCTGCCAGCGCTGGCGCTGGGCTGGGAGTCAAGCTCCCAGCTGTGTGACCCAGCTCCCGCTCAGACAGCTGGCTCCTCCTGGGGCGGGGAAGGGTTAGTTTTGGTCACAAAATACAGACCTGTGAAAACTGAGAGCCAAAAGAGAAACGGCAGTCAAATGTGGTAATATCATCTAAACCAGATCAGGACTTGAAGAAGGGCAAAACTCCTGGGGTTTTCTAATGTGTTATACTTTTTCTGATTCAACAAAGGACAGAATCTGCAACAGCAGGATGGCATTTGTTCATTGTGCATAAAAGGTGGCATTTCACATCCCTGTAATTCTGAAATTGAAACTTGTTGCACAGGTCAGTAAATGCAAATATCTCTGGCAGATTTGTTTCTCCTGCCGTCTCCTTTCCTCTCTGCCGCTGGCATACTTTTATATCCAATCGTATTTGCTATTACAATCAGCTTTACATTGACCAAGGGATCTTGGTGGTATTATGGGCAAAGCTGGAGTTTGCCTTCAAACTCAGAGAAAGAGCTCGGATAGGTCTAAGATAGGATCACTTGGTTTTGATAACTGTTCACTAATACTGCTTACAATTAGATGCAGGGCTTAGTTCAGATGCCAGTGTGGAATTGGACAAGAAACCACATTGAACAGGGAAAGAGAAAACCCTGGTAAGCACATGCTCAAATGCAGGCAAGCTGGGGGAGAAATGCTCTTGAATGCAGCAATAGTCTGGGCACATTTCATACCCGTTATATGCTTACTTGGATCACAGCATGAACAACATGAAAAATAAAAGGGGTAGATAGAAACAATCCTTTACACACTCACACACTTGCTTAACTGGAATCACCACCAGGAATCACAAAAGGGTTAGCTCGTTTTTCCTGAGTTTTGCTGCTCAAGGGTGCTTCCTTGAAGGGCTGTAGGTGAAGATACTCCTAGAGGAATGACCATAGCAGTGGCCTGCAAACCTTTTTGATCGTGCACCCTATTCAGTAAAACATTTCTGAGAGCTCTCTCCCAATACACGTACATTTATTTATTTATAAATTTTGTACCTGTACTACTGACGTTCTAATGGTTTCTTCCCACTCCCCAATGGGTTGTCTGGCACACCCCCCACTTTGGAGACCACTGGACTATAGGTACAGAAGTACTCCCAGAGGAGATGCAGCTGTAGCACCAGGGCTGTATCACATACCTGTGCAGTCAATCCACCCCTGCGAGTCTGTTCAAGAGCAAGATCCTGCCAAGATAGTCCAAGTTCCAGTTGGGATCATTTTTTTTTCATACTTCTCACCCTGACTTCTGTTGACTTGCAGTTTTGAAACTCATTGCTCCTGTGAGACAATCCCAGCATTTGTAAAATGTTCCAGACTTTCATAAAACAGCTGAAAAGTGCTATTGATACCAGAAGAGCTTTTGCCTTAAGTGCCCGAATCAGGCTGAAAACTGAGTGAGGATCCCCCAAGTCCCAGCTGGCCTTTCAGCAGCGTGGAAGGGAAGCAGCTAATGCCTTGTGCACCTTTGCAAGCCCCACTAGCTAGAAAATACCTGCAGCACGACCCACTGGCCTCGCCGAGCCGGCATCATCCACTTATCCAAGGGGTGAGGTATTTGTAAAAGGGCACCCTGCCCAGAGCGTCCTTAGCCGACTGGCTGGAGCTCCCTCCTCCAAAGTAGCACATACGGAATCACTCTGCTGTAATTCACTGCAGTTCCGTGAAAAACGTGTGCCATCACCCAAAGGCATATAAGCTCTGTAGCTGCCCGCTTGGGCAGAGTCCGTCCGGCTGCTGCTCCGTGTCCTCTCCGGGAGCGGAGGGCACGCACTGCTTCTGCTCTGACCCGACCCAAGTCGTCTGCAGGCTCCCGCGGCGCTGGGGGCTGCTGGAGCCCAGCTTTTAAACGCAGGCCAGTCCAGAACCTTCCTCCTCAAGGACGTTTTTGGGAGGCGGCCTGGCACAGACGATGTCTTTACACAGCCACCGGCGTGGACGATGCTGTGGAAAACGCTCCAGGGCTGTGGCAGATGCCTTTGCCCAGGGCTTGCGAACAACCATTCCAGAGCCATTCGGGTCTGTTGCCATCGGGTGGCAAGACGCAGCCGCCAGCTGAGTTCGTCACCGCGGC
Organism: Gavia stellata; assembly: GCF_030936135.1. Classification (NCBI taxonomy): domain Eukaryota; kingdom Metazoa; phylum Chordata; class Aves; order Gaviiformes; family Gaviidae; genus Gavia; species Gavia stellata. Next base: position 81,080,074 of record NC_082637.1, on the reverse strand, counting down.
AGTGCGGGTCGGGAGAGGGAAAAGACAAGAGGGTGAAACTGAACTCATGGCGCTGCCAAGTCAGCATTTCGCTCCTGGAAATACCGAAACGCTCCTGACAAGTCACGTCGGTATAGCACACAACAAGGACTTTGGAAGTCAGAGTGTCCTCACAGACCTGACCGGGAGCCCTCCTGTCCGGCCGGGTTCAGTAACCCTAACTTTTCACCCATCTCTTTCTTCGTGCCACAGTCTCAGAAACGTGATTAAGAGAGCCCAAAAGGACATAGAGACATTGCTCCTGTGCTTTCTTTAGACCACATTATCCTCATTTAGCTATCAATGGCAAGATTGTTTCTTGCCTAGTTGATAGCGGTGCTTTTCAATGTACTTCATGTGCCTCTCGTTTTCCTGCAGTTCCGTTGTCTTCAGCAGTACGTGCTGTTGATATTTCAGGACGACACATATTTCATCTGGCAACATCCCTTTGTCTATGACTATCAACCCCATTCCTGAAGACCATGCTTTCCTTTTAAGTCCTACTGCCCCTGCTAACCTTCTAGGAAGAGACCTCTTCTGCACATTAGGTTGTATCCTGTAGTACACCCCAGATGTGCCCGCACCATGACAGGATGAATTTATGGCTCTTCAGCTATTGCCAAATGGCAGGCCCGCCTCTCTCTTCAAGATGATGTCTTGCAAGGAAGTGCCTTAGCTGACGCAGTGGCAAAGAATGGGACACCTGTACCTTTGATTAGTCTGTCCACCCCCTTTCCCATTTTTTCCTCCCTTGCAGAACTGGCAGCCCTACAAGATTCAACACTGAAAGAGGAAAAGGCAGTGTGGCCTCACTGGGGATGCCAACTATATCCCAGCTCCCTTTGGCGCTCCCCCAGCAGCTGCTGGTAGTGCCTTGGGTCCTCTTACCTGCCCTCGCTCCTACGGCCCATTCAGTGGCTCAACCAGCAAAGGGCGGGGCGATTGATGGTAAAGACAAGAGTGGTTTTGACATGTAAAAATATAAGAACACTTGTAATTAGCTCATGTTTGCTGAATCAATATGTACAATATGTACCTTGTCTAAGCCTTTAGATAGTGACCATATCTATTGTTGAATCCTTAGGAGACTCATTATGAAAACCCGTGCTAGTGATGTTCACTGAGGGCCAAGGTTGTTAGAAATTGATGTTTGTTGAGGAACTAACGCGTCAATTAAAAGAAAATGATAGCAGGAACAATAACCTTGAAACCGGCTAAAGATAGTTAGAAAATGCAGAATTTGCCAAGTAGAGAGGAATACGTACTAATGGCCAAAAGTTTGTCCAAAGGATAAGAGAGGAAGAAGAAGGTAAGACCCTCTGAGGAAGTAAACGACCACCAGAGCCAGATCCGAGCATGCGCAAAGGTAATGTGGACAATTTTAGAATTGATGACACAGGTATTTTAATTACTACACCCCATTTATGAGTATGTATGATTTGTCTGATGTAACCTCATGAATATGTATGCTTTTGTGTAATAAATAATTGCTTGCTCGCCGAAGGAGTGTGCAAGCTTTGAGGAACAATCCCCTTGCACCCCGGCGCCGAACTAAACATACCTGCTTTATAACTCTTTGTGAGTTGTGAAGATTGTTTCCGCGCGTCAGTTTGCTCCAAATTATTCAACTATAGCTCAACAGGACTGTAGCTGCTGCCCACTTTAGCACATAGTGTAGGACAGCAGGAGAAGACAGATACAGCTGCACACCCTAAACCATGGAGACCGTTTGTAAATTTGCAAATTGACTTTTTTCGAAGGCCTAAGCGCCGTAATTCTGAGTATGTCCTTGTCGTGTTAGCTATGTTACCAGCCTGGGTAGAGGGCTGGCCTTGTAAACACGCAGGCACAACACCTGCTGGAAAGAAGTTGCCGAGAGAACGAATTCCTTCATTTGGCGCTCCCCTAACACCGAACAGCAAGAGGAGGTCCCATTCTCCAGGAGGAGCGATGAACCAAATTTGTGCAGCCCTACGGCTACAGCCAAAGGGTCAGTGGGGCTGTAGAAAGGAGAAACGCCATTTTGAAAACCAGTCTGGCGAAGACTGGCTCAGGGGCTGGCCTGAAGGGGCCGGATGCGTTACCTCTCGCACTGTTCTCTGCGGGAAGCATTGTGTTTTAGGGGGAAAGCTCCAGCTCTCACTGGGGGTCGAACTGCAGAGAGGTGGGTGTTGGTCTCTTCTCCCGAGTGTCGAGTGACAGGACGAGAGGAAATGGCCTCAAGTTGCGCCAGGGGAGATACAGACTCGATATGAGGAAAAACTTCTTTACTGAGAGAGTGGTAACACAGTGGAATAGACTGCCCAGGGAGGCGGTGGAGTCACCCTGCCTGGAGGTATTCAAGGAGCGTGCGGACGAGGCATTGTGGGATGTGGCTTCATGGGCATGGTGGTGTGTGGTGAGGGTGGGTTGTTTTGGTGTGGGTTGTGGTGTGTTTTGTGGTTTGTGGGTGGGTTGGTGGTTTTTGGTTGGTGTTTTTTTTTTTTTTATGGTTGGACTTGATGATCTTACAGGTCTTTTCCCACCTTAGTGGTTCTGTGATCCTGTGATTCTATTCAGACATCGCTAAGGAACCGACAAAAAACGGACCGATGTTGAGTGCTTCTGAAAAACCCTATTCAAGAGATCGTTTTAACGTTATGATTTGATTCTCTAACTGCTACGGATCCTGCACCAGAAGCAGCAAAGGCTATACAATATCTTTGCCATTTCCGTAAGGGAACCACAGAGAGCAGCGTGGCAGGGGCACCCGGCCGGACAGGCGAGCGGGGGCATTAGGACCGCCGCGTCCTTGCTGTTCGCGCCCTTCCCTTCCCGCCTTGACAGTGAAGCTGCGGCCGCTCACCTACACACCTCGGGGGCGGGGAGTGGGCGGGAAAGGCAGGGCCGTTCGGTGGACAGGCAGGGCCCTCAGCCAATGAAAGGCCTCGGTCCAGGGAAGTTTCTAGAGCGCTGACCATATACGACCACGGCTCCGGTCCGACTCGGGTATAAATGGAGCCCCCTCGGGGGAGTGCGGGGTGTCTGTCAGTCGTGGTGGTTGTGGGGCTGTGGCGTGTCCGCGGGGGTGCGGGTGCTGCCCAGGGCACCTCCTCGAGGTGGAGAGCCCTCACCTTGTAGGTGAGCGAGTGTGCACGTTGCGAATCCTCATTCCTCTCTAGAGACACACTGGGACGTGGAGACTTGCAAGGCGAAGAGCACCAGCGTCACAATGTCTATACCGTCGCTGGTACAGACAGCCAAGGCCTTGGTGACTGGCATGAAACGCCGATGGCGATCAGAAGAGAGGAGAGGGAGTGGAAAGCAGTGCTGCAGTAGCCCCAGATGTGTGTGCAGAGGTGGGAGTGCCGCGGGGGCGGACAGCCGCTTGTGGCGTCACCGTGTGGTAGAGGGTGACGTCACCTGGAGGTGGACTGTGGTATCAGCAGGTGATGGATTGTCACCTCGCATCCCTCGCTGCTGATCTTTGAGCACGGGCAGAGCCTGGCCCAGACTGGCTCGTGCCTGCACTCCTGCCACGCGTGCCTGCGAGGTCTGGAGGGTCGAGCGAGGCTTCTCGTGGTGCTGGGTGGAGGTGCTTTGGGGGCTGCCGTCGGCAGCTCTTGGTGCCCGTCCCGGAGCCATCCCCTGTGTTTCCCCGTCCCTGCCTGGTTCAGGCATTCGGGCACCGCGGGGTGTGCCTGAGCAGTGGAGGTGAGCTGTGTGGGGAAATGTCCTGCCGGGGTGGCCGTGGGGTGGGCGATGGGGCTCGGGGAGCCCGAAGGCTGTCCCTGTTGAGCGGCCTGAGCATTTCCTCCTCCCCGCTGGGGGCCAACGAGTGACCATGGCCTTTCGCTATATTGCAGCGCGTGACACCCTTTGGCAGTGCCGGCGCCAGCAAGGGGGAGCAGCTCCTCATCCTCAGCTCTCCCCAACCCGCTGTGGAGCACAGAGATGGCCTCTGAGACAGAGTGGAGCTGCCCCATCTGCCACGGTGTTCGAGATGACGTCTCTTATGCAGTGCCCTGTCTCCACCAGTTCTGCCTGGGCTGCATCTTGCGCTGGACAGAGGTGAAACCAGATTGCCCCCTCTGCAGAAGACTGATAGAGACTGTCAGGTTTTCTGTGCAGGGAGACGACGACTATCTACAGTGTGTCATCACACTCCCTGAGGAGTCGCCAGATGCCAGCAGCCAGGCAGGAGGAGCTCCCGGCCGCATGGCCGAAAACAGCCCCCATGGCCCCGTAGCGTCCCCTCCATCTTCTCCGCAGGGGACACTGTCCCCAGCTGAGCAGGGGGCTGCAGGGCCCCAGGCTGTGGGTGGCCTCCTGCCTGAGGTCTGGGCAGAACTCTTCAAAAGACAAGAGCGTCTCCTCGATCCCGTGCTGCCCTGGCTGCGCCAGGAGCTGGAAGCAATATACGGGGCGGAGTGGTGGCAGGCAAAGAGTGCAGAGAGCAGCATCCTGCACGCCCTGTGCGTCTGCGGTCCAGATGAGGATGACATGGTCCAGATGCTGCAGGGCTGCCTGGAGGAATATACAGCACCGCTGGTCCACGGCGTCATTGATATCATTGTGCGCCAGTGCGGTGAGGAGGCCCGGAGGCTGCTGTGCTGCCATGCTGCCGGGGAGGAGGACGTCAGCCCTGTGGCCAGCTCCATCTGCAGCTGCTCCTCCAGCTCCAGCAGCTCCCGGGAGGGCACTCCTGATGCCAGCCTGGCCTCCTCCAGCAGCCCTGCAGGCTCCGACGGGGAGGACCAAGCCAGCATGTCGGAGGCTGCCACGGGCTGGGGTGCCCGCCGCCCCACATCTGCACCCATCCCTGCAGAGCAGGGGCAGCCCCCGGGGGAGGCGGTGGTGGCGGCAGGTCCCTCTACCCAGGCCTACAGCTGCAGCCTCTCCACTCCCGGCCAGGGCAGGGACAGCTCGCCCGGGGGGCCCCAGCGCCCCCCTAAGAGGAGGGCCCCCAGGACTCTTCCCCACCCTGCAAGAGGCTGCCCCCTCGGCAGCACTAGCAGGGCTCCATCAACTCTTTATTCAAAGAAAGGAAATAAATGCCTATTTTCCTGACACAGTCTCTCGTTGCTGCTTTCTCCCTCTTCTCATGGTGCCTTTCCCTGTCCCTCACCCCCCACTGTCGGCCAAGGGCCCTCGGAGCCCCAGGGCCTTGTTGGCAGCTCCTCCTCCTGCAGAAAATCCTGCTGCAGCCGAGACAATGGAAGAGGTTCTGAAAAAGCACCCGGGTGATGCTTAGAGAGGAGCAATGAGTGAAAAAGTGACCAGGCATTCCTCAGGCAAGGAGAGGAAATCTCTGGTAATGCCTAACACAATTTCTGCATAAGGCATTATAGGAAAAAGGTGCAGGTTGCTATTGCAAAATCAGAGGAAACAGGTGATATGAAGACCAGTGAGAGTTCATTTAAACAGCGGGGGAGAAAAAGACCTATGCATTAATGTAAAACTGAGTATTCTAAAAGGAGGGCAGGAAGAAAGGGAAAGGTACAGCAAATTAGGGATAGGAAAAGGAGGTAATTGCAGAAGCGCTGTTTATAGAAACAATAATAATACATACAGATCACCACATGTGTGGTGTTTCTTTAAAACTTTGGAAAGTGTTTTCAGACATGTTCAGTTTGTATTCTGGGTGATTTGCTGGAGAGCAGGAAGCAATTACTGAAGGCAGTCCAAGAAGGAAGGAGAAGGTCGTAACATTTAGCACATCATCTCTTTGTTTCTGATGTTTCTCCAAGATCCCTAGCACAGGGAATTCCAAACACAGAGAAGGTTAGCGTATGGGATAGACTGGCAAATTTGCAGCCTGCAGGCCTCTTTGTAGCAAGCAGCAAGCACAGGAACTAAACAGGCAGTCACTGTCCTGACGTGTGCTGCTGGCACTTGACCCAGTGTTGGCTTCACTGATAAAGTGGGCTGCTGTGAGCCCCCGTGGTAACCCTGTTAGATGCGTCTGTTCCGTCTGCAGGCACGATTCAGCCCACAAGTGCCTGGATGGCAAGAAAGTGCTCCCAGGAGGATGGAGGGGAGCTCAGCCGGCCAACAGCCTCACACAGGTGCCGTGCAGAACGGCAGCAAGGGAACAGCTCGGGAAGGTAAGCCTCGCTGCTCCCCCAGGAAAAAGCAAAGGGCAGGAAAAGAGGTGAAGAGTAACACACTCCAAAGCCTAGCTTTTCTTGCCCACCCCCAGCCTACTCGCTGGCGGGGCGGTGTGAGACACACAAAGTTGCTTTGAACTCTTCTTACCAAAATGGTTAAATGGACAGAATTCACTCTCCAGACTATTAGCAAGCCCTGGATCAAGACCATTAGTCTTCTGCAAAGATCCCTCACAACTGTAGTTTATCCATTGATCCAGAGAGAACTACTGTGGACAATCTGTGTTTCAGCCTGCGTTTCTCTGCACCGCTCGGGATGTTGCACTGTACTGCCTCATCCCGCTGAGGTTGGACAAGTAGAAAACGTTACGCTTTGCCAAGTAAGCAGATACTAAACTGGTGAGTGCCATGGAAATACATAATCTAGACACATCCAGTAAGGGTTAAAACCCAAAACAACAGTCCCATCGTGTGTCCCCCTCCTTTTCCCCCTTCATTTTTAAAAGCTCGTTTTGATGTTCATCAGATACCTCATTTGAAGTGGTTACAAACATTTCTACTGGGAGTCGCTAAGTAGAGCTGAATTTGTCTCGGAAATGGAACGCAAAACGGAGATGACCATTTCAGGTCTCTTGCAATTTTGTTTCAAGCAGTTTTGAAGACTGCTTCAGATCTCTTTGGAAATAGCAGACAAGAAGTACTAAGGCACAAGAGTGGTCGTGACAGAGAAAGAGCAAAGGTAAACAGCAATAAGGATAATGGCAATTATGAAAAGAATAATAATAGCAAAACACAGTTATTTGGCTTTTCAGTTGGTACTCTAGGGAGAGAGGAAGTTGTGATTGGTGTCTTTCTCAAGCCAAATTGTGACAATTAACTACCTTCCCAAGCAAAGCTTCCAGCTGATTGAATGGGGCTATGCTCCTGCTTTCGCCTCTCTATCTTACGTGGAAAATGCTTTCCAGAGCGCCTTGTGTTCCGTAAGAGCAAAGGAAGTTAAAGGGAGGCATTTTCAGTTTCATGAAGCGCATGCCTAAAAGAAGGATGACCCTTTTCAACTCTCTTTTTCTGCCTTATGTTGAGATTGGGTGAATACTGGACACTGCTGAGCAGCAGGACCATGGTTCAGACAGGCACTTGACACCACGCCTCATTTTAAGCTAAGCATTTACTAAACAAAGAGCCAGCTAGGGCTTGCGGGATCCTCATTCACTTTTTAACCTGATGCAGGCATTTAAGGCAAGAGGTCTTTTCAGATGAGTAGCACCTTCCAAATGCTTTGCAAATGTTCAGAACATTTTGCAAGCACTGGCATTGTCTTACAGGAGAGCTGTGTTGCACAGCTTCACCTCTGTGCAGCTTTCCATGCGAGTACCTTTGCCATCTCTGGCACTACAAAATCCTGTCAGGAGAAGTCAGAGTGACAAGTATGAAATAAAACTGATCCCCACTGAGAACTTGGGTTATCTTGACCGGTTCTTGTTTGGCTCGCAGGGGTGGATTGACCGCACAGGTGCGTGACATAGCCCTGGTGCGACAGCTGCATCTCCGCTGGGTGTATTTGCGGTCCTCTAGTCCCGTCGTGTCCAAAGTAGGGTGCAGGAAGGAAATACTAGCACTTCAGTAGTGCTCGTACACAATTTGTAAAGAAATAAATGTATGTATATGGAGGGGGGACGCTCGGAATTTTTCTCCTGAATTGGGTGCACCATCAATGAAGTCTGGAGGCCGCTGCTACAGCCGTCCCTCTAGGAGAATCTTTGCCCAGTCGTCCAGGAAGCCCCCCTGGAGGAGTGAAACTCGGGAAAACTGAGCTAAGCCACTTCCCATTCCCAGTGGGGATTCCAGTTAAGCAGCTACGTGGGCGTTTCAAGGATTGTTCCTCTTCCCTCTTATTTTTCACGCCCTTTATGTTGAGACCAAGGTAAACACAGAACGGGTACGAAATGCGCCCTGACCGTTTCTGCATTCAGCAGAGTTTCTCCTCCAGCTTGCCTGCATCTGAGGATGTGCTTACCAGGATTTCCTCTTTCCCTGGTTGCGACGGTGCAGAGGCACACCAATTTAAATGTCACAGAGGCTCACAAAATCAACACAGGGAGGTAACAAACGCCAACTTCTATTTAAACCAAAATTGCTCAGCAGAAAACCTAACCAGAACTGAGGCTTCTCAACTCGTTCAACACCCTGACCACGTCAGCGAAACCACAGGTTCAGGATGATGTGTGAGGAACTGACACCGCACAGCCGGCTGCAGAAATGAGGATTCGCAACGTGCACACTCGCTCACCTACAAGGTGAGGGCTCTCCACCTCGAGGAGGTGCCCTGGGCAGCACCCACACCCCCGCGGACACGCCACAGCCCCACAACCACCACGACTGACAGACACCCTGCACTCCCCCGAGGGGGCTCCATTTATACCCGAGTCGGACCGGAGCCGTGGTCGTATATGGTCAGCGCTCTAGAAACTTCCCTGGACCGAGGCCTTTCATTGGCTGAGGGCCCTGCCTGTCCACCGAACGGCCCTGCCTTTCCCGCCCACCCCCCAAGTACATCTTTTTCTGGCTGAAAAAGACTGCAGCTTGAGTGTCCTATACGGAATTCTGCTTCAGTGAGCCCTGGAGCCCCACAGCTCTTTTCCTCACCGAGTTAATGACCAACCTGGAAAAATCTTTGACATGCACGTTTGCAGGCATTCATGCTAGCACAGGGCAGATCAGAGAAAGTGGTCTGTGCTGTGAACTGTTAATCTACAGATCAGCCCAAACAAGAGCGGAAAAGGAGGAACATGTTAACTAAGCTATATTGTAAAGTATGGCCTCAGGAAAGTGAGTCAGTTAACAGTTCCGTTTGGTTTTCCTTCTTTTTGATATGGGAAAAATATTTACCACCTGGAGTTATTAACTCCCTTATACATTTTTTCGGTGAAACAGGACGCTCCCCCAAGTTGTTCCTTTCTCCTTTCACTTCCCAGAGTTAGAATATTCTGCAACAGAGCGTGACTTTCTTCTGGGAGTAAACCGTAAGTAAGTTGCAGTCCCTTTGTACTTGAAAGTGGCATGCATTTGAATTCAGTGCTGTACACAGAAGCTGGTGTTGCTGATGTAGAGTTTTGCAGATTCAGCTGCCCTGCACACCGCTCATGAGAGAGAGCGGGCTGGGCTGCAAAATTCAGACAGGTTGGAGGCAGGCTCTTACCTTTGCCAGGTATGTATGGGAAGAACTGTCGTGAGGTTGATAAGCTAAACCAAGAGGCCTATTGTAAAACTAGCTATTTTGTACAAACTTGCATGCTTTGGTAGTCTTTAAAGCCCTTGAGGAGGAACAGAGAAGGCTGATAAAGAGGAACTTCTTGCTCTAGAAGGTCACGAAGCTGAAAAGTTGCCACACAAGTGTAAAGTCAGCAGAAATCAGCAGTAACTGGGGGAACGGTAAAGACAGCAGGGGCAGAGCATGACCACCGACTCAACTGAAGGCCGAGTTCACTTACACCACACCACACCCCCTTCAAGGGGCATGCGCGCTAATTTAAATGCAACCAGCCAATAAGGAAGGTAGTGTTAATCAATATCCAATGAGTGTAAACTTAGGCGGGTCTCTGCTCATCACGTAACGAGAGAAACGTTGTAGTTTTTGTACGGAGCAGAGCTAGCTTTGTGAAGTATCCCCTAGCTCCCGGCTTTGCGCAAATCCGTAATAAAGAAATACCTCGACCCTGGGTGGATTGGCTTGCACACCGGGCAAAGGTCCCTCTTTTCGGGACAATAGTATGACAATACCATCTGTCTAATACCCTTCAGAGTATGTAAGAACCTACTCAGTGTGTGTAGTGTGTAGTGTGTGTAGTACCATTACTGTAACGTGATTCTTGCTTTGTTACCCTTCAGTATAAAAGACCCCGTGCGTTTCTGAGAGGCGGGCTGGCTGATGTTAAATGCCTGGCATCCCATTCCGCACACTGGCAATAAAGACAGATATCTCGACTCGGTGTGTTGATTGGTGTCTTGCACACCGGGTGAAGAACCCAGATTTAGGGACAACAGTTTTGTTTGGCTTTGTATTGGTTTGGTTTGGTTTTGTTTGGTTTTACAGCAGACAACAAATACACTTGGAGCCAAACAACAGTAGAATGAATACGATAAGAATTTATTAGAAGCCTGAGGAAGCTTGGGTTGTTTTTAGAAATCGGTACATCGCTTGGACACGTGCCAGAGTATATTATTGAAGTTTCTACTTTTGGGGTTCTGTCTAAGGATGTGTTGTCATTAAAGATTAAGAGAAACTGAATGCCTTTATGTTAGCTATTAGTTAGAAACTGAATGCCTTTGAACTATGTCTTAGCTTGCTGTCTTAAAACAATGACTGTGGATAAATAATATGATCTGCAGAGTTAGGAGCCAATGAAAAAGCAATTCAGGTTGTTACAAATCTGTTATATAAAAACTCATCTACACAATGTATGTAGGTGAGCAGGCACTTCTTTCTGGCAGCGCTGGACGCACAGGGGATCGCTCCACCTAGTGTGCGTGCCTAGCTTCTCCGCTACCAAAGTTATATACAATCAAAAGTATACGTATTCATCATATTTTCCAAGAAACAATTAACATATTCATACAACTTCCGAGAACTCATTAATATATGTAAATGCTCGTGACGCATGCGCCTTCAGGTACACAGGTGGTCGTCTAAGGTCCTCTGGTGGTCGTCCATAGTCTTCCTCATGGTGTCCTCTGGTTGAACCCAACCTTTGCGCATGCTCAGGTTGGTTGCAAAATCCCATTCTTGGAATCTTCCTAAGTTTTCCCCGGTTTACGGACCAGGCCTACTTTCTAGCTTATAATTTTCTGTCAATTTCCATGCCTATGAATAATCAATGGTTATTTCTATTAGTATCTATCGATTGGCATTCTTGATATTCATATCAAGATGGGGAGGGTAAGGGGATTTTCAAGCAGCATCACTGGTGCATAGCAGGTCACACTGTCACAGGACTCAAACACAACTTTTCTATTCAATTCTTCATCGTTCCATCTCGTTACTGTTAGTTCCTCAGTATGGAACGGCGACTCCCTGGTGAGGTTCCTATGGTTATCCTACCTTATTTATTGATTAATTAAATTTAACCTTTTCTATATATATATAAAAAATATATTTTGATTTAAAAAAAATCAGAATATTTACAACAGTTCCCCCCTTTGAAAGTTTTGAAAATTATTTCAATACTTTCATTTTTAATCAGTTAAACATATTATAAGCTTCAAGTACAGATGTCAAATGAGTTAAACGGTTCATCATCCTCCAATTTATAATATATAATATTACTGATAGAATAAGACTGATTAGAATCAATATCAGGAGAACCACAATGGGGTGGCATAACTTATTTAGGATGCCTGTAGCAGTAGGTGACCATCCGAATAGAGTGTCCCACCATTTATGTTCCGCATCCTTTTCCACCGTCTCTAAAACACGATGTATCTCTTTCACATTGTGGTGCACAGTTATTCAAGTTCTTTGTCTGTTTTCCTTGACCTTTTTCAAAATTTTGATTAAATCTTGGTGTTGTAGCAATTGTTTCACTAAAGTGAGATTCATTCCAATGGGTCTAGGCAACAGTTCCTGAATTAAGGTATAATTAGATTGCAAAAGCTGGTGAGATGTGACTGGGGCTAAATAAGAAAAATCACATCTCGTGATTTCAGTGAAATTATAAACACAAAAATTTGAGTGGTTTCTAGTATCTGTAACATCATTTATGGATATAAAATCACAAGCTGTTCTCAAACATACACATCCCTTATCAATATATATAATCACTGTTTCGGGGTTTTCATCAGGGCGAGTCTTAAAATGACAAACATTTTGTTCAGTATCTAAACATATATCCTGACCTCTGATTGTATTATCTTCACAGATGAACCCTTGTTGTTCTCATACAACACAAGATTCCAAATCCACAGTTTGCCACTTCTGTCCCACCTTTTGGGCCTATACTTTATGCTCAAATGGATAGAGTATGGTTCCGTTGTGATTCAATCCTAATGCAATAACAGGGTAAATCAAATATATTCAAGCATTGTGTATAGTTAATACAAAAGTTGTGGCTGTACTTGTGACGGGATCGTAGGTAAAGTTTATCAAATTCCACCAGGACTGCAGTTTTTCTCTAAATTAATGGCACTATCTCAAATTATTTTTCGAATCTTGGTGGGAAGAGTGTCTTTTTCACCTTCTCTTATGATGGAAGCAGCCACTGATTGTGCCCACAGTTGTGCCTGGATGCAACTGAGAGCCAAAGATAGGCTATCTTGGACCACACCGAGTGCATCTATAATCAATTCATGGTCTCCCACATTCACCATTTCGTTACCTTTATGCAGGTTGCTCTGTCCTCGGTGGCGATCAGTATATCATCCACGTATTGCAAAAGCAGATGACCAGGTACCTCTGGATTGCTTTGTTGCCACATCTCGAGCTCTTTTGCCAGTTGATTGCCGAAGATGGTCGGGCTATTCTTAAATCCTTGTGGTAGTCTGGTCCATGTTAGTTATGTTCTTCATCCTGTTTGTGGATTGTCCCACTCAAAGGCAAACAATTTTCTACTTTCCTTTTCCAGAGGTATACAAAAGAAAGCATCTTTTTTTAAATCAAGCACTGTAAACCACTGATGACTTTCCCTTAAAGTTGTTAAAAGGGTATATGGATTCGCAACCACAGGATGAATGTCCTTTACTATCTGATTTATTGCCCTTAAATCCTGAACTAATCTGTATTCACCTGAAGGCTTCCTAACCGGTAAGACTGGAGTATTATATTCGGATTTGCATTCTTTCAAAATTCCACATTCCAAAAATTTATCAATTAATTTCTTAATTCCTTGCCTAGCTTCTGATTTTATTGGGTATTGTTTTATTCTTATTGGTTTGGCATGTTCCTTTCATTCAACCTTTACAGGCTGGGCTACCTTCGATCTTCCAGGTATTTCAGTGTTCCAGATCGTAGGTATCACAGCCTCATCTACCTCTTGTGGTATTTCTTGCATTTTTGGTTTTTCTTGTATCATTAATATATCCCCTGTCTTTGATTCAGGTATTTTTAAATAGATGTCCCCTTTTTCAAAAATTATTTGTGCATTTAACTTAGAAAGCAGATCTCGTCCCAACAAGGGCATCGGACATTCTGGCATACATAGAAATTCATGTGTAATTACCTTACTTCCAAATTTCAAATTAAGGGGTTTTAGGAATGGCCTTTCTTCTTGTTTCCCCGTCGCTCCAATTACATTTGCAGTTTTATTTCCCAATTTCCCCTTACAGGTGTTCGAAACAGAATACGCTGCCCCAGTATCTACTAAAAATTCAACTGCAGAGTCTCCCAGCTTAATTGTAACCAGAGGCTCAGCTGGGCTCCCCTCCGGTCCCCTTCATTCATCCAAAGTCATCATTCTCACAGCTTCCTGCTGACTTGCTTTCGATTTGGGGCAATCTCTTCTCCAAGGCCCCTCTTCCCAACAGTATGCACACTGATTCATCCCTAATGACTTATCAAACCTTCTTTCCCCAGAATTCCTAAAACCTCCTCTTCCCTTCGCTTGTCCCCTTCCTCTGCCTCTCGTCAAACTTCCCGTTAAAACAGCCAGCAGACTATTTTCCCTAACTTTCCTTTCTTTCTCCTTTTTCTGTTCTTCTTCTTTCTCCCGATTATTATAGACTCTCCATGCTACTTCGAGCAGCTTACTCAGATCGCTTGAGTCTTCCCCCCTGCAATTTCTGGAGTTTCTTTCTTATATCTGGGGCTCATTGCCCCATAAAGATAGAAGCCAATTGAACAGCCTCTTCTGGTTCTTGGTCAACCAAACGAAGACCTAGGGAAAAGGTAATTCCAGCAGGGGGAGACCATGACCACCGGCTCAAAGACCACCCACTCGGGAAACCAACCGACTCAAAAGAACGAGGAAACGAGATCATGAAAATACCTATTGAGCACGCGTGACTCTTTGCATATGAGATGGGAAGATGTAAACCAATCATGTTGAGAGCAAGAGTGAATATGCCTGAATTGTGTGTATAAGTAACTGTTAACTTGTACCAAGGGTGTGCTGGTTTAGACCAGGCACGGTATCCGCGCATCTACGTAACAAAAGAAGATACCTGGCCTCTGTGTGTAAAATGGGTGATGCACACCGGGTAGTGAACCCAAGTTTGGGGACAACAGATGTGCTTAATTAACTTGAATTAGGACCTTAACTGGTGAATGAGTATCTCTTAAAGTGTGGGAGATGAACAGGGCCTTCTCTATTAATCCGGGGTTTGTCATTCCATTATAACTTTCCACCCTCTGACTCCTCCAAATGTAGCCTAAATGTAGTGACATTTTCAGGAAAAGAAAGAAGCCTGCTGGGTGTGTTGGAGGCTGCTGATAGCTTGATTTGAAAGCAGTGAAAGGTACAGAGGAAGTCTTCCATCGGTAGTTGACTGCCTCTATTTGCATCTGAATGACCATTGAAAGCTTCTGAGAAACCTCCTTTAGCACTATATGTTAAGAGACTAAGAAGCTCAAGAAACAAACAAACAAACAAATCCCCAAGCCCAACCCCAAAAACCCAAGAATCATTTTCCCACTTTTGTTATTAATCACCTCAAAAGAGATTTGTCTAATTAAATACCACAACCAAATTAGTAGCAAGAGATACAAAACAGAGAGTGGGAACGCCCTTTGTTCTCCAGAATATCATGGTATAGTGTTACTCTCCCGTGTTCTTTTCACTCGGAGCCGGGGGAGAGGGGGAGCAATTTACCTTCAACTGAAATTCTTGTGTAAAGTTCTGGAAAATTCTTGGGTTTGGATGTAATTTTAATAAAAATCTCTAAGGGTTTCTTTATGGATAGAAAACAAATCTTCATGGACACTTCCATAAAATTAAATAATATCACTAAGGAAGCTGTTCCCTTATGGAACACTCTCCTCAGCACCCAGGGGGTGGGTGGCCACCCACGTGGATGGGACAGGGCGCCTGGTTCGAGGCCAGATGCTGGAACCGGCTCCGAGCCCGCAAGGGGCATCAGGGAAAGAGCTGCTTTCCCCAGGAGTTACCGTCAGTGAGCATATATACAGATGGGCAGGGCAGGGCAGGGGGACGCCAGGCACACGGTTCTGTCGTGCTTTGGCTGGCATGCTGCCTGCCTCTTGCAGCACCCCGTGCCTGCACGTGCACACGCAGACGCACGCAGTCACACACGCAGGGCCCCCCTCGCCTTTTGGACCCACAGCCTTGCCCTGAGGACATGCGTGGGGCTGCCGAGGGGCCCCCGGAGGTGGCCTCTAAGCCCAGGAGCTGGAGGACACCGAGCTGCATAGCCTAGGGAAGCCTGGACACCTCCAGGCCTCAGAGCCGCCCAAAGCTTTTCGCAGCCTCTGTAGGAGCGGGCCCACACTTCCTCTTTCCTCATCTCTCACTTTTCCTCTGCCGGTAGGAAACACGCCAGCAACTTCCTGGGCCTGGCACTGGGAGCAGCACGCTCTGGCTCCTTACAGCCTAGTCCCTTGTGAAGAGTTAACGCGAGCCTTCCCCGTCAGTGCTGCCTTCCCAGTCACTACTGAAGTGCAGGCCCTTGCTAACAGGACGACAAAGCCTTTCGTAACACAGGGTCTCCACTCGACAGCCCAGGACGACAGTGGCACGGGGACAACGCACACACCAGCGAGGCCACGGCATGAGCCCCACCCTCAGCTCCCAGCAGCCCCCATGCCACGTGCCCCGGCAGAGACGCTGCTCTTCTGGTCGCACGGCCTGTCAAGACTGGCTGGCAGGACCAGTGCCCCTGGCCCGTTTGCCCGGAAACCCCTCTGACCAGGGGGCTGCAGGGCCCCTCCTGTCCCCTTGGCCGCAGAGAAAGGCAATGCAGGCAGCAGCATGGTCACTCCGGCTGGCCACAGGCACCAGCAGCCTTTATTTGGCACGTTTCCCTTTGCGAAGGCACTCCTCGACCCTGCCACCCGTTGCTGACAGCTCTCCCCCTGCAAAGGGCGGCCGCCATGACGGCTCAGGCCTCTGCCGCTGCACTCTCTGGGGCTGCTCGCAGCTTCCTGGCGTGGCTGGCAGTCCCTGGGCCTTCCCACGGCGCTCCAACAGCCTCCTCTTCTCCCCCTTGCTAAAGGACACAGAAGAAAGGGCCTCAGCTCTGTGGCCGGGGAGAAAGGCCCGCAACGCCCCAAAGCCTGGCTCAGGCCAGCAGTTCTTGGAGGTGCTGCCGAGGCCAGCCCGCTGCTCTGCGTGGGGGCTCCTGGGCCCCCGTGCCCCGGCCAATCTGCAGCGAGAAGAGTGCAGATCAGCTGGGGGCGAAGCCGGGCAGGGCCGAGACCCAGGACAGAGCGGGCATCGCAGCTGAGGGCCGGGTGCGCGGCAGTCGCTGCGCGGGGAGGGCAAGCACGGGCTGCCCGCTTTGGGAAGGCAGAGCCCGGCAGCTGAGCCAGCCTCTCGTCTTCAGCCCGGCCACCTCCACAGTGGTGGGAGCCGGCCAAGGCTTTCCCCGGCCTCTGCAGGAGCCGGCACACACTTACTCTCCCCATGCGCTCCTCGGGAGGGGCAGCTCTGCCTGCCCCTCTGATGCTCTCTGCCTTGCAGGGCTGTGGCACCTCTCCTTCTCCTGGAGCCTCTCCTTCAGCTTCTCGGCATAGGCCTTCCTCAGGAGGTGGGGAGGGCGATAGGGATCCTCAAACACATGGCGGCAGGGGCTCTGCAGAGGCAGAAGAGACTCTCCTAAAGCACTGCCGCCAATAGCTGGGGCTGCTCCCAAGGCTTCAGCCGAGGCGTGTGACTTGCACAGGCTTGGCTTGCTCTTCAGGGCAGTGCTGCTGACCCCTCGCAGAGAGGTACAGGCACAAGACAGACTGCCCGTGCCACAGCCAACGGCACGCTTCGGCCAGGGGCTTTAGGGACAGCTCCTCTGGCAGGGCAGTGTGCAGGGCAGTGGGCAGAGAGAAGAGCCCTGCCTGGCCAACTGGCCACAGCACAGCTGCCGTGCCTGTGCTGGGAGACCTTCCCTGCTGCCCTCCCAGGGAGCAGGAAGGGGAAATGCCCTTTTCCTGGGGGCTGTGAAGTGCATGCCATACCTGGCCTCGCTCCACATTCTGCCCCGTTCTGTTGGCATGGTACTGGCGCCACACTTCCACTTCCATCTCTTGGCGCTTGGATGCCGTCAGCAGCCGGAGCCGTTTTTCTGCCCTCTCAGTGCGGAGGGAGCTCGTTCCCTGGAAGCCACGCACACACCACACAGGCAGCGTTAGTCTCCTCGGGCTTGGGCAGGGCAGGAGGGCTGGCACGGTGGGCAGCTCTGGCTGCCTCTTCTGCCCCAGCCCACAGCCCGAAATGTGACACAGGGCTGGCAGATCCCTAGGGCGTACCATTCCTGAGGGCTGCGGAACACACGCAGGGAGCTGCAACTGCGGCCGAGCTGGAGGTCTGGGCTGCTTCAGCTCCTCCCGGGACTTCTCCTGGAGTACTGGCAGGAATCTAAAGAGGCACAGCAGGCTGAGCTTGTGGGAGCCCAGTCTAAGCCGGGTGCCCTGGGACGAGCTCGCAGCTGGCGCCGGGGCAGGTTCGGCAGGAGGACCACGTGTCCAGCAGGACAAGGTCTCTGGGGCCTTTTGGCATCAGCACGGGCACCCCGGCCAAGGGAAAGAGCTCACTCCCACTACAACAAGGGCACAGCATGCCCCCACGCCCCCAGCCACATCGCTCCTCCAGGAGGCTCACCTGGCTCGGCCAGCTTCCTTGGCTTTAGCCCACTCGCCCGCCTTTGCCAGCTGCCTGGCTAGAGAAACCCTCCGCTGAGCCAGGAACACCGGATCCAGCACGCTCACTGCAAGCGGGAGGCAAGAGAACAGCACAACGGTGTCTTTAGGACCAGGCAGGCCAGCGTGAGCGGCAGAGCTGCTCGGTCGTGCCGTGCAAGGCTCGCCCACAGTCCTTGCCACCCCTGGGAGCCACGCTTCCAGGGAGGTCCTTATCCCTTGCCCACACTGGATCTGCTCCAGCGCTGAACTCCTACAGAGCCTCCCTCCCGCCTCCCCAGGCCACGGTTTTTCTCCTGCTGTCTCTCGCACCTCTGCCGGCAGCAGGACCCACCACTGGGAGCAACTGGGAGGCGCTGGGGAACCCCAGGGGCCTGCTGGGCAGGGGCAACTACCCCAGCACAGAAGAGTTTTCCTCCTCAGATCCAAACACATGGCTTGCAAAAGCAACGCAGGCCCGGCCCAGCCTGGCCTTGCTGACAGCTCCAGGCAGAGCTGCTGGAAGGCAGCCCCCAGGGCAAAGCGGGACGCAGAGCCCTCGGCGCCCTTTCACAGCGCGGAGCTGTCCAGCTCAGAGCCTCTTCCAGAACGGATCGCCTCGCATGTCCTAGGGTGGGTGTGCAGGCTCGCAGAGCTGCCTTCTCCTCTCCCACGCCTCGCACAGTGACCTTGGCTCTCCTGCCCTCACGAGGACGAGAGCAGCACCCACAGCCCCCCGCCAGCACTCAGCTGGGACGCTACCTCTGCGGGCACCTCCGCCCCAAGGCGCCGGCTCTCTCCTGGGCTTCAGAGAAATCGCAGGGGCCGATGCTCGGTGTTGGGTCTCAACTGCAAACCTGGAAACAAGAAGGCGCCAGCTGGGCAAAAGGGCACCACGCTCCCTTGGGGGCCGACGCTCATAAGTGCTGGCAGGCATCTGTGGGAGACGCTGCCAAGTCTTTGGAGGACGCAGCTCTCTGTGGGACCTGAGGGGGCCCCACGGTCTCCATCAGCCTCTGCTGGTGCTTCCCTCGCCTTCCTGCCAGAAAGCTGATGATCCCAGCACATGCCCTCCTTGCTGCCCCTGCAGACCCTCCCGCCTCTCCCACTCTCTCAGGGCACATTGAGAGCAGACTGGCCCCTTCGTCTGCACCCTCCAAGCCGAGGAGGAGCGAGCGGCGGGTGGACCGGGAATCTCTCCTGGGAAGGAGCTGCTCTTGCCTGAGTTTGGCAGGAGAGGAGCCTCGGCAAGAGGCTGCTCCCTTGACCAGCCAGGGGCTGCAGAAGCCATCCTGCTCACCTTGGCAGCGTGATGACCCCGTCCCGACTGAGACGACTAAAGTTGTTTTTGCCCGGGAAGGCCACGATACCCCTCATCTTGGAGTCCTGCAAGGGGACAGAGACGGCACGTCAGCAGACGCCCAGGACACGTGCTCCTTGCTCACAAAGGCGGCAAGCTGTCTCGCTGCTCAAAGACACAAAGGCTGCCTCTCCAAAAGCAGAAATGACAGGCTCACCCCGAGAAGAGCTGCCAGCATGTTCCCGGTGCCATCCAGCTCCAGCAGGCAGTCATCAAAGAAGGTCATGCTGACCGCTTTTCTTCGCACAGCAAGAATGCCAATGCCCTGGAAGGAGAATTCCACCTCCTTGTTGTCTCGGAGGGCCCCAGCAAAGAAAAGCAGGGTCTCGTGTATGCACTGCTCCACGATTTCTCGGCGGAAGCGGATGTCTGCGGCAATCTGCTCCAAGTCCAGCTGAACGAATGGTGTCTCATCTAGGCAACAAGCGCAAAGCAACCAAGTCACTCTCACCGCAGTCCGGCCAACCCCGAGACCAGGTGCCATCAGCGCCCAGGCCTCGGGCAACGCTCTGCCAGAGCACGCTCCCCTTCCGGCTTCGGCCACATCTGCAGAGCAGACCTGATGGACAGGAGAAGGCAAAGAGAAGCTTTGCCTTCCGCTGCGAGCAACCAGCTGGGGCGTAGGGCGAGCTGTGGAGATGAGGCAGGCTCCCCGGGCAGGGGCAGGGTGCTGGGCCGCCGTACGGGTGCCCACGCTCAGCGCTCTCCGCGTTGGAAGAGCCTTTGCTCGGCCATGTCACAGGGGTGTCGGCACCAAGCCAAATGCAAGGGCTGTGCAGGGGAAGCGCCCGTCTCCTTACCGGGAATTTTGGTCTTTGCACACTTGAGCTTGTAAAATTTCTTGAGAAACCTGCACGGCTGGAACACGGGTCTCTCAACAGGCAAAACCTTGTCCTCTCCCACCGTGGCACGTGCTGGGACAATTGCAAATGTCCCAACTCCGATCTCCACCGCCTGAAAACGCAAGCAAGAAGAGGGAGCATTGGCAGGGCTGCACAGAGGCAGGAAGGCTGGCAGATGACGCGTGTGGCCCTGGCGATGGTGCTTTGTGCCCTGCTGCGGAAGCCCAGGGGGCCAGGATGGGGCACAGGCGGGAGGCAAGGCTCACCCTCTTCTGCAAGAGCTGTCTCCAGATGTACCTAGATGCGCCAGCCCAGACTTTGCAGATTTCTGGAAAGCAAAGGAAAAGCATGCCATGCTCCGCGTCGGCAACGGCCAACCATCCAGCACCCCCCTAGCCACGGAGCCAACAGTGGAGTGCGCTCAAGCCTCCCCTCGCCCTGAACAAACACTCACACCGCTGGGGCTGCCCGGCTGCGTTCTTGAGCGCCCCCAGCCGCCAAGAAGCCTGCCCTGTGCCCAGGACGGGCCTGGGGAGGAAAGGCAGGCGTCAGTAGTGTTTCGGGGAAGGGGATCCCGCCCCTTGAGACGGGCAGCGGCTAGAGGCCTGGCCTACCAAAGCCACCCTGGAGCCCCAAGGCCCCATCAGGCTGGGCTCTCCTTGCAGCCGCCGGTCCCCTCCAGAAGATGCCCGCTACAGCCCCAGCCCCAGCCTCAGGGTTTCCACAGCTCAACTCCACTTCATCTTGGCTCCGACAGCGCTCCTGCAAGGGTCCCCCGGAGCCTTACCGCTGGTGGTGAGCTCCTTGAGTGTTGGGAGCTGCTCGGGCCCCAAGGGGTTAAAGAGCAGGTACTTCATCATCTTTGCCCCCCTGCACTGCACTGCAGCAGCTGGGGAAGAGCTGCTTGTCCTGCTACAAAACCCCTCTGCTCCTCTCTCCCTCCGCCTCCTCCTCCTCCTCGCCACTTCCCCAAGCGGCGTCTCCAACGCTCTCCCGAGGGCCTCCCCTCGCCTCCTCCTGGCAGCAGGACAGCTGCTGCGGAGCAGAGCGCTGGCAAGAGCAGCCCTGGCGCTGCCCAGGCCTCTCCAGGGAGTGTGGCCCGGGGGCACGCTGGGGTTAGGGAGCCATCGCTGTGATGCGGGTGTCCCCCTGTGATGCCGCGCCGTGTCACACAGGGCTCCCGCCACCTCGCAGCCCCACCCACGTCTGGCCCCAGCACGGGCAGGGCAGCCCCACTGGGCACCTGAGGCTGCTGCGCTGACATGCCCGCCTGCCTACGTCAACTCAGCCCCCCGTCAGCTGGCCACGGACAACCTCTTGGCAGCCGGGGTTATTACGGCCGAAGCGGCCATTAATGCTGAAGGGGCTTCGCACACTCGGCGCAGGGCTGGAGAGGTCCAGCCCAGGCCACAGGGGCAAGCAACCCGAAGCTTTGGTTCACAAGGCAACACTCGGCCCCTCCTATCCCCTAGAGCCACTGGGATGGACCTCTTTCACCACACCAGGATCCACAGAGGAGGACCGCAAGAGCACGTGGTGCAGGGGCTTGCAGGTGCAAAGACACGATGGGCCTTGCAAATGCATCCTCCCAGGCACACTCGCCGTCCCGGAAGACTTCACCAGCCATGCCGACCGGCTTCCCAAATGCTCTGCCCAACCCCCAGGGGCCCCACTGTCCCATGGGGACCCCAAGCACAGCTCCAGGAGCAACAGATAGGCAAACAGCAGCGCCAGGAGAGAGCCCTGCAGGCAGAGAGAAAGAGGAGACCGTTACCCGCACAAGGAGCAAAGGTCCCATCAGCCCAAGCCCCCACACCAGAGCAACAAGGAGGCCCCGAAGGGCTGAAGAAGCCCTCAAAAAGGGTAGCCATGAGCCATCCAGAAAAGCAGGGTGCACTGGAGTGCAGGTGCCGGCGCACTGGAGGGCAGGTGCTGGCGCACTGGAGGGCAGGTGCCAGCGCACTGGGCAGCGTCGCAGAGCAGCCTGTCCTGCCTTTGCTCGGGGCAAGACACATGCTACGGAAGGAAAGAGCGCCAGCAGCATGCAAAGAGATGGGAATCTCACCCTTCCCGGTCCCGCGGGAGCTGGACTCTGCACTGTCCAAAGAACCCTCAAATTCCAAGCACTCAGCTTGGTGGCATCTGCAGACTTGTTGAGGGTGCACTCAATCCCACAGCTATGTCACTAAGGAAGATATTCAGTACTCGTGGTGTGGAATGATTGCTGGAGGTAATTTAGGAATTAAATTTATATTAAAGGTACAGCGTTGAAGGTACAGCATTGAAGAAATCTTCAGGGTGGAATGTGGCGAATATGCAAGGAATCCATCCCACAGAAGTTCCCTAGGCAACCTTAGATGTTGGCAACACCAGGGGAGCTTGGTGCGCTGACTCTAAGAGAAACTACACGGAGGGTGGAGCGGAGTGAAGACACCGCGGCCAGGCTCTGTGATAAGACGGGAACTGGAAGTTACTATGGAACTGACAAGCTGCATATTTACTACCCTGAGCTGCATATTTACCACCCTGAGCCAACAGTCTGTCATTTTTTGACAAAATACTATCCTTTGGGTGAACTTCCTCATTATAATCTCATTATAATACCAGAGAACACACCTCCATCCCAAAGCTACCCACCTCCAAGGTGCGACCACCCCTCACTGAGCTTGCGCTCTGAATTTTTCTTGGTCTATACCTTTAAAAGTAGACGAGAAACTTTTACACCAATTACAATAGAGGTATGTATGACTAGAGTCACTCAAGCTCCACCTGTAAGGACAAATAATATAAAATGGCTTAAGAGAGGAAGGATGCCAAGGAAGATACCATCGCAGACCACCTTTGACACCTGGGATCAGTCGACGGGCTGAGCCTCTCTTCCCCCCCACAGGGACGCCTTTGGGTAAGATTCGAACACTTGGTTATACCGAGTGCTTCCCCGGGAAACTTAGAAATCTCTATAGAGTTGCTTTATAACTTAACGCGTTTGTAGCCAGGCTATATTACTCACATTCTTGGTATCTGCACATGCTTTGCAAGCAGTAATTTTATCACCGGCAATCCAAAAGAACTTGTGTATCTGTTGCTTCAATAAACTGCACTATTCGCTAATCTAGCCGTGAGAGTTCTCATTGAACGCCACCAAATCCCTGAAGTGTGGCCGTGCTAGTTCATGGAACGCGACTAGACTGAAAGTGTGCAGTGTTACGAGTGTATCCGTAATCGTGAGAGTTCAATACATTGAACGCGACCGGGCTTGTAACATCCTGGCGGTGTTACGAGTGTATCCGTAATCGTGAGAGTTCAATACATTGAACGCGACCGGACTTGTAACATCCTGATGGTGTTACGAGTGTATCCGTAATCGTGAGAGTTCAATACGTTGAACGCAACCGGGCTTGTAACATCCTGGCGGTGTTACGAGTGTATCCGTAATCGTGAGAGTTCAATACATTGAACGCGACCGGACTTGTAACATCCTGATGGTGTTACGAGTGTATCCGTAATCGTGAGAGTTCAATACATTGAACGCGACCAGACTTGTAACACAGAAAAATTGGGCATCACTCAGAATCTAAGCCTAGCCGCCCCAAGCCCCTCTGATATCTGAGGACAAGCTGGAACGCAAGGGGGTTTATTTTCTGCCAAATTGCCTTGCCCTTTAACACGACAGAAAAAATTGGCGTCACGGACAGGATTGCCATGGATGAATTACTGCAAAAATATAAATGTGCCCCTTCCCAGACTGGGAAGGAGTGGGCTCAAAAGTTTTGGAAGGATGAAGAGAAAGTGGTAGAACGCATTGAGCAGTGTCAGGCTGTGCACAGGACTGGAATGAGAAAAGATAAAAGTGTTATCTGTGCAGTTTTAGGAGCCTGTTTATCTTGTGCTCAGCAAGAAGCTAAGGAAACCCCTGCTCCCACACTAATTTCTGAAGTAGAATATACAGCTTTGAAGTCGGAAAATGAGGTATTAAAGTCATCATTGGCCTTTGAGAGGGAGACAGGGAAAAATCTCACGAGTGAAAACAAGAACCTTGTGAGTGAAAACAAAAATCTTTTGGATGAGAATAAAAATCTCACAAGTGAAAACAAAAATCTCACGAGTGAAAACAAAAATCTTGTGAGTGAGAACAATCTTCTTAGACAACTATTGGAGAGGATGACTCGGTTGTTGGATAAAGTGCAACCCTCTCCCCCAGTTAAGCAAGTACGTAAATTAACGCATAGCACAAGCCCCGAAACTTGGGATGGTGACATTTGGTTTGACAGTGATGATGAAGAGGTTAAAGAGACCCCTGATTCCGAACCTCAATTGATTCCCTTACGGCACTTGGTTAAAACTGAGACTGCTGTTAATGATGATGATGAGATCCACACTACTGTGAGTACAATTCCGTGGTCACCAGCAGAACTGATAAAATTACAAGAGAAATACTCAAGGCGGTCAGGAGAATCAGAAGTTGAGTATGTGTGGCAAGTTTCTCTTGAGGGGGGAGACCGAATTATGTTAAGTGAAGAAGCTGGAGGCTTTTGGGGACCAGGAGTATTTTTAACTACCACACCAGGGGATCATAATTATTCTTTAACTGCACGAGCTGTATACTGGGCAGGTGGTATAGACCCTCAGGAGGGGGGGGAACCACTGGAGATTAAAGCTACAGGCTACTCCGACCTGGCTGCAGCAGTACAGAAAGCAGCCTGCCTACAAGCAATGTATGAGAGAAATGAGTTAAGGAAATCCCCGATGCTAGCTCCCATCGACCCAGCACGGTTAACCCCTCTCATTCGTGGCCTCCCTGACTGTCTCAAGGTGTTTGTAGGAAATACTCAAGATCGCTTACAAGCTGCTCGCGCAGATGCTGATCGTGGTCATAGTCGAGGTCGGCACACCCCCATACACACTTGGAGCAAATGTGTACAAGAAATAGATAGATACGGATGCCGAGTGGGCTGGGGCAGTTCGTCCAGTGGGAAGCCCCCAGATCATGCCCGGCAAGTTTGCCAAGTTCACACCCAAACCCCTAAATCCAATGGGAGGTTCAAACCTGATAAGGAATCAGGCACAATAAAATTGAGTCTGTCAGAAACATCTATACCCTTACCCCCCTCTAAAATTGCCAATGTTCGGCAATATTCATTGCCAGCAGCAGCCCTTACGGGGATTGACGGGGTTGGGTTGGAATTGGAGGAAAGAGACATCATTAAAAGGACTCATTCACCTTACAATTCACCGGTGTGGCCAGTAAAGAAACCAACCGGGCAGTGGCATTTTACAGCAGATTATCAACAGTTAAATGCTGATACTGCACCTTTAACTGCTGCAGTTCCAAACATTCCCCCACTACCGCTCACAACGCTTTGGCTAAGGTCCTAGCAGAGATTCCTGTTCCACCTGACAGCACGGTATATAACAAATCAGGAAAAGTACACTGGATTAACACCCGGTGGATCTCACCCTCTTTTAACCCTGCCGGTCGAATACGACCGAGCACGCTTTTGTTTTCTTGTGTTCACAGGAATCCTGAATGAACTGAGCGTGAACAGATGAATTAAAGAACCATTGAAGATAATCTTAAAATGCAACTAATGACTTGAATTAAAAATAGAATTAATTAATTAATTAAAATTAAAACAATTTATGCTGACTCTTCCAGACTGGAAAACTATAATACTGAGTGCTACAAAATGACCGAACCAAATTCAGATTGCTGGTATAATTTCACCTTCACCAAACCTATAATTGTATACTGTATTTGGGGCTACAGAGGCACAGAATTATTATTTGAATTTATGATTGATACAGCAACATCTGTGCCACTTGTAAAGGATAAGAAACCTCTGTCCCCACAAATCTTTAAAAATATACCAGCTCGGCCTCCTATTAGTCTAACTCCTCACACCTTCAACACCGGTCCTTACATAATTAAAATTACTGGTCAACAAGTACTGTTTAATCCATCATATTCCCTCAAACATGTGGAATTAGCAATGCGACCAATATCTCTGCAATTAGACCTACCTGTTCACCATTCCTGAGCACATCCTACACAGGATGGTCAACATGGTTACATGGACGGACCCTCATCTCTCCAAAACGATCAAAGAGAGATGTGACTGGTGTCTTGGGGACAGGACTGGGAATCCTAAACAGCATAGATGCTGAGGTACTTGCTAATAAACTAGTCACTACAACCAGTGATCTAAATAAATTGAAACACCCTTTACAATCTTCTCTTTCAGCTCTGGGAACAAACCAATGGCTCTTATTGGACATATTGCCTCGGTGGGGAGAGGTAAATGAGAAGGACCACCAGTTGATTACAGATGCACTTGATGTGGCCCAAAATAACGTTTCTCTGGCCCTCAGTTGTGTCCAAGCTCAGCTGTGGATGCAATCAATGGCAGCTGCAATTATACAGGAAGGTGAGGAAGGCACCTTACCTACTGAAATTCGGAAGGTAATTTGGGACAATGCAATTGAATTCGAAAAGAAATTCCAGTCCTGGTGGTACTTGGTTAATTTTACTTTTGACCCCACTGACAGCAAAGCCACGGCTTTTGTTTTAACCATATACAATGCTTCGGTATATACAATATACCCAATCATTGCACTGGGAATGAACCGACACGGAACTATACTCTATCCTATAGAGCATAGAGTATGGGCCCAACGAAATGGAAACAAATGGCAAACTGTTGATGTTGATGCATGCATTGTGCGAGAACAACAAGGGTTCATTTGTGAAAGTAATACCATCAAAGCCCAAGACATCTGTCTTGATACAGAACAAAAAATTTGTCATTTTGAAATACATCCCGATGAAAATCCCAAAACTATACTTGTATATACTGGAAATGGATGTGTTTGTATGAGAACCCTTTGTGATTCTATACTTGCAGATGAAACCACTGTAAATACTAATAACCCCTCAAATATCTGTATCTGTAATTTCACTGAAATTAGAGGATGTGACTTCAATTATTCAGCTCCTGTCACAACTCATCAACTGCTACAATCTAACTATATTTTATTTCAAAACCTACTATCTGCTCCTATTGGAATGAATCTCACACTGGTGAAAAGACTTTTACAACATGAGGATCTGAAGCAATTGTTGAAACAGGTTCAAGAGAATGGACAAAGGACTCTAATTACTGTCCATCACGATACAGAGAAGATCCACCGAGTGTTGGAAAGAGTTAAAAGAGACGGAGAACATGAGTGGTGGAACACCCTTTTTGGATGGTCCCCAACTGCCACAGGAATCCTCAACAAAATACTTCACCCTGTCGTTGTTTTATTAATACTCACTATATTGTGCTTTATTGTGTTGCTCATTCTATATGTTAAACTGTGGGTTATGATGAAACGCTTAGCTCATCTAGTATCCCCACAAGATGCATACATACTTGATAATCCTCACAACGAGGACACATATGATATTCCCACTTCCTTCTAAATATTGTGAAGCTTGAGTGACTATAGTCACGGGGTGGATTATGTGGAATGATTGCTGGAGGTAATTTAGGAATTAAATTTATATTAAAGGTACAGCGTTGAAGGTACAGCATTGAAGAAATCTTCAGGGTGGAATGTGGCGAATATGCAAGGAATCCATCCCACAGAAGTTCCCTAGGCAACCTTAGATGTTGGCAACACCAGGGGAGCTTGGTGCGCTGACTCTAAGAGAAACTACACGGAGGGTGGAGCGGAGTGAAGACACCGCGGCCAGGCTCTGTGATAAGACGGGAACTGGAAGTTACTATGGAACTGACAAGCTGCATATTTACTACCCTGAGCTGCATATTTACCACCCTGAGCCAACAGTCTGTCATTTTTTGACAAAATACTATCCTTTGGGTGAACTTCCTCATTATAATCTCATTATAATACCAGAGAACACACCTCCATCCCAAAGCTACCCACCTCCAAGGTGCGACCACCCCTCACTGAGCTTGCGCTCTGAATTTTTCTTGGTCTATACCTTTAAAAGTAGACGAGAAACTTTTACACCAATTACAATAGAGGTATGTATGACTAGAGTCACTCAAGCTCCACCTGTAAGGACAAATAATATAAAATGGCTTAAGAGAGGAAGGATGCCAGGGAAGATACCATCGCAGACCACCTTTGACACCTGGGATCAGTCGACGGGCTGAGCCTCTCTTCCCCCCCACAGGGACGCCTTTGGATAAGATTCGAACACTTGGTCATACCGAGTGCTTCCCCGGGAAACTTAGAAATCTCTATAGAGTTGCTTTATAACTTAACGCGTTTGTAGCCAGGCTATATTACTCACATTCTTGGTATCTGCACATGCTTTGCAAGCAGTAATTTTATCACCGGCAATCCAAAAGAACTTGTGTATCTGTTGCTTCAATAAACTGCACTATTCGCTAATCTAGCCGTGAGAGTTCTCATTGAACGCCACCAAATCCCTGAAGTGTGGCCGTGCTAGTTCATGGAACGCGACTAGACTGAAAGTGTGCAGTATCACGAGTGTATCCGTAATCGTGAGAGTTCAATACATTGAACGCGACCGGGCTTGTAACATCCTGGCGGTGTTACGAGTGTATCCGTAATCGTGAGAGTTCAATACATTGAACGCGACCGGACTTGTAACATCCTGATGGTGTTACGAGTGTATCCGTAATCGTGAGAGTTCAATACGTTGAACGCAACCGGGCTTGTAACATCCTGGCGGTGTTACGAGTGTATCCGTAATCGTGAGAGTTCAATACATTGAACGCGACCGGACTTGTAACATCCTGATGGTGTTACGAGTGTATCCGTAATCGTGAGAGTTCAATACATTGAACGCGACCAGACTTGTAACACAGAAAAATTGGGCATCACTCAGAATCTAAGCCTAGCCGCCCCAAGCCCCTCTGATATCTGAGGACAAGCTGGAACGCAAGGGGGTTTATTTTCTGCCAAATTGCCTTGCCCTTTAACACGACAGAAAAAATTGGCGTCACGGACAGGATTGCCATGGATGAATTACTGCAAAAATATAAATGTGCCCCTTCCCAGACTGGGAAGGAGTGGGCTCAAAAGTTTTGGAAGGATGAAGAGAAAGTGGTAGAACGCATTGAGCAGTGTCAGGCTGTGCACAGGACTGGAATGAGAAAAGATAAAAGTGTTATCTGTGCAGTTTTAGGAGCCTGTTTATCTTGTGCTCAGCAAGAAGCTAAGGAAACCCCTGCTCCCACACTAATTTCTGAAGTAGAATATACAGCTTTGAAGTCGGAAAATGAGGTATTAAAGTCATCATTGGCCTTTGAGAGGGAGACAGGGAAAAATCTCACGAGTGAAAACAAGAACCTTGTGAGTGAAAACAAAAATCTTTTGGATGAGAATAAAAATCTCACAAGTGAAAACAAAAATCTCACGAGTGAAAACAAAAATCTTGTGAGTGAGAACAATCTTCTTAGACAACTATTGGAGAGGATGACTCGGTTGTTGGATAAAGTGCAACCCTCTCCCCCAGTTAAGCAAGTACGTAAATTAACGCATAGCACAAGCCCCGAAACTTGGGATGGTGACATTTGGTTTGACAGTGATGATGAAGAGGTTAAAGAGACCCCTGATTCCGAACCTCAATTGATTCCCTTACGGCACTTGGTTAAAACTGAGACTGCTGTTAATGATGATGATGAGATCCACACTACTGTGAGTACAATTCCGTGGTCACCAGCAGAACTGATAAAATTACAAGAGAAATACTCAAGGCGGTCAGGAGAATCAGAAGTTGAGTATGTGTGGCAAGTTTCTCTTGAGGGGGGAGACCGAATTATGTTAAGTGAAGAAGCTGGAGGCTTTTGGGGACCAGGAGTATTTTTAACTACCACACCAGGGGATCATAATTATTCTTTAACTGCACGAGCTGTATACTGGGCAGGTGGTATAGACCCTCAGGAGAGGGGGGAACCACTGGAGATTAAAGCTACAGGCTACTCCGACCTGGCTGCAGCAGTACAGAAAGCAGCCTGCCTACAAGCAATGTATGAGAGAAATGAGTTAAGGAAATCCCCGATGCTAGCTCCCATCGACCCAGCACGGTTAACCCCTCTCATTCGTGGCCTCCCTGACTGTCTCAAGGTGTTTGTAGGAAATACTCAAGATCGCTTACAAGCTGCTCGCGCAGATGCTGATCGTGGTCATAGTCGAGGTCGGCACACCCCCATACACACTTGGAGCAAATGTGTACAAGAAATAGATAGATACGGATGCCGAGTGGGCTGGGGCAGTTCGTCCAGTGGGAAGCCCCCAGATCATGCCCGGCAAGTTTGCCAAGTTCACACCCAAACCCCTAAATCCAATGGGAGGTTCAAACCTGATAAGGAATCAGGCACAATAAAATTGAGTCTGTCAGAAACATCTATACCCTTACCCCCCTCTAAAATTGCCAATGTTCGGCAATATTCATTGCCAGCAGCAGCCCTTACGGGGATTGACGGGGTTGGGTTGGAATTGGAGGAAAGAGACATCATTAAAAGGACTCATTCACCTTACAATTCACCGGTGTGGCCAGTAAAGAAACCAACCGGGCAGTGGCATTTTACAGCAGATTATCAACAGTTAAATGCTGATACTGCACCTTTAACTGCTGCAGTTCCAAACATTCCCCCACTACCGCTCACAACGCTTTGGCTAAGGTCCTAGCAGAGATTCCTGTTCCACCTGACAGCACGGTATATAACAAATCAGGAAAAGTACACTGGATTAACACCCGGTGGATCTCACCCTCTTTTAACCCTGCCGGTCGAATACGACCGAGCACGCTTTTGTTTTCTTGTGTTCACAGGAATCCTGAATGAACTGAGCGTGAACAGATGAATTAAAGAACCATTGAAGATAATCTTAAAATGCAACTAATGACTTGAATTAAAAATAGAATTAATTAATTAATTAAAATTAAAACAATTTATGCTGACTCTTCCAGACTGGAAAACTATAATACTGAGTGCTACAAAATGACCGAACCAAATTCAGATTGCTGGTATAATTTCACCTTCACCAAACCTATAATTGTATACTGTATTTGGGGCTACAGAGGCACAGAATTATTATTTGAATTTATGATTGATACAGCAACATCTGTGCCACTTGTAAAGGATAAGAAACCTCTGTCCCCACAAATCTTTAAAAATATACCAGCTCGGCCTCCTATTAGTCTAACTCCTCACACCTTCAACACCGGTCCTTACATAATTAAAATTACTGGTCAACAAGTACTGTTTAATCCATCATATTCCCTCAAACATGTGGAATTAGCAATGCGACCAATATCTCTGCAATTAGACCTACCTGTTCACCATTCCTGAGCACATCCTACACAGGATGGTCAACATGGTTACATGGACGGACCCTCATCTCTCCAAAACGATCAAAGAGAGATGTGACTGGTGTCTTGGGGACAGGACTGGGAATCCTAAACAGCATAGATGCTGAGGTACTTGCTAATAAACTAGTCACTACAACCAGTGATCTAAATAAATTGAAACACCCTTTACAATCTTCTCTTTCAGCTCTGGGAACAAACCAATGGCTCTTATTGGACATATTGCCTCGGTGGGGAGAGGTAAATGAGAAGGACCACCAGTTGATTACAGATGCACTTGATGTGGCCCAAAATAACGTTTCTCTGGCCCTCAGTTGTGTCCAAGCTCAGCTGTGGATGCAATCAATGGCAGCTGCAATTATACAGGAAGGTGAGGAAGGCACCTTACCTACTGAAATTCGGAAGGTAATTTGGGACAATGCAATTGAATTCGAAAAGAAATTCCAGTCCTGGTGGTACTTGGTTAATTTTACTTTTGACCCCACTGACAGCAAAGCCACGGCTTTTGTTTTAACCATATACAATGCTTCGGTATATACAATATACCCAATCATTGCACTGGGAATGAACCGACACGGAACTATACTCTATCCTATAGAGCATAGAGTATGGGCCCAACGAAATGGAAACAAATGGCAAACTGTTGATGTTGATGCATGCATTGTGCGAGAACAACAAGGGTTCATTTGTGAAAGTAATACCATCAAAGCCCAAGACATCTGTCTTGATACAGAACAAAAAATTTGTCATTTTGAAATACATCCCGATGAAAATCCCAAAACTATACTTGTATATACTGGAAATGGATGTGTTTGTATGAGAACCCTTTGTGATTCTATACTTGCAGATGAAACCACTGTAAATACTAATAACCCCTCAAATATCTGTATCTGTAATTTCACTGAAATTAGAGGATGTGACTTCAATTATTCAGCTCCTGTCACAACTCATCAACTGCTACAATCTAACTATATTTTATTTCAAAACCTACTATCTGCTCCTATTGGAATGAATCTCACACTGGTGAAAAGACTTTTACAACATGAGGATCTGAAGCAATTGTTGAAACAGGTTCAAGAGAATGGACAAAGGACTCTAATTACTGTCCATCACGATACAGAGAAGATCCACCGAGTGTTGGAAAGAGTTAAAAGAGACGGAGAACATGAGTGGTGGAACACCCTTTTTGGATGGTCCCCAACTGCCACAGGAATCCTCAACAAAATACTTCACCCTGTCGTTGTTTTATTAATACTCACTATATTGTGCTTTATTGTGTTGCTCATTCTATATGTTAAACTGTGGGTTATGATGAAACGCTTAGCTCATCTAGTATCCCCACAAGATGCATACATACTTGATAATCCTCACAACGAGGACACATATGATATTCCCACTTCCTTCTAAATATTGTGAAGCTTGAGTGACTATAGTCACGGGGTGGATTATGTGGAATGATTGCTGGAGGTAATTTAGGAATTAAATTTATATTAAAGGTACAGCGTTGAAGGTACAGCATTGAAGAAATCTTCAGGGTGGAATGTGGCGAATATGCAAGGAATCCATCCCACAGAAGTTCCCTAGGCAACCTTAGATGTTGGCAACACCAGGGGAGCTTGGTGCGCTGACTCTAAGAGAAACTACACGGAGGGTGGAGCGGAGTGAAGACACCGCGGCCAGGCTCTGTGATAAGACGGGAACTGGAAGTTACTATGGAACTGACAAGCTGCATATTTACTACCCTGAGCTGCATATTTACCACCCTGAGCCAACAGTCTGTCATTTTTTGACAAAATACTATCCTTTGGGTGAACTTCCTCATTATAATCTCATTATAATACCAGAGAACACACCTCCATCCCAAAGCTACCCACCTCCAAGGTGCGACCACCCCTCACTGAGCTTGCGCTCTGAATTTTTCTTGGTCTATACCTTTAAAAGTAGACGAGAAACTTTTACACCAATTACAATAGAGGTATGTATGACTAGAGTCACTCAAGCTCCACCTGTAAGGACAAATAATATAAAATGGCTTAAGAGAGGAAGGATGCCAGGGAAGATACCATCGCAGACCACCTTTGACACCTGGGATCAGTCGACGGGCTGAGCCTCTCTTCCCCCCCACAGGGACGCCTTTGGATAAGATTCGAACACTTGGTCATACCGAGTGCTTCCCCGGGAAACTTAGAAATCTCTATAGAGTTGCTTTATAACTTAACGCGTTTGTAGCCAGGCTATATTACTCACATTCTTGGTATCTGCACATGCTTTGCAAGCAGTAATTTTATCACCGGCAATCCAAAAGAACTTGTGTATCTGTTGCTTCAATAAACTGCACTATTCGCTAATCTAGCCGTGAGAGTTCTCATTGAACGCCACCAAATCCCTGAAGTGTGGCCGTGCTAGTTCATGGAACGCGACTAGACTGAAAGTGTGCAGTATCACGAGTGTATCCGTAATCGTGAGAGTTCAATACATTGAATGCGACCGGGCTTGTAACATCCTGGCGGTGTTACGAGTGTATCCGTAATCGTGAGAGTTCAATACGTTGAACGCAACCGGGCTTGTAACATCCTGGCGGTGTTACGAGTGTATCCGTAATCATGAGAGTTCAATACATTGAACGCGACCGGACTTGTAACATCCTGATGGTGTTACGAGTGTATCCGTAATCGTGAGAGTTCAATACGTTGAACGCGACCAGACTTGTAACACAGAAAAATTGGGCATCACTCAGAATCTAAGCCTAGCCGCCCCAAGCCCCTCTGATATCTGAGGACAAGCTGGAACGCAAGGGGGTTTATTTTCTGCCAAATTGCCTTGCCCTTTAACACGACAGAAAAAATTGGCGTCACGGACAGGATTGCCATGGATGAATTACTGCAAAAATATAAATGTGCCCCTTCCCAGACTGGGAAGGAGTGGGCTCAAAAGTTTTGGAAGGATGAAGAGAAAGTGGTAGAACGCATTGAGCAGTGTCAGGCTGTGCACAGGACTGGAATGAGAAAAGATAAAAGTGTTATCTGTGCAGTTTTAGGAGCCTGTTTATCTTGTGCTCAGCAAGAAGCTAAGGAAACCCCTGCTCCCACACTAATTTCTGAAGTAGAATATACAGCTTTGAAGTCGGAAAATGAGGTATTAAAGTCATCATTGGCCTTTGAGAGGGAGACAGGGAAAAATCTCACGAGTGAAAACAAGAACCTTGTGAGTGAAAACAAAAATCTTTTGGATGAGAATAAAAATCTCACAAGTGAAAACAAAAATCTCACGAGTGAAAACAAAAATCTTGTGAGTGAGAACAATCTTCTTAGACAACTATTGGAGAGGATGACTCGGTTGTTGGATAAAGTGCAACCCTCTCCCCCAGTTAAGCAAGTACGTAAATTAACGCATAGCACAAGCCCCGAAACTTGGGATGGTGACATTTGGTTTGACAGTGATGATGAAGAGGTTAAAGAGACCCCTGATTCCGAACCTCAATTGATTCCCTTACGGCACTTGGTTAAAACTGAGACTGCTGTTAATGATGATGATGAGATCCACACTACTGTGAGTACAATTCCGTGGTCACCAGCAGAACTGATAAAATTACAAGAGAAATACTCAAGGCGGTCAGGAGAATCAGAAGTTGAGTATGTGTGGCAAGTTTCTCTTGAGGGGGGAGACCGAATTATGTTAAGTGAAGAAGCTGGAGGCTTTTGGGGACCAGGAGTATTTTTAACTACCACACCAGGGGATCATAATTATTCTTTAACTGCACGAGCTGTATACTGGGCAGGTGGTATAGACCCTCAGGAGAGGGGGGAACCACTGGAGATTAAAGCTACAGGCTACTCCGACCTGGCTGCAGCAGTACAGAAAGCAGCCTGCCTACAAGCAATGTATGAGAGAAATGAGTTAAGGAAATCCCCGATGCTAGCTCCCATCGACCCAGCACGGTTAACCCCTCTCATTCGTGGCCTCCCTGACTGTCTCAAGGTGTTTGTAGGAAATACTCAAGATCGCTTACAAGCTGCTCGCGCAGATGCTGATCGTGGTCATAGTCGAGGTCGGCACACCCCCATACACACTTGGAGCAAATGTGTACAAGAAATAGATAGATACGGATGCCGAGTGGGCTGGGGCAGTTCGTCCAGTGGGAAGCCCCCAGATCATGCCCGGCAAGTTTGCCAAGTTCACACCCAAACCCCTAAATCCAATGGGAGGTTCAAACCTGATAAGGAATCAGGCACAATAAAATTGAGTCTGTCAGAAACATCTATACCCTTACCCCCCTCTAAAATTGCCAATGTTCGGCAATATTCATTGCCAGCAGCAGCCCTTACGGGGATTGACGGGGTTGGGTTGGAATTGGAGGAAAGAGACATCATTAAAAGGACTCATTCACCTTACAATTCACCGGTGTGGCCAGTAAAGAAACCAACCGGGCAGTGGCATTTTACAGCAGATTATCAACAGTTAAATGCTGATACTGCACCTTTAACTGCTGCAGTTCCAAACATTCCCCCACTACCGCTCACAACGCTTTGGCTAAGGTCCTAGCAGAGATTCCTGTTCCACCTGACAGCACGGTATATAACAAATCAGGAAAAGTACACTGGATTAACACCCGGTGGATCTCACCCTCTTTTAACCCTGCCGGTCGAATACGACCGAGCACGCTTTTGTTTTCTTGTGTTCACAGGAATCCTGAATGAACTGAGCGTGAACAGATGAATTAAAGAACCATTGAAGATAATCTTAAAATGCAACTAATGACTTGAATTAAAAATAGAATTAATTAATTAATTAAAATTAAAACAATTTATGCTGACTCTTCCAGACTGGAAAACTATAATACTGAGTGCTACAAAATGACCGAACCAAATTCAGATTGCTGGTATAATTTCACCTTCACCAAACCTATAATTGTATACTGTATTTGGGGCTACAGAGGCACAGAATTATTATTTGAATTTATGATTGATACAGCAACATCTGTGCCACTTGTAAAGGATAAGAAACCTCTGTCCCCACAAATCTTTAAAAATATACCAGCTCGGCCTCCTATTAGTCTAACTCCTCACACCTTCAACACCGGTCCTTACATAATTAAAATTACTGGTCAACAAGTACTGTTTAATCCATCATATTCCCTCAAACATGTGGAATTAGCAATGCGACCAATATCTCTGCAATTAGACCTACCTGTTCACCATTCCTGAGCACATCCTACACAGGATGGTCAACATGGTTACATGGACGGACCCTCATCTCTCCAAAACGATCAAAGAGAGATGTGACTGGTGTCTTGGGGACAGGACTGGGAATCCTAAACAGCATAGATGCTGAGGTACTTGCTAATAAACTAGTCACTACAACCAGTGATCTAAATAAATTGAAACACCCTTTACAATCTTCTCTTTCAGCTCTGGGAACAAACCAATGGCTCTTATTGGACATATTGCCTCGGTGGGGAGAGGTAAATGAGAAGGACCACCAGTTGATTACAGATGCACTTGATGTGGCCCAAAATAACGTTTCTCTGGCCCTCAGTTGTGTCCAAGCTCAGCTGTGGATGCAATCAATGGCAGCTGCAATTATACAGGAAGGTGAGGAAGGCACCTTACCTACTGAAATTCGGAAGGTAATTTGGGACAATGCAATTGAATTCGAAAAGAAATTCCAGTCCTGGTGGTACTTGGTTAATTTTACTTTTGACCCCACTGACAGCAAAGCCACGGCTTTTGTTTTAACCATATACAATGCTTCGGTATATACAATATACCCAATCATTGCACTGGGAATGAACCGACACGGAACTATACTCTATCCTATAGAGCATAGAGTATGGGCCCAACGAAATGGAAACAAATGGCAAACTGTTGATGTTGATGCATGCATTGTGCGAGAACAACAAGGGTTCATTTGTGAAAGTAATACCATCAAAGCCCAAGACATCTGTCTTGATACAGAACAAAAAATTTGTCATTTTGAAATACATCCCGATGAAAATCCCAAAACTATACTTGTATATACTGGAAATGGATGTGTTTGTATGAGAACCCTTTGTGATTCTATACTTGCAGATGAAACCACTGTAAATACTAATAACCCCTCAAATATCTGTATCTGTAATTTCACTGAAATTAGAGGATGTGACTTCAATTATTCAGCTCCTGTCACAACTCATCAACTGCTACAATCTAACTATATTTTATTTCAAAACCTACTATCTGCTCCTATTGGAATGAATCTCACACTGGTGAAAAGACTTTTACAACATGAGGATCTGAAGCAATTGTTGAAACAGGTTCAAGAGAATGGACAAAGGACTCTAATTACTGTCCATCACGATACAGAGAAGATCCACCGAGTGTTGGAAAGAGTTAAAAGAGACGGAGAACATGAGTGGTGGAACACCCTTTTTGGATGGTCCCCAACTGCCACAGGAATCCTCAACAAAATACTTCACCCTGTCGTTGTTTTATTAATACTCACTATATTGTGCTTTATTGTGTTGCTCATTCTATATGTTAAACTGTGGGTTATGATGAAACGCTTAGCTCATCTAGTATCCCCACAAGATGCATACATACTTGATAATCCTCACAACGAGGACACATATGATATTCCCACTTCCTTCTAAATATTGTGAAGCTTGAGTGACTATAGTCACGGGGTGGATTATGTGGAATGATTGCTGGAGGTAATTTAGGAATTAAATTTATATTAAAGGTACAGCGTTGAAGGTACAGCATTGAAGAAATCTTCAGGGTGGAATGTGGCGAATATGCAAGGAATCCATCCCACAGAAGTTCCCTAGGCAACCTTAGATGTTGGCAACACCAGGGGAGCTTGGTGCGCTGACTCTAAGAGAAACTACACGGAGGGTGGAGCGGAGTGAAGACACCGCGGCCAGGCTCTGTGATAAGACGGGAACTGGAAGTTACTATGGAACTGACAAGCTGCATATTTACTACCCTGAGCTGCATATTTACCACCCTGAGCCAACAGTCTGTCATTTTTTGACAAAATACTATCCTTTGGGTGAACTTCCTCATTATAATCTCATTATAATACCAGAGAACACACCTCCATCCCAAAGCTACCCACCTCCAAGGTGCGACCACCCCTCACTGAGCTTGCGCTCTGAATTTTTCTTGGTCTATACCTTTAAAAGTAGACGAGAAACTTTTACACCAATTACAATAGAGGTATGTATGACTAGAGTCACTCAAGCTCCACCTGTAAGGACAAATAATATAAAATGGCTTAAGAGAGGAAGGATGCCAGGGAAGATACCATCGCAGACCACCTTTGACACCTGGGATCAGTCGACGGGCTGAGCCTCTCTTCCCCCCCACAGGGACGCCTTTGGATAAGATTCGAACACTTGGTCATACCGAGTGCTTCCCCGGGAAACTTAGAAATCTCTATAGAGTTGCTTTATAACTTAACGCGTTTGTAGCCAGGCTATATTACTCACATTCTTGGTATCTGCACATGCTTTGCAAGCAGTAATTTTATCACCGGCAATCCAAAAGAACTTGTGTATCTGTTGCTTCAATAAACTGCACTATTCGCTAATCTAGCCGTGAGAGTTCTCATTGAACGCCACCAAATCCCTGAAGTGTGGCCGTGCTAGTTCATGGAACGCGACTAGACTGAAAGTGTGCAGTGTTACGAGTGTATCCGTAATCGTGAGAGTTCAATACATTGAACGCGACCGGGCTTGTAACATCCTGGCGGTGTTACGAGTGTATCCGTAATCGTGAGAGTTCAATACATTGAACGCGACCGGACTTGTAACATCCTGATGGTGTTACGAGTGTATCCGTAATCGTGAGAGTTCAATACGTTGAACGCAACCGGGCTTGTAACATCCTGGCGGTGTTACGAGTGTATCCGTAATCGTGAGAGTTCAATACGTTGAACGCGACCAGACTTGTAACACAGAAAAATTGGGCATCACTCAGAATCTAAGCCTAGCCGCCCCAAGCCCCTCTGATATCTGAGGACAAGCTGGAACGCAAGGGGGTTTATTTTCTGCCAAATTGCCTTGCCCTTTAACGCGACACGTGGTCCCAGCATAGACCCTTGAGCGTCATGGGTCTGGCTTAGTTGCATCTGCTGCTGCTAGTGCTCTTTCACCCTTCCAGATCACGGCTTGCTTCTTCATGCTGTAGTTTGCCTTGCCAGCAGAGGGCTTTTTCACTTTCAGAAGTTTCTCTCTTTCCTAAATGAATAAACTTTCTACCAAGAAGGCCGTTGGACAGTTCCTGAGGGTCAGCCAAGGGCTCAACTGAGGAGTGCCTTCAATGAAGCAAATTTCTGCAGGCGACTGTAGCTCATGAAGGAGCATCAAGCCCACCCTTTTCTTTTGCCAAAGCAACTGTGCTCTGAGAGAGGGCTGTGACCAGCCACGGAGCTCTGGCTATCCCTGCAAAGTGGTGTTTGGATGCAGAGAAGCTGTGCTCTGAAGCCCCCGTGCCCTGTAGCCACAAAGGGACAGCGCTCTTCCCGTCATCGTGGCTGGTAGGCAGGACCAGTCCCCCGGCCCGTTTGCCCGGAAACCCCTCCGACCACGGGGGCTGCAGGGCCGGGAGCCCCAGAGTCACTGCACGCGGACAGGAAGCACAGGCGGCCTGCTTTTGGAGGGCAGAGCCCAGCAGCTGAGCCAGCCTTTCGTCTTCAGCCCCCCAGGACTGGGGATCACCTATTGAAACGGTCTCCTCAGCACCCAGTGGGTGGGAAGCCATCCATGTGGGTGGAAGAGTTAGTCTGCAGTTTAGTATTTATTTGTCTGAATGAATGACAGGCACTAATAACATAATGACGTCTCCAAAGATTATATGCTCCAACTGTAAGACAGTATAGTAACTCTTGTTCGAGGTTAACTGCCGTCTTCAGCTCAGCCCCACACAGCTGCTCACTTACTCCCCCCCAGCGGAACGGGGAGTGAACTGGAAGGGTAAAAGCGTGACAACTTGTGGCTTGAGGTAGAGACAATTTAATAGGGAAAGCAAAAGCTGCAGGTGCAGGCAAAGCAAAATAAGGAATTCCTTCACTAATGCCCACCGGCAGGCAGCTGTTCAGCTGTCTCCAGGAAAGCAGGGCTCCATCACGCGTACCGGTTACTTGGGAAGACAAACACCACAACTCCAAGTGTCTTCCTTCCTCCCTCCTCTCCACCCCTTGTATTGCTGAACATGACATCATATGTTATGGAATATCCCTTTGGGCAGCGGGGGTCAGCTGCCCCAGCTGTGTCCCATCCCAACTTCTTGCCCACCCCCAGCCTACTCGCTGGCAGGGCTAAAAGATGCCTAAATGATGCCTAAATGATGCTGTCTGAAATACCAAATCCGGGAGCAGATGGAGGAGCCAAGTTGGGACCAATGGGGAAAAAAGTAATTAGGGCTGAGTTGTTTCTTTGGGTGGGAGGCTGGACTGGAGAAAGTGAAGTACAAGTACAAGACATCTGAGGGGGTCGAAGAGAAGACACAGCCAAGGCCTTGGTGACTGGCATGAAACGCCGATGGCAAGCAGAAGACAAA
The DNA here is from genome assembly GCF_030936135.1 of Gavia stellata. Classification (NCBI taxonomy): domain Eukaryota; kingdom Metazoa; phylum Chordata; class Aves; order Gaviiformes; family Gaviidae; genus Gavia; species Gavia stellata. The sequence continues at coordinate 81,039,106 of NC_082637.1, read as the reverse complement.
GGTAAGGAGAGGGAGTGGAAAGCGGTGCTGTAATAGCCCCAGATGTGTGTGCAGAGGCGGGAGTGCCGCGGGGGCTGACAGCCCGTTGTGACATCACCGTGTGGTAGAGGGTGACGTCACCTGGAGGTGGACTGTGATATCAGCGAGTGATGGACTGTCACCTCGAGTCCCTCGCTGCTGATCTTTGGGCGCGGGCAGAGCCTGGCCCAGACTGGCTCGTGCCTGCACTCCTGCCACGCGTGCCTGCGAGGTCTGGAGGGTCGAGCGAGGCTTCTCGTGGTGCTGGGTGGTGCTTTGGGGTTTGCTGTTGGCAGCTCTTGGTGCCATCCCAGAGCCATCCCATCCCCTGTATTTCCCCGGCCCTGCCTGGTTCAGGCATTCGGGCACCGCGGGGCGTGCCTGAGCAGCGGAGGTGAGTTGTGTGGGGAAATGTCCTGCCGCGGTGGCCGTGGGGTGGGCGAAGGGGCTCGGGGAGCCCGAAGGCTGTCCTTGTTGAGCGGCCTGAGCATTTCCTCCTCCCCTCTGGGGGCCAATGAGTGACCATGGCCTCTCTCCATATTGCAGCGTTTGACACCCTTTGGAAGTGCCGGCACCAGCAAGGGGGAGCAGCTCCTCATCCTCAGCTCTCCCCAACCCGCTGTGGAGCACAGAGATGGCCTCTGAGACAGAGTGGAGCTGCCCCATCTGCCACGATGTTCGAAATGACATCTCTTATGCAGTGCCCTGTCTCCACCAGTTCTGCCTGGGCTGCATCTTGCGCTGGACAGAGGTGAAACCAGATTGCCCCCTCTGCAGAAGACCGATAGAGACTGTCAGGTTTTCTGTGCAGGGAGACGACGACTATCTACAGTGTGTCATCACACTCCCTGAGGAGTCGCCAGATGCCAGCAGCCAGGCAGGAGGAGCTCCCGGCCGCATGGCCGAAAACAGCCCCCATGGCCCCGTAGCGTCCCCTCCATCTTCTCCGCAGGGGACACTGTCCCCAGCTGAGCAGGGGGCTGCAGGGTCCCAGGCTGTGGGTGGCCTCCTGCCTGAGGTCTGGGCAGAACTCTTCCAAAGACAAAAGCGTCTCCTCCATCCCGTGCTGCCCTGGCTGCGCCAGGAGCTGGAAGCAATATACGGGGCCCGCTGGTGGCAGGCAAAGAGTGCAGAGAGCAGCATCCTGCACGCTCTCTGCGTCTGCGGTCCAGATGAGGATGACATGGTCCAGATGCTGCAGGGCTGCCTGGAGGAATATACAGCACTGCTGGTCCACGGCGTCATTGATATCATTGTGCGCCAGTGCGGTGAGGAGGCCCGGAGGCTGCTGCGCTCCCATGCTGCCGGGGAGGAGGACGTCAGCCCTGCGGCCAGCTCCAGCTCCACCAGCTCCAGCTCCAGCAGCTCCAGCTGCACCAGCTCCCGGGAGGGCACTCCTGACTCCAGCCTGGCCTCCTCCAGCAGCCCTGCAGGCTCCGACGGGGAGGAGCAAGCCAGCACGTCGGAGGCTGCCACGGGCTGGGGTCCCCGCCGCCCCCCATCTGCGCCCATCCCTGCAGAGCAGGGGCAGCCCCCGGAGGAGCCGGGGGAGGCGGTGGTGGCGGCAGGTCCCTCTGCCCAGGGCTGCAGTCGCAGCCCCTCCGCTCCTGGCCGGGGCAGGAACAGCTCGCCCGGGGGGCCCCGGCGCCCCCCAAAGAGGAGGGCCCCCAGCCCCCAGGACTCTTCCCCGCCCTGCAAGAGGCCGCCTCGCCGCCGGCACTCGTAGGGCTCCATTAACTCTTTATTCAAAAAAAGGAAATAAATGCCTATTTTCCTGACAAAGTCTCTCGTTGCTGCTTTCTCCCTCTTCTCATGGTGCCTTTCCCTGTCCCTCACACCCCACTGTCGGCCAAGGGCCCTCGGAGCCCCAGGGCCTTGTTGGCAGCTCCTCCTCCTGCAGAAAATCCTGCTGTAGCCGAGACAATGGAAGAGGTTCTGAAAAAGCACCCGGGTGATGCTTAGAGAGGAGCAATGAGTGAAAGAGTGACCAGGCATTCCTCAGGCAAGGAGAGGAAATCTCTGGTAACGCCTAACACAATTTCTGCATAAGGCATTATAGGAAAAAGGTACAGTTTGCTATTGCAAAATCAGAGGAAACAGGTGATATGAAGACCAGTGAGAGTTCATTTAAACAGCGGGGGAGAAAAAGACCTATGCATTAATGTAAAAATGAATATTCTAAAAGGAGGGCAGGAAGAAAGGGAAAGGTACAGCAAATTAGGGATAGGAAAAGGAGGTAATTGCAGAAGCGCTGTTCATAGAAACAATAATAATACATACAGATCTTGCAGGCATGTTTAAAAGGAATGAATAAACAACAAAACAAAACAAAGCCAACCAACCAACCAACCAAAACCCAGAAAAAAATACATGTGTGGTGTTTCTTTAAAACTTTGGAAAGTGTTTTCAGACACGTTCAGTTTGTATTCTGGGTGACCCTTTTGCTGGAGAGCAGGAAGCAATTACTGAAGGCAGTCCAAGAAGGAAGGAGAAGGTCGTAACATTTAGCACATCATCTCTTTGTTTCTGATGTTTCTCCAAGATCCCTAGCACAGGGAATTCCAAACACAGAGAAGGTTAGCGTATGGAATACACTGGCAAATTTGCAGCCTGCAGGCCTCTGTAGCAAGCAGCAAGCACAGGAACTAAACAGGCAGTCACTGTCCTGATGTGTGCTGCTGGCACTTGACCCAGTGTTGGCTTCACTGATAAAGTGGGCTGCTGTGAGCCCCCGTGGTAACCCTGTTAGACGCGTCTGTTCCGTCTGCAGGCACGATTCAGCCCACAAGTGCCTGGATGGCAAGAAAGTGCTCCCAGGAGGATGGAGGGGAGCTCAGCCGGCCAACAGCCTCACACAGGTGCCGTGCAGAACGGTAGCAAGGGAACAGCTCGGGAAGGTAAGCCTCGCTGCTCCCCCAGGAAAAAGCAAAGGGCAGGAAAAGAGGTGAAGAGTAACACACTCCAAAGCCTAGCTTTTCTTGCCCACCCCCAGCCTACTCGCTGGCAGGGCTAAAAGGTGCCTAAATGATGCCTAAATGATGCTGTCTGAAATACCAAATCTGGGAGCAGATGGAGGAGCCAAGTTGGGACCAATGGGGAAAAAAGTAATTAGGGCTGAGTTGTTTCTTTGGGTGGGAGGCTGGACTGGAGAAAGTGAAGTACAAGTACAAGACATCTGAGGGGGCCGAAGAGAAGACACAGCCAAGGCCTTGGTGACTGGCATGAAACACCGATGGCAAGCAGAAGACACAGGTAAGGAGAGGGAGTGGAAAGTGGTGCTGCAGTAGCCCCAGATGTGTGTGCAGAGGTGGGAGTGCCGCGGGGGCGGACAGCCCCTTGTGACATCACCGTGTGGTAGAGGGTGACGTCACCTGGAGGTGGACTGTGATATCAGCGAGTGATGGACTGTCACCTCGAGTCCCTCGCTGCTGATCTTTGGGCGCGGGCAGAGCCTGGCCCAGCCTGGCTCGTGCCTGCACTCCTGCCACACGTGCCTGCGAGGTCTGGAGGGTCGAGCGAGGCTTCTCGTGGTGCTGGGTGGGGGTGCTTTGGGGGCTGCCGTCGGCAGCTCTCGGTGCCCGTCCCGGAGCCATCCCCTGTGTTTCCCCGGCCCTGCCTGGTTCAGGCATTCGGGCACCGCGGGGTGTGCCTGAGCAGTGGAGGTGAGCTGTGTGGGGAAATGTCCTGCCGGGGTGGCCGTGGGGTGGGCGATGGGGCTCGGGGAGCCCGAAGGCTGTCCTTGTTGAGCGGCCTGAGCATTTCCTCCTCCCCTCTGGGGGCCAACGAGTGACCATGGCCTCTCTCCATATTGCAGCGTTTGACACCCTTTGGAAGTGCCGGCACCAGCAAGGGGGAGCAGCTCCTCATCCTCAGCTCTCCCCAACCCGCTGTGGAGCACAGAGATGGCCTCTGAGACAGATTGGAGCTGCCCCATCTGCCATGATGTTCGAGATGACGTCTCTTATGCAGTGCCCTGTCTCCACCAGTTCTGCCTGGGCTGCATCTTGCGCTGGACAGAGGTGAAACCAGATTGCCCCCTCTGCAGAAGACCGATAGAGACTGTCAGGTTTTCTGTGCAGGGAGACAACGACTATATACAGTGTGTCATCACACTCCCTGAGGAGTCGCCAGACGCCAGCAGCCAGGCAGGAGGAGCTCCCGGCCGCATGGCCGAAAACAGCCCCCATGGCCCTGTAGCGTCCCCTCCATCTTCTTCGGAGGGGACACTGTCCCCAGCTGAGCAGGGGGCTGCAGGGCCCCAGGCTGTGGCCGGCCTCCTGCCTGAAGTCTGGGCAGAACTCTTCCAAAGACGAGAGCGTCTCCTCGATCCCGTGCTGCCCTGGCTGCGCCAGGAGTTGGAGGCAATATACGGGGCCCGCTGGTGGCAGGCAAAGAGTGCAGAGAGCAGCATCCTGCACGCTCTCTGCATCTACGGTCCAGATTGTGATGTCATGGTCCAGATGCTGCAGAACAACCTGGAGGAATATACAGCACCGCTGGTCCACGGCGTCATTGATATCATTGTGCGCCAGTGCGGTGAGGAGGCCCGGAGGCTGCTGCGCTCCCATGCTGCCGGGGAGGAGGACGACAGCCCTGCGGCCAGCTCCAGCTCCACCAGCTCCAGCTCCAGCAGCTCCAGCTGCACCAGCTCCCGGGAGGGCACTCCTGACTCCAGCCTGGCCTCCTCCAGCAGCCCTGCAGGCTCCGACGGGGAGGAGCAAGCCAGCACGTCGGAGGCTGCCACGGGCTGGGGTCCCCGCTGCCCCCCATCTGCGCCCATCCCTGCAGAGCAGGGGCAGCCCCCGGAGGAGCCGGGGGAGGCAGTGGCGGCGGCAGGTCCCTCTGCCCAGGGCTGCAGCCGCAGCCCCTCCGCTCCCGGCCAGGGCAGGGACAGCTCGCCCGGGGGGCCCCGGCGCCCCCCAAAGAGGAGGGCCCCCAGCTCCCAGGACTCTTCCCCGCCCTGCAAGAGGCCGCCTCGCCGCCGGCACTCGTAGGGCTCCATTAACTCTTTATTCAAAAAAAGGAAATAAATGCCTATTTTCCTGACAAAGTCTCTCGTTGCTGCTTTCTCCCTCTTCTCATGGTGCCTTTCCCTGTCCCTCACACCCCACTGTCGGCCAAGGGCCCTCGGAGCCCCAGGGCCTTGTTGGCAGCTCCTCCTCCTGCAGAAAATCCTGCTGTAGCCGAGACAATGGAAGAGGTTCTGAAAAAGCACCCGGGTGATGCTTAGAGAGGAGCAATGAGTGAAAGAGTGACCAGGCATTCCTCAGGCAAGGAGAGGAAATCTCTGGTAATGCCTAACACAATTTCTGCATAAGGCATTATAGGAAAAAGGTGCAGGTTGCTATTGCAAAATCAGAGGAAACAGGTGATATGAGGACCAGTGGGAGTTCATTTAAACAGCGGGGGAGAAAAAGACCTATGCATTAATGTAAAAATGAATATTCTAAAAGGAGGGCAGGAAGAAAGGGAAAGGTACAGCAAATTAGGGATAGGAAAAGGAGGTAATTGCAGAAGCGCTGTTCATAGAAACAATAATAATACATACAGATCTTGCAGGCATGTTTAAAAGGAATGAATAAACAACAAAACAAAACAAAGCCAACCAACCAACCAACCAAAACCCAGAAAAAAATACATGTGTGGTGTTTCTTTAAAACTTTGGAAAGTGTTTTCAGACACGTTCAGTTTGTATTCTGGGTGACCCTTTTCCTGGAGAGCAGGAAGCAATTACTGAAGGCAGTCCAAGAAGGAAGGAGAAGGTCGTAACATTTAGCACATCATCTCTTTGTTTCTGATGTTTCTCCAAGATCCCTAGCACAGGGAATTCCAAACACAGAGAAGGTTAGCGTATGGAATACACTGGCAAATTTGCAGCCTGCAGGCCTCTGTAGCAAGCAGCAAGCACAGGAACTAAACAGGCAGTCACTGTCCTGACGTGTGCTGCTGGCACTTGACCCAGTGTTGGCTTCACTGATAAAGTGGGCTGCTGTGAGCCCCCGTGGTAACCCTGTTAGACGCGTCTGTTCCGTCTGCAGGCACGATTCAGCCCACAAGTGCCTGGATGGCAAGAAAGTGCTCCCAGGAGGATGGAGGGGAGCTCAGCCGGCCAACAGCCTCACACAGGTGCCGTGCAGAACGGCAGCAAGGGAACAGCTCGGGAAGGTAAGCCTCGCTGCTCCCCCAGGAAAAAGCAAAGGGCAGGAAAAGAGGTGAAGAGTAACACACTCCAAAGCCTAGCTTTTCTTGCCCACCCCCAGCCTACTCGCTGGCGGGGCGGTGTGAGACACACAAAGTTGCTTTGAACTCTTCTTACCAAAATGGTTAAATGGACAGAATTCACTCTCCAGACTATTAGCAAGCCCTGGATCAAGACCATTAGTCTTCTGCAAAGATCCCTCACAACTGTAGTTTATCCATTGATCCAGAGAGAACTACTGTGGACAATCTGCGTTTCAGCCTGCGTTTCTCTGCACCGCTCGGGATGTTGCACTGTACTGCCTCATCCCGCTGAGGTTGGACAAGGAGAAAACGTTACGCTTTGCCAAGTAAGCAGATACTAAACTGGTGAGTGCCATGGAAATACATAATCTAGACACATCCAGTAAGGGTTAAAACCCAAAACAACAGTCCCATCGTGTGTCCCCCTCCTTTTTCCCCTTCATTTTTAAAAGCTCGTTTTGATGTTCATCAGATACCTCATTTGAAGTGGTTACAAACATTTCTACTGGGAGTCGCTAAGTAGAGCTGAATTTGTCTTGGAAATGGAACGCAAAACGGAGATGACCATTTCAGGTCTCTTGCAATTTTGTTTCAAGCAGTTTTGAAGACTGCTTCAGATCTCTTTGGAAATAGCAGACAAGAAGTACTAAGGCACAAGAGTGGTCGTGACAGAGAAAGAGGAAAGGTAAACAGGAATAAGGATAATGGCAATTATGAAAAGAATAATAATAGCAAAACACAGTTATTTGGCTTTTCAGTTGGTACTCTAGGGAGAGAGGAAGTTGTGATTGGTGTCTTTCTCAAGCCAAATTGTGACAATTAACTACCTTCCCAAGAAAAGCTTCCAGCTGATTGAATGGGGCTATGCTCCTGCTTTCGCCTCTCTATCTTACGTGGAAAATGCTTTCCAGAGCGCCTTGTGTTCCGTAAGAGCAAAGGAAGTTAAAGGGAGGCATTTTCAGTTTCATGAAGCACATGCCTAAAAGAAGGATGACCCTTTTCAACTCTCTTTTTCTGCCTTATGTTGAGATTGGGTGAATACTGGACACTGCTGAGCAGCAGGACCATGGTTCAGACAGGCACTTGACACCACGCCTCATTTTAAGCTAAGCATTTACTAAACAAAGAGCCAGCTAGGGCTTGCGGGATCCTCATTCACTTTTTAACCTGATGCAGGCATTTAAGGCAAGAGGTCTTTTCAGATGAGTAGCACCTTCCAAATGCTTTGCAAATGTTCAGAACATTTTGCAAGCACTGGCATTGTCTTACAGGAGAGCTGTGTTGCACAGCTTCACCTCTGTGCAGCTTTCCATGCGAGTACCTTTGCCATCTCTGGCACTACAAAATCCTGTCAGGAGAAGTCAGAGTGACAAGTATGAAATAAAATTGATCCCCACTGAGAACTTGGGTTATCTTGACCGGTTCTTGTTTGGCTCGCAGGGGTGGATTGACCGCACAGGTGCGTGACATAGCCCTGGTGCGACAGCTGCATCTCCGCTGGGTGTATTTGCGGTCCTCTAGTCCCGTCGTGTCCAAAGTAGGGTGCAGGAAGGAAATACTAGCACTTCAGTAGTGCTCGTACACAATTTGTAAAGAAATAAATGTATGTACATAGAGGGGGGACGCTCGGAATTTTTCTCCTGAATAGGGTGCACCATCAATGAAGTCTGGAGGCCGCTGCTACAGCCGTCCCTCTAGGAGAATCTTTGCCCAGTCGTCCAGGAAGCCCCCCTGGAGGAGTGAAACTCGGGAAAACTGAGCTAAGCCACTTCCCATTCCCAATGGCGATTCCAGTTAAGCAGCTACGTGGGCGTTTCAAGGATTGTTCCTCTTCCCTCTTATTTTTCACGCCCTTTATGTTGAGACCAAGGTAAACACAGAACGGGTACGAAATGCGCCCTGACCGTTTCTGCATTCAGCAGAGTTTCTCCTCCAGCTTGCCTGCATCTGAGGCTGTGCTTACCAGGATTTCCTCTTTCCCTGGTTGCGATGGTGCAGAGGCACACCAATTTAAATGTCACAGAGGCTCACAAAATCAACACAGGGAGGTAACAAACGCCAACTTCTATTTAAACCAAAATTGCTCAGCAGAAAACCTAACCTGAACTGAGGCTTCTCAACTCGTTCAACACCCTGACCACGTCAGCGAAACCACAGGTTCAGGATGATGTGTGAGGAACTGACACCGCACAGCCGGCTGCAGAAATGAGGATTCGCAACGTGCACACTCGCTCACCTACAAGGTGAGGGCTCTCCACCTCGAGGAGGTGCCCTGGGCAGCACCCACACCCCCGGGGACACGCCACAGCCCCACAACCACCACGACTGACAGACACCCCGCACTCCCCCGAGGGGGCTCCATTTATACCCGAGTCGGACCGGAGCCATGGTCGTATATGGTCAGCGCTCTAGAAACTTCCCTGGACCGAGGCCTTTCATTGGCTGAGGGCCCTGCCTGTCCACCGAACGGCCCTGCCTTTCCCGCCCACCCCCCAAGTACATCTTTTTCTGGCTGAAAAAGACTGCAGCTTGAGTGTCCTATACGGAATTCTGCTTCAGTGAGCCCTGGAGCCCCACAGCTCTTTTCCTCACCGAGTTAATGACCAACCTGGAAAAATCTTTGACATGCACGTTTGCAGGCATTCATGCTAGCACAGGGCAGATCAGAGAAAGTGGTCTGTGCTGTGAACTGTTAATCTACAGATCAGCCCAAACAAGAGCGGAAAAGGAGGAACATGTTAATTAAGCTATATTGTAAAGTATGGCCTCAGGAAAGTGAGTCAGTTAACAGTTCCGTTTGGTTTTCCTTCTTTTTGATATGGGAAAAATATTTACCACCTGGAGTTATTAACTCCCTTATACATTTTTTCGGTGAAACAGGACGCTCCCCCAAGTTGTTCCTTTCTCCTTTCACTTCCCAGAGTTAGAATATTCTGCAACAGAGCGTGACTTTCTTCTGGGAGTAAACCGTAAGTAAGTTGCAGTCCCTTTGTACTTGAAAGTGGCATGCATTTGAATTCAGTGCTGTACACAGAAGCTGGTGTTGCTGATGTAGAGTTTTGCAGATTCAGCTGCCCTGCACACCGCTCATGAGAGAGAGCGGGCTGGGCTGCAAAATTCAGACAGGTTGGAGGCAGGCTCTTACCTTTGCCAGGTATGTATGGGAAGAACTGTCGTGAGGTTGATAAGCTAAACCAAGAGGCCTATTGTAAAACTAGCTATTTTGTACAAACTTGCATGCTTTGGTAGTCTTTAAAGCCCTTGAGGAGGAACAGAGAAGGCTGATAAAGAGGAACTTCTTGCTCTAGAAGGTCACGAAGCTGAAAAGTTGCCACACAAGTGTAAAGTCAGCAGAAATCAGCAGTAACTGGGGGAACGGTAAAGACAGCAGGGGCAGAGCACGACCACCGACTCAACTGAAGGCCGAGTTCACTTACACCACACCACACCCCCTTCAAGGGGCATGCGTGCTAATTTAAATGCAACCAGCCAATAAGGAAGGTAGTGTTAATCAATATCCAATGAGTGTAAACTTAGGCGGGTCTCTGCTCATCACGTAACGAGAGAAACGTTGTAGTTTTTGTACGGAGCAGAGCTAGCTTTGTGAAGTATCCCCTAGCTCCCGGCTTTGCGCAAATCCGTAATAAAGAAATACCTCGACCCTGGGTGGATTGGCTTGCACACCGGGCAAAGGTCCCTCTTTTCGGGACAATAGTATGACAATACCATCTGTCTAATACCCTTCAGAGTATGTAAGAACCTACTCAGTGTGTGTAGTGTGTAGTGTGTGTAGTACCATTACTGTAACGTGATTCTTGCTTTGTTACCCTTCAGTATAAAAGACCCCATGCGTTTCTGAGAGGCGTGCTGGCTGATGTTAAATGCCTGGCACCCCATTCCGCACACTGGCAATAAAGACAGATATCTCGAGTCGGTGTGTTGATTGGTGTCTTGCACACCGGGTGAAGAACCCGGATTTAGGGACAACAGTTTTGTTTGGCTTTGTATTGGTTTGGTTTGGTTTCGTTTGGTTTTACAGCAGACAACAAATACACTTGGAGCCAAACAACAGTAGAATGAATACGATAAGAATTTATTAGAAGCCTGAGGAAGCTTGGGTTGTTTTTAGAAATCGGTACATCGCTTGGACACGTGCCAGAGTATATTATTGAAGTTTCTACTTTTGGGGTTCTGACTAAGGATGTGTTGTCATTAAAGATTAAGAGAAACTGAATGCCTTTATGTTAGCTATTAGTTAGAAACTGAATGCCTTTGAACTATGTCTTAGCTTGCTGTCTTAAAACAATGACTGTGGATAAATAATATGATCTGCAGAGTTAGGAGCCAATGAAAAAGCAATTCAGGTTGTTACAAATCTGTTATATAAAAACTCATCTACACAATGTATGTAGGTGAGCAGGCACTTCTTTCTGGCAGCGCTGGACGCACAGGGGATCGCTCCACCTAGTGTGCGTGCCTAGCTTCTCCGCTACCAAAGTTATATACAATCAAAAGTACACGTATTCATCATATTTTCCAAGAAACAATTAACATATTCATACAACTTCCGAGAACTCATTAATATATGTAAATGCTCGTGACGCATGCGCCTTCAGGTACACAGGTGGTCGTCTAAGGTCCTCTGGTGGTTGTCCATAGTCTTCCTCATGGTATCCTCTGGTTGAACCCAACCTTTGCGCATGCTCAGGTTGGTTGCAAAATCCCATTCTTGGAATCTTCTTAAGTTTTCCCCGGTTTACGGACCAGGCCTACTTTCTAGCTTATAATTTTCTGTCAATTTCCATGCCTATGAATAATCAATGGTTATTTCTATTAGTATCTATCGATTGGCATTCTTGATATTCATATCAAGATGGGGAGGGTAAGGGGATTTTCAAGCAGCATCACTGGTGCATAGCAGGTCACACTGTCACAGGACTCAAACACAACTTTTCTATTCAATTCTTCATCGTTCCATCTCGTTACTGTTAGTTCCTCAGTATGGAACGGCGACTCCCTGGTGAGGTTCCTATGGTTATCCTACCTTATTTATTTATTAATTAAATTTAACCTTTTCTATATATATATAAAAAATATATTTTGATTTTTAAAAAATCAGAATATTTACAACAGTTCCCCCCTTTGAAAGTTTTGAAAATTATTTCAATACTTTCATTTTTAATCAGTTAAACATATTATAAGCTTCAAGTACAGATGTCAAATGAGTTAAACGGTTCATCATCCTCCAATTTATAATATATAATATTACTGATAGAATAAGACTGATTAGAATCAATATCAGGAGAACCACAGTGGGGTGGCATAACTTATTTAGGATGCCTGTAGCAGTAGGTGACCATCCGAATAGAGTGTCCCACCATTTATGTTCCGCATCCTTTTCCACCGTCTCTAAAACACGATGTATCTCTTTCACATTGTGGTGCACAGTTATTCAAGTTCTTTGTCTGTTTTCCTTGACCTTTTTCAAAATTTTGATTAAATCTTGGTGTTGTAGCAATTGTTTCACTAAAGTGAGATTCATTCCAATGGGTCTAGGCAACAGTTCCTGAATTAAGGTATAATTAGATTGCAAAAGCTGGTGAGATGTGACTGGGGCTAAATAAGAAAAATCACATCTCGTGATTTCAGTGAAATTATAAACACAAAAATTTGAGTGGTTTCTAGTATCTGTAACATCATTTATGGATATAAAATCACAAGCTGTTCTCAAACATACACATCCCTTATCAATATATATAATCACTGTTTCGGGGTTTTCATCAGGGCGAGTCTTAAAATGACAAACATTTTGTTCAGTATCTAAACAGATATCCTGACCTCTGATTGTGTTATCTTCACAGATGAACCCTTGTTGTTCTCATACAACACAAGATTCCAAATCCACAGTTTGCCACTTCTGTCCCACCTTTTGGGCCTATACTTTATGCTCAAATGGATAGAGTATGGTTCCGTTGTGATTCAATCCTAATGCAATAACAGGGTAAATCAAATATATTCAAGCATTGTGTATAGTTAATACAAAAGTTGTGGCTGTACTTGTGACGGGATCGTAGGTAAAGTTTATCAAATTCCACCAGGACTGCAGTTTTTCTCTAAATTAATGGCACTATCTCAAATTATTTTTCGAATCTTGGTGGGAAGAGTGTCTTTTTCACCTTCTCTTATGATGGAAGCAGCCACTGATTGTGCCCACAGTTGTGCCTGGATGCAACTGAGAGCCAAAGATAGGCTATCTTGGACCACACCGAGTGCATCTATAATCAATTCATGGTCTCCCACATTCACCATTTCGTTACCTTTATGCAGGTTGCTCTGTCCTCGGTGGCGATCAGTATATCATCCACGTATTGCAAAAGCAGATGACCAGGTAACTCTGGATTGCTTTGTTGCCACATCTCGAGCTCTTTTGCCAGTTGATTGCCGAAGATGGTCGGGCTATTCTTAAATCCTTGTGGTAGTCTGGTCCATGTTAGTTATGTTCTTCATCCTGTTTGTGGATTGTCCCACTCAAAGGCAAACAATTTTCTACTTTCCTTTTCCAGAGGTATACAAAAGAAAGCATCTTTTTTTAAATCAAGCACTGTAAACCACTGATGACTTTCCCTTAAAGTTGTTAAAAGGGTATATGGATTCGCAACCACAGGATGAATGTCCTTTACTATCTGATTTATTGCCCTTAAATCCTGAACTAATCTGTATTCACCTGAAGGCTTCCTAACCGGTAAGACTGGAGTATTATATTCGGATTTGCATTCTTTCAAAATTCCACATTCCAAAAATTTATCAATTAATTTCTTAATTCCTTGCCTAGCTTCTGATTTTATTGGGTATTGTTTTATTCTTATCGGTTTGGCATGTTCCTTTCATTCAGCCTTTACAGGCTGGGCTACCTTCGATCTTCCAGGTATTTCAGTGTTCCAGATCATAGGTATCACAGCCTCATCTACTTCTTGTGGTATTTCTTGCATTTTTGGTTTTTCTTGTATCATTAATATATCCCCTGTCTTTGATTCAGGTATTTTTAAATAGATGTCCCCTTTTTCAAAAATTATTTGTGCATTTAACTTAGAAAGCAGATCTCGTCCCAACAAGGGCATCGGACATTCTGGCATATTTAAAAATTCATGTGTAATTACCTTACTTCCAAATTTCAGATTAAGGGGTTTTAGGAATGGCCTTTCTTCTTGTTTCCCGGTCGCTCCAATTACATTTGCAGTTTTATTTCCCAATTTCCCCTTACAGGTGTTCAAAACAGAATACGCTGCCCCAGTATCTACTAAAAATTCAACTGCAGAGTCTCCCAGCTTAATTGTAACCAGAGGCTCAGCTGGGCTCCCCTCCGGTCCCCTTCATTCATCCAAAGTCATCATTCTCACAGCTTTCTGCTGACTTGCTTTCGATTTGGGGCAATCTCTTCTCCAATGCCCCTCTTCCCAACAGTATGCACACTGATTCATCCCTAATGACTTATCAAATCTTCTTTCCCCAGAATTCCTAAAACCTCCTCTTCCCTTCGCTTGTCCCCTTCCTCTGCCTCTCGTCAAACTTCCCGTTAAAACAGCCAGCAGACTATTTTCCCTAACTTTCCTTTCTTTCTCCTTTTTCTGTTCTTCTTCTTTCTCCCGATTATTATAGACTCTCCATGCTACTTCGAGCAGCTTACTCAGATCGCTTGAGTCTTCCCCCCTGCAATTTCTGGAGTTTCTTTCTTATATCTGGGGCTCATTGCCCCATAAAGATAGAAGCCAATTGAACAGCCTCTTCTGGTTCTTGGTCAACCAAACGAAGACCTAGGGAAAAGGTAATTCCAGCAGGGGGAGACCATGACCACCGGCTCAAAGACCACCCACTCGGGAAACCAACCGACTCAAAAGAACGAGGAAACGAGATCATGAAAATACCTATTGAGCACGCGTGACTCTTTGCATATGAGATGGGAAGATGTAAACCAATCATGTTGAGAGCAAGAGTGAATATGCCTGAATTGTGTGTATAAGTAACTGTTAACTTGTACCAAGGGTGTGCTGGTTTAGACCAGGCACGGTATCCGCGCATCTACGTAACAAAAGAAGATACCTGGCCTCTGTGTGTAAAATGGGTGATGCACACCGGGTAGTGAACCCAAGTTTGGGGACAACAGATGTGCTTAATTAACTTGAATTAGGACCTTAACTGGTGAATGAGTATCTCTTAAAGTGTGGGAGATGAACAGGGCCTTCTCTATTAATCCGGGGTTTGTCATTCCATTATAACTTTCCACCCTCTGACTCCTCCAAATGTAGCCTAAATGTAGTGACATTTTCAGGAAAAGAAAGAAGCCTGCTGGGTGTGTTGGAGGCTGCTGATAGCTTGATTTGAAAGCAGTGAAAGGTACAGAGGAAGTCTTCCATCGGTAGTTGACTGCCTCTATTTGCATCTGAATGACCATTGAAAGCTTCTGAGAAACCTCCTTTAGCACTATATGTTAAGAGACTAAGAAGCTCAAGAAACAAACAAACAAACAAATCCCCAAGCCCAACCCCAAAAACCCAAGAATCATTTTCCCACTTTTGTTATTAATCACCTCAAAAGAGATTTGTCTAATTAAATACCACAACCAAATTAGTAGCAAGAGATACAAAACAGAGAGTGGGAACGCCCTTTGTTCTCCAGAATATCATGGTATAGTGTTACTCTCCCGTGTTCTTTTCACTCGGAGCCGGGGGAGAGGGGGAGCAATTTACCTTCAACTGAAATTCTTGTGTAAAGTTCTGGAAAATTTTTGGGTTTGGATGTAATTTTAATAAAAATCTCTAAGGGTTTCTTTATGGATAGAAAACAAATCTTCATGGACACTTCCATAAAATTAAATACTATCACTAAGGAAGCTGTTCCCTTATGGAACACTCTCCTCAGCACCCAGGGGGTGGGTGGCCACCCACGTGGATGGGACAGGGCGCCTGGTTCGAGGCCAGATGCTGGAACCGGCTCCGAGCCCGCAAGGGGCATCAGGGAAAGAGCTGCTTTCCCCAGGAGTTACCGTCAGTGAGCATATATACAGATGGGCAGGGCAGGGCAGGGGGACGCCAGGCACACGGTTCTGTCGTGCTTTGGCTGGCATGCTGCCTGCCTCTTGCAGCACCCCGTGCCTGCACGTGCACACGCAGACGCACGCAGTCACACACGCAGGGCCCCCCTCGCCTTTTGGACCCACAGCCTTGCCCTGAGGACATGCGTGGGGCTGCCGAGGGGCCCCCGGAGGTGGCCTCTAAGCCCAGGAGCTGGAGGACACCGAGCTGCATAGCCTAGGGAAGCCTGGACACCTCCAGGCCTCAGAGCCGCCCAAAGCTTTTCGCAGCCTCTGTAGGAGCGGGCCCACACTTCCTCTTTCCTCATCTCTCACTTTTCCTCTGCCGGTAGGAAACACGCCAGCAACTTCCTGGGCCTGGCACTGGGAGCAGCACGCTCTGGCTCCTTACAGCCTAGTCCCTTGTGAAGAGTTAACGCGAGCCTTCCCCGTCAGTGCTGCCTTCCCAGTCACTACTGAAGTGCAGGCCCTTGCTAACAGGACGACAAAGCCTTTCGTAACACAGGGTCTCCACTCGACAGCCCAGGACGACAGTGGCACGGGGACAACGCACACACCAGCGAGGCCACGGCATGAGCCCCACCCTCAGCTCCCAGCAGCCCCCATGCCACGTGCCCCGGCAGAGACGCTGCTCTTCTGGTCGCACGGCCTGTCAAGACTGGCTGGCAGGACCAGTGCCCCTGGCCCGTTTGCCCGGAAACCCCTCTGACCAGGGGGCTGCAGGGCCCCTCCTGTCCCCTTGGCCGCAGAGAAAGGCAATGCAGGCAGCAGCATGGTCACTCCGGCTGGCCACAGGCACCAGCAGCCTTTATTTGGCACGTTTCCCTTTGCGAAGGCACTCCTCGACCCTGCCACCCGTTGCTGACAGCTCTCCCCCTGCAAAGGGCGGCCGCCATGACGGCTCAGGCCTCTGCCGCTGCACTCTCTGGGGCTGCTCGCAGCTTCCTGGCGTGGCTGGCAGTCCCTGGGCCTTCCCACGGCGCTCCAACAGCCTCCTCTTCTCCCCCTTGCTAAAGGACACAGAAGAAAGGGCCTCAGCTCTGTGGCCGGGGAGAAAGGCCCGCAACGCCCCAAAGCCTGGCTCAGGCCAGCAGTTCTTGGAGGTGCTGCCGAGGCCAGCCCGCTGCTCTGCGTGGGGGCTCCTGGGCCCCCGTGCCCCGGCCAATCTGCAGCGAGAAGAGTGCAGATCAGCTGGGGGCGAAGCCGGGCAGGGCCGAGACCCAGGACAGAGCGGGCATCGCAGCTGAGGGCCGGGTGCGCGGCAGTCGCTGCGCGGGGAGGGCAAGCACGGGCTGCCCGCTTTGGGAAGGCAGAGCCCGGCAGCTGAGCCAGCCTCTCGTCTTCAGCCCGGACACCTCCACAGTGGTGGGAGCCGGCCAAGGCTTTCCCCGGCCTCTGCAGGAGCCGGCACACACTTACTCTCCCCATGCGCTCCTCGGGAGGGGCAGCTCTGCCTGCCCCTCTGATGCTCTCTGCCTTGCAGGGCTGTGGCACCTCTCCTTCTCCTGGAGCCTCTCCTTCAGCTTCTCGGCATAGGCCTTCCTCAGGAGGTGGGGAGGGCGATAGGGATCCTCAAACACATGGCGGCAGGGGCTCTGCAGAGGCAGAAGAGACTCTCCTAAAGCACTGCCGCCAATAGCTGGGGCTGCTCCCAAGGCTTCAGCCGAGGCGTGTGACTTGCACAGGCTTGGCTTGCTCTTCAGGGCAGTGCTGCTGACCCCTCGCAGAGAGGTACAGGCACAAGACAGACTGCCCGTGCCACAGCCAACGGCACGCTTCGGCCAGGGGCTTTAGGGACAGCTCCTCTGGCAGGGCAGTGTGCAGGGCAGTGGGCAGAGAGAAGAGCCCTGCCTGGCCAACTGGCCACAGCACAGCTGCCGTGCCTGTGCTGGGAGACCTTCCCTGCTGCCCTCCCAGGGAGCAGGAAGGGGAAATGCCCTTTTCCTGGGGGCTGTGAAGTGCATGCCATACCTGGCCTCGCTCCACATTCTGCCCCGTTCTGTTGGCATGGTACTGGCGCCACACTTCCACTTCCATCTCTTGGCGCTTGGATGCCGTCAGCAGCCGGAGCCGTTTTTCTGCCCTCTCAGTGCGGAGGGAGCTCGTTCCCTGGAAGCCACGCACACACCACACAGGCAGCGTTAGTCTCCTCGGGCTTGGGCAGGGCAGGAGGGCTGGCACGGTGGGCAGCTCTGGCTGCCTCTTCTGCCCCAGCCCACAGCCCGAAATGTGACACAGGGCTGGCAGATCCCTAGGGCGTACCATTCCTGAGGGCTGCGGAACACACGCAGGGAGCTGCAACTGCGGCCGAGCTGGAGGTCTGGGCTGCTTCAGCTCCTCCCGGGACTTCTCCTGGAGTACTGGCAGGAATCTAAAGAGGCACAGCAGGCTGAGCTTGTGGGAGCCCAGTCTAAGCCGGGTGCTCTGGGACGAGCTCGCAGCTGGCGCCGGGGCAGGTTCGGCAGGAGGACCACGTGTCCAGCAGGACAAGGTCTCTGGGGCCTTTTGGCATCAGCACGGGCACCCCGGCCAAGGGAAAGAGCTCACTCCCACTACAACAAGGGCACAGCATGCCCCCACGCCCCCAGCCACATCGCTCCTCCAGGAGGCTCACCTGGCTCGGCCAGCTTCCTTGGCTTTAGCCCACTCGCCCGCCTTTGCCAGCTGCCTGGCTAGAGAAACCCTCCGCTGAGCCAGGAACACCGGATCCAGCACGCTCACTGCAAGCGGGAGGCAAGAGAACAGCACAACGGTGTCTTTAGGACCAGGCAGGCCAGCGTGAGCGGCAGAGCTGCTCGGTCGTGCCGTGCAAGGCTCGCCCACAGTCCTTGCCACCCCTGGGAGCCACGCTTCCAGGGAGGTCCTTGTCCCTTGCCCACACTGGATCTGCTCCAGCGCTGAACTCCTACAGAGCCTCCCTCCGGCCTCCCCAGGCCACGGTTTTTCTCCTGCTGTCTCTCGCACCTCTGCCGGCAGCAGGACCCACCACTGGGAGCAACTGGGAGGCGCTGGGGAACCCCAGGGGCCTGCTGGGCAGGGGCAGCTACCCCAGCACAGAAGAGTTTTCCTCCTCAGATCCAAACACGTGGCTTGCAAAAGCAACGCAGGCCCGGCCCAGCCCGGCCTTGCTGACAGCTCCAGGCAGAGCTGCTGGAAGGCAGCCCCCAGGGCAAAGTGGGACGCAGAGCCCTCGGCGCCCTTTCACAGCGCGGAGCTGTCCAGCTCAGAGCCTCTTCCAGAACGGATCGCCTCGCATGTCCTAGGGTGGGTGTGCAGGCTCGCAGAGCTGCCTTCTCCTCTCCCACGCCTCGCACAGTGACCTTGGCTCTCCTGCCCTCACGAGGACGAGAGCAGCACCCACAGCCCCCCGCCAGCACTCAGCTGGGATGCTACCTCTGCGGGCACCTCCGCCCCAAGGCGCCGGCTCTCTCCTGGGCTTCAGAGAAATCGCAGGGGCCGATGCTCGGTGTTGGGTCTCAACTGCAAACCTGGAAACAAGAAGGCGCCAGCTGGGCAAAAGGGCACCACGCTCCCTTGGGGGCCGACGCTCATAAGTGCTGGCAGGCATCTGTGGGAGACGCTGCCAAGTCTTTGGAGGACGCAGCTCTCTGTGGGACCTGAGGGGGCCCCACGGTCTCCATCAGCCTCTGCTGGTGCTTCCCTCGCCTTCCTGCCAGAAAGCTGATGATCCCAGCACATGCCCTCCTTGCTGCCCCTGCAGACCCTCCCGCCTCTCTCACTCTCTCAGGGCACATTGAGAGCAGACTGGCCCCTTCGTCTGCACCCTCCAAGCCGAGGAGGAGCGAGCGGCGGGTGGACCGGGAATCTCTCCTGGGAAGGAGCTGCTCTTGCCTGAGTTTGGCAGGAGAGGAGCCTCGGCAAGAGGCTGCTCCCTTGACCAGCCAGGGGCTGCAGAAGCCATCCTGCTCACCTTGGCAGCGTGATGACCCCGTCCCGACTGAGACGACTAAAGTTGTTTTTGCCCGGGAAGGCCACGATACCCCTCATCTTGGAGTCCTGCAAGGGGACAGAGACGGCACGTCAGCAGACGCCCAGGACACGTGCTCCTTGCTCACAAAGGCGGCAAGCTGTCTCGCTGCTCAAAGACACAAAGGCTGCCTCTCCAAAAGCAGAAATGACAGGCTCACCCCGAGAAGAGCTGCCAGCATGTTCCCGGTGCCATCCAGCTCCAGCAGGCAGT
This sequence comes from Gavia stellata, assembly GCF_030936135.1. Classification (NCBI taxonomy): domain Eukaryota; kingdom Metazoa; phylum Chordata; class Aves; order Gaviiformes; family Gaviidae; genus Gavia; species Gavia stellata. The sequence goes on along the minus strand of NC_082637.1, from coordinate 81,019,577 downwards.
CATCAAAGAAGGTCATGCTGACCGCTTTTCTTCGCACAGCAAGAATGCCAATGCCCTGGAAGGAGAATTCCACCTCCTTGTTGTCTCGGAGGGCCCCAGCAAAGAAAAGCAGGGTCTCGTGTATGCACTGCTCCACGATTTCTCGGCGGAAGCGGATGTCTGCGGCAATCTGCTCCAAGTCCAGCTGAACGAATGGTGTCTCATCTAGGCAACAAGCGCAAAGCAACCAAGTCACTCTCACCGCAGTCCGGCCAACCCCGAGACCAGGTGCCATCAGCGCCCAGGCCTCGGGCAACGCTCTGCCAGAGCACGCTCCCCTTCCGGCTTCGGCCACATCTGCAGAGCAGACCTGATGGACAGGAGAAGGCAAAGAGAAGCTTTGCCTTCCGCTGCGAGCAACCAGCTGGGGCGTAGGGCGAGCTGTGGAGATGAGGCAGGCTCCCCGGGCAGGGGCAGGGTGCTGGGCCGCCGTACGGGTGCCCACGCTCAGCGCTCTCCGCGTTGGAAGAGCCTTTGCTCGGCCATGTCACAGGGGTGTCGGCACCAAGCCAAATGCAAGGGCTGTGCAGGGGAAGCGCCCGTCTCCTTACCGGGAATTTTGGTCTTTGCACACTTGAGCTTGTAAAATTTCTTGAGAAACCTGCACGGCTGGAACACGGGTCTCTCAACAGGCAAAACCTTGTCCTCTCCCACCGTGGCACGTGCTGGGACAATTGCAAATGTCCCAACTCCGATCTCCACCGCCTGAAAACGCAAGCAAGAAGAGGGAGCATTGGCAGGGCTGCACAGAGGCAGGAAGGCTGGCAGATGACGCGTGTGGCCCTGGCGATGGTGCTTTGTGCCCTGCTGCGGAAGCCCAGGGGGCCAGGATGGGGCACAGGCGGGAGGCAAGGCTCACCCTCTTCTGCAAGAGCTGTCTCCAGATGTACCTAGATGCGCCAGCCCAGACTTTGCAGATTTCTGGAAAGCAAAGGAAAAGCATGCCATGCTCCGCGTCGGCAACGGCCAACCATCCAGCACCCCCCTAGCCACGGAGCCAACAGTGGAGTGCGCTCAAGCCTCCCCTCGCGCTGAACAAACACTCACACCTCTGGGGCTGCCCGGCTGCGTTCTTGAGCGCCCCCAGCCGCCAAGAAGCCTGCCCTGTGCCCAGGACGGGCCTGGGAAGGAAAGGCAGGCGTCAGTAGTGTTTCGGGGAAGGGGATCCCGCCCCTTGAGACGGGCAGCGGCTAGAGGCCTGGCCTACCAAAGCCACCCTGGAGCCCCAAGGCCCCATCAGGCTGGGCTCTCCTTGCAGCCGCCGGTCCCCTCCACAAGATGCCCGCTACAGCCCCAGCCCCAGCCTCAGGGTTTCCACAGCTCAACTCCACTTCATCTTGGCTCCGACAGCGCTCCTGCAAGGGTCCCCCGGAGCCTTACCGCTGGTGGTGAGCTCCTTGAGTGTTGGGAGCTGCTCGGGCCCCAAGGGGTTAAAGAGCAGGTACTTCATCATCTTTGCCCCCCTGCACTGCACTGCAGCAGCTGGGTAAGAGCTGCTTGTCCTGCTACAAAACCCCTCTGCTCCTCTCTCCCTCCGCCTCCTCCTCCTCCTCGCCACTTCCCCAAGCGGCGTCTCCAACGCTCTCCCGAGGGCCTCCCCTCGCCTCCTCCTGGCAGCAGGACAGCTGCTGCGGAGCAGAGCGCTGGCAAGAGCAGCCCTGGCGCTGCCCAGGCCTCTCCAGGGAGTGTGGCCCGGGGGCACGCTGGGGTTAGGGAGCCATCGCTGTGATGCGGGTGTCCCCCTGTGATGCCGCGCCGTGTCACACAGGGCTCCCGCCACCTCGCAGCCCCACCCACGTCTGGCCCCAGCACGGGCAGGGCAGCCCCACTGGGCACCTGAGGCTGCTGCGCTGACATGCCCGCCTGCCTACGTCAACTCAGCCCCCCGTCAGCTGGCCACGGACAACCTCTTGGCAGCCGGGGTTATTACGGCCGAAGCGGCCATTAATGCTGAAGGGGCTTCGCACACTCGGCGCAGGGCTGGAGAGGTCCAGCCCAGGCCACAGGGGCAAGCAACCCGAAGCTTTGGTTCACAAGGCAACACTCGGCCCCTCCTATCCCCTAGAGCCACTGGGATGGACCTCTTTCACCACACCAGGATCCACAGAGGAGGACCGCAAGAGCACGTGGTGCAGGGGCTTGCAGGTGCAAAGACACGATGGGCCTTGCAAATGCATCCTCCCAGGCACACTCGCCGTCCCGGAAGACTTCACCAGCCATGCCGACCGGCTTCCCAAATGCTCTGCCCAACCCCCAGGGGCCCCACTGTCCCATGGGGACCCCAAGCACAGCTCCAGGAGCAACAGATAGGCAAACAGCAGCGCCAGGAGAGAGCCCTGCAGGCAGAGAGAAAGAGGAGACCGTTACCCGCACAAGGAGCAAAGGTCCCATCAGCCCAAGCCCCCACACCAGAGCAACAAGGAGGCCCCGAAGGGCTGAAGAAGCCCTCAAAAAGGGTAGCCATGAGCCATCCAGAAAAGCAGGGTGCACTGGAGTGCAGGTGCCGGCGCACTGGAGGGCAGGTGCTGGCGCACTGGAGGGCAGGTGCCAGCGCACTGGGCAGCGTCGCAGAGCAGCCTGTCCTGCCTTTGCTCGGGGCAAGACACATGCTACGGAAGGAAAGAGCACCAGCAGCATGCAAAGAGATGGGAATCTCACCCTTCCCGGTCCCGCGGGAGCTGGACTCTGCACTGTCCAAAGAACCCTCAAATTCCAAGCACTCAGCTTGGTGGCATCTGCAGACTTGCTGAGGGTGCACTCAATCCCACAGCTATGTCACTAAGGAAGATATTCAGTAGTCGTGGTCCCAGCATAGACCCTTGAGCGTCATGGGTCTGGCTTAGTTGCATCTGCTGCTGCTAGTGCTCTTTCACCCTTCCAGATCACGGCTTGCTTCTTCATGCTGTAGTTTGCCTTGCCAGCAGAGGGCTTTTTCACTTTCAGAAGTTTCTCTCTTTCCTAAATGAATAAACTTTCTACCAAGAAGGCCGTTGGACAGTTCCTGAGGGTCAGCCAAGGGCTCAACTGAGGAGTGCCTTCAATGAAGCAAATTTCTGCAGGCGACTGTAGCTCATGAAGGAGCATCAAGCCCACCCTTTTCTTTTGCCAAAGCAACTGTGCTCTGAGAGAGGGCTGTGACCAGCCACGGAGCTCTGGCTATCCCTGCAAAGTGGTGTTTGGATGCAGAGAAGCTGTGCTCTGAAGCCCCCGTGCCCTGTAGCCACAAAGGGACAGCGCTCTTCCCGTCATCGTGGCTGGTAGGCAGGACCAGTCCCCCGGCCCGTTTGCCCTGAAACCCCTCCGACCACGGGGGCTGCAGGGCTGGGAGCCCCAGAGTCACTGCACGCGGACAGGAAGCACAGGCGGCCTGCTTTTGGAGGGCAGAGCCCAGCAGCTGAGCCAGCCTTTCGTCTTCAGCCCCCCAGGACTGGGGATCACCTATTGAAACGGTCTCCTCAGCACCCAGTGGGTGGGAAGCCATCCATGTGGGTGGAAGAGTTAGTCTGCAGTTTAGTATTTATTTGTCTGAATGAATGACAGGCACTAATAACATAATGACGTCTCCAAAGATTATATGCTCCAACTGTAAGACAGTATAGTAACTCTTGTTCGAGGTTAACTGCCGTCTTCAGCTCAGCCCCACACAGCTGCTCACTTACTCCCCCCCAGCGGAACGGGGAGTGAACTGGAAGGGTAAAAGCGTGACAACTTGTGGCTTGAGGTAGAGACAATTTAATAGGGAAAGCAAAAGCTGCAGGTGCAGGCAAAGCAAAATAAGGAATTCCTTCACTAATGCCCACCGGCAGGCAGCTGTTCAGCTGTCTCCAGGAAAGCAGGGCTCCATCACGCGTACCGGTTACTTGGGAAGACAAACACCACAACTCCAAGTGTCTTCCTTCCTCCCTCCTCTCCACCCCTTGTATTGCTGAACATGACATCATATGTTATGGAATATCCCTTTGGGCAGCGGGGGTCAGCTGCCCCAGCTGTGTCCCATCCCAACTTCTTGCCCACCCCCAGCCTACTCGCTGGCAGGGCTAAAAGATGCCTAAATGATGCCTAAATGATGCTGTCTGAAATACCAAATCCGGGAGCAGATGGAGGAGCCAAGTTGGGACCAATGGGGAAAAAAGTAATTAGGGCTGAGTTGTTTCTTTGGGTGGGAGGCTGGACTGGAGAAAGTGAAGTACAAGTACAAGACATCTGAGGGGGCCGAAGAGAAGACACAGCCAAGGCCTTGGTGACTGGCATGAAACGCCGATGGCAAGCAGAAGACAAAGGTAAGGAGAGGGAGTGGAAAGCGGTGCTGTAATAGCCCCAGATGTGTGTGCAGAGGCGGGAGTGCCGCGGGGGCTGACAGCCCGTTGTGACATCACCGTGTGGTAGAGGGTGACGTCACCTGGAGGTGGACTGTGATATCAGCGAGTGATGGACTGTCACCTCGAGTCCCTCGCTGCTGATCTTTGGGCGCGGGCAGAGCCTGGCCCAGACTGGCTCGTGCCTGCACTCCTGCCACGCGTGCCTGCGAGGTCTGGAGGGTCGAGCGAGGCTTCTCGTGGTGCTGGGTGGTGCTTTGGGGTTTGCTGTTGGCAGCTCTTGGTGCCATCCCAGAGCCATCCCATCCCCTGTATTTCCCCGGCCCTGCCTGGTTCAGGCATTCGGGCACCGCGGGGCGTGCCTGAGCAGCGGAGGTGAGTTGTGTGGGGAAATGTCCTGCCGGGGTGGCCGTGGGGTGGGCGAAGGGGCTCGGGGAGCCCGAAGGCTGTCCTTGTTGAGCGGCCTGAGCATTTCCTCCTCCCCTCTGGGGGCCAACGAGTGACCATGGCCTTTCGCTATATTGCAGCGCGTGACACCCTTTGGCAGTGCCGGCGCCAGCAAGGGGGAGCAGCTCCTCATCCTCAGCTCTCCCCAACCCGCTGTGGAGCACAGAGATGGCCTCTGAGACAGAGTGGAGCTGCCCCATCTGCCACGATGTTCGAGATGACGTCTCTTATGCAGTGCCCTGTCTCCACCAGTTCTGCCTGGGCTGCATCTTGCGCTGGACAGAGGTGAAACCAGATTGCCCCCTCTGCAGAAGACCGATAGAGACTGTCAGGTTTTCTGTGCAGGGAGACAACGACTATATACAGTGCGTCATCACACTCCCTGAGGAGTCGCCAGACGCCAGCAGCCAGGCAGGAGGAGCTCCCGGCCGCATGGCCGAAAACAGCCCCCATGGCCCCGTAGCGTCCCCTCCATCTTCTCCGCAGGGGACACTGTCCCCAGCTGAGCAGGGGGCTGCAGGGCCCCAGGCTGTGGGTGGCCTCCTGCCTGAAGTCTGGGCAGAACTCTTCCAAAGACGAGAGCGTCTCCTCGATCCTGTGCTGCCCTGGCTGCGCCAGGAGTTGGAGGCAATATACGGGGCCCGCTGGTGGCAGGCAAAGAGTGCAGAGAGCAGCATCCTGCACGCTCTCTGCGTCTACGGTCCAGATTGTGATGTCATGGTCCAGATGCTGCAGAACAACCTGGAGGAATATACAGCACCGCTGGTCCACGGCGTCATTGATATCATTGTGCGCCAGTGCGGTGAGGAGGCCCGGAGGCTGCTGCGCTGCCATGCTGCCGGGGAGGAGGACGACAGCCCTGCGGCCAGCTCCAGCTCCAGCAGCTCCAGCTCCAGCAGCTCCAGCTGTACCAGCTCCCGGGAGGGCACTCCTGACTCCAGCCTGGCCTCCTCCAGCAGCCCTGCAGGCTCCGACGGGGAGGAGCAAGCCAGCACGTCGGAGGCTGCCACGGGCTGGGGTCCCCGCTGCTCCCCATCTGCACCCATCCCTGCAGAGCAGGGGCAGCCCCCGGAGGAGCCGGGGGAGGCAGTGGCGGCGGCAGGTCCCTCTGCCCAGGGCTGCAGCCGCAGCCCCTCCGCTCCCGGCCAGGGCAGGGACAGCTCGCCCGGGGGGCCCCGGCGCCCCCCAAAGAGGAGGGCCCCCAGCTCCCAGGACTCTTCCCCGCCCTGCAAGAGGCCGCCTCGCCGCCGGCACTCGTAGGGCTCCATTAACTCTTTATTCAAAAAAAGGAAATAAATGCCTATTTTCCTGACACAGTCTCTCGTTGCTGCTTTCTCCCTCTTCTCATGGTGCCTTTCCCTGTCCCTCACACCCCACTGTCGGCCAAGGGCCCTCGGAGCCCCAGGGCCTTGTTGGCAGCTCCTCCTCCTGCAGAAAATCCTGCTGCAGCCGAGACAATGGAAGAGGTTCTGAAAAAGCACCCGGGTGATGCTTAGAGAGGAGCAATGAGTGAAAGAGTGACCAGGCATTCCTCAGGCAAGGAGAGAAAATCTCTGGTAACGCCTAACACAATTTCTGCATAAGGCATTATAGGAAAAAGGTGCAGGTTGCTATTGCAAAATCAGAGGAAACAGGTGATATGAAGACCAGTGAGAGTTCATTTAAACAGCGGTCAGCATGACCTTCTTTGATGACTGCCTGCTGGAGCTGGATGGCACCGGGAACATGCTGGCCGCTCTTCTCGGGGTGAGCCTGTCATTTCTGCTTTTGGAGAGGCAGCCTTTGTGTCTTTGAGCAGCGAGACAGCTTGCCGCCTTTGTGAGCAAGGAGCACGTGTCCTGGGCGTCTGCTGACGTGCCGTCTCTGTCCCCTTGCAGGACTCCAAGATGAGGGGTATCGTGGCCTTCCCGGGCAAAAACAACTTTAGTCGTCTCAGTCGGGACGGGGTCATCACGCTGCCAAGGTGAGCAGGATGGCTTCTGCAGCCCCTGGCTGGTCAAGGGAGCAGCCTCTTGCCGAGGCTCCTCTCCTGCCAAACTCAGGCAAGAGCAGCTCCTTCCCAGGAGAGATTCCCGGTCCACCCGCCGCTCGCTCCTCCTCGGCTTGGAGGGTGCAGACGAAGGGGCCAGTCTGCTCTCAATGTGCCCTGAGAGAGTGAGAGAGGCGGGAGGGTCTGCAGGGGCAGCAAGGAGGGCATGTGCTGGGATCATCAGCTTTCTGGCAGGAAGGCGAGGGAAGCACCAGCAGAGGCTGATGGAGACCGTGGGGCCCCCTCAGGTCCCACAGAGAGCTGCGTCCTCCAAAGACTTGGCAGCGTCTCCCACAGATGCCTGCCAGCACTTATGAGCGTCGGCCCCCAAGGGAGCGTGGTGCCCTTTTGCCCAGCTGGCGCCTTCTTGTTTCCAGGTTTGCAGTTGAGACCCAACACCGAGCATCGGCCCCTGCGATTTCTCTGAAGCCCAGGAGAGAGCCGGCGCCTTGGGGCGGAGGTGCCCGCAGAGGTAGCATCCCAGCTGAGTGCTGGCGGGGGGCTGTGGGTGCTGCTCTCGTCCTCGTGAGGGCAGGAGAGCCAAGGTCACTGTGCGAGGCGTGGGAGAGGAGAAGGCAGCTCTGCGAGCCTGCACACCCACCCTAGGACATGCGAGGCGATCCGTTCTGGAAGAGGCTCTGAGCTGGACAGCTCCGCGCTGTGAAAGGGCGCCGAGGGCTCTGCGTCCCACTTTGCCCTGGGGGCTGCCTTCCAGCAGCTCTGCCTGGAGCTGTCAGCAAGGCCGGGCTGGGCCGGGCCTGCGTTGCTTTTGCAAGCCACGTGTTTGGATCTGAGGAGGAAAACTCTTCTGTGCTGGGGTAGCTGCCCCTGCCCAGCAGGCCCCTGGGGTTCCCCAGCGCCTCCCAGTTGCTCCCAGTGGTGGGTCCTGCTGCCGGCAGAGGTGCGAGAGACAGCAGGAGAAAAACCGTGGCCTGGGGAGGCCGGAGGGAGGCTCTGTAGGAGTTCAGCGCTGGAGCAGATCCAGTGTGGGCAAGGGACAAGGACCTCCCTGGAAGCGTGGCTCCCAGGGGTGGCAAGGACTGTGGGCGAGCCTTGCACGGCACGACCGAGCAGCTCTGCCGCTCACGCTGGCCTGCCTGGTCCTAAAGACACCGTTGTGCTGTTCTCTTGCCTCCCGCTTGCAGTGAGCGTGCTGGATCCGGTGTTCCTGGCTCAGCGGAGGGTTTCTCTAGCCAGGCAGCTGGCAAAGGCGGGAGAGTGGGCTAAAGCCAAGGAAGCTGGCCGAGCCAGGTGAGCCTCCTGGAGGAGCGGTGTGGCTGGGGGCGTGGGGGCATGCTGTGCCCTTGTTGTAGTGGGAGTGAGCTCTTTCCCTTGGCCGGGGTGCCCGTGCTGATGCCAAAAGGCCCCAGAGACCTTGTCCTGCTGGACACGTGGTCCTCCTGCCGAACCTGCCCCGGCGCCAGCTGCGAGCTCGTCCCAGAGCACCCGGCTTAGACTGGGCTCCCACAAGCTCAGCCTGCTGTGCCTCTTTAGATTCCTGCCAGTACTCCAGGAGAAGTCCCGGGAGGAGCTGAAGCCGCCCAGACCTCCAGCTCGGCCGCAGTTGCAGCTCCCTGCGTGTGTTCCGCAGCCCTCAGGAATGGTACGCCCTAGGGATCTGCCAGCCCTGTGTCACATTTCGGGCTGTGGGCTGGGGCAGAAGAGGCAGCCAGAGCTGCCCACCGTGCCAGCCCTCCTGCCCTGCCCAAGCCCGAGGAGACTAACGCTGCCTGTGTGGTGTGTGCGTGGCTTCCAGGGAACGAGCTCCCTCCGCACTGAGAGGGCAGAAAAACGGCTCCGGCTGCTGACGGCATCCAAGCGCCAAGAGATGGAAGTGGAAGTGTGGCGCCAGTACCATGCCAACAGAACGGGGCAGAATGTGGAGCGAGGCCAGGTATGGCATGCACTTCACAGCCCCCAGGAAAAGGGCATTTCCCCTTCCTGCTCCCTGGGAGGGCAGCAGGGAAGGTCTCCCAGCACAGGCACGGCAGCTGTGCTGTGGCCAGTTGGCCAGGCAGGGCTCTTCTCTCTGCCCACTGCCCTGCACACTGCCCTGCCAGAGGAGCTGTCCCTAAAGCCCCTGGCCGAAGCGTGCCGTTGGCTGTGGCACGGGCAGTCTGTCTTGTGCCTGTACCTCTCTGCGAGGGGTCAGCAGCACTGCCCTGAAGAGCAAGCCAAGCCTGTGCAAGTCACACGCCTCGGCTGAAGCCTTGGGAGCAGCCCCAGCTATTGGCGGCAGTGCTTTAGGAGAGTCTCTTCTGCCTCTGCAGAGCCCCTGCCGCCATGTGTTTGAGGATCCCTATCGCCCTCCCCACCTCCTGAGGAAGGCCTATGCCGAGAAGCTGAAGGAGAGGCTCCAGGAGAAGGAGAGGTGCCACAGCCCTGCAAGGCAGAGAGCATCAGAGGGGCAGGCAGAGCTGCCCCTCCCGAGGAGCGCATGGGGAGAGTAAGTGTGTGCCGGCTCCTGCAGAGGCCGGGGAAAGCCTTGGCCGGCTCCCACCACTGTGGAGGTGGCCGGGCTGAAGACGAGAGGCTGGCTCAGCTGCCGGGCTCTGCCTTCCCAAAGCGGGCAGCCCGTGCTTGCCCTCCCCGCGCAGCGACTGCCGCGCACCCGGCCCTCAGCTGCGATGCCCGCTCTGTCCTGGGTCTCGGCCCTGCCCGGCTTCGCCCCCAGCTGATCTGCACTCTTCTCGCTGCAGATTGGCCGGGGCACGGGGGCCCAGGAGCCCCCACGCAGAGCAGCGGGCTGGCCTCGGCAGCACCTCCAAGAACTGCTGGCCTGAGCCAGGCTTTGGGGCGTTGCGGGCCTTTCTCCCCGGCCACAGAGCTGAGGCCCTTTCTTCTGTGTCCTTTAGCAAGGGGGAGAAGAGGAGGCTGTTGGAGCGCCGTGGGAAGGCCCAGGGACTGCCAGCCACGCCAGGAAGCTGCGAGCAGCCCCAGAGAGTGCAGCGGCAGAGGCCTGAGCCGTCATGGCGGCCGCCCTTTGCAGGGGGAGAGCTGTCAGCAACGGGTGGCAGGGTCGAGGAGTGCCTTCGCAAAGGGAAACGTGCCAAATAAAGGCTGCTGGTGCCTGTGGCCAGCCGGAGTGACCATGCTGCTGCCTGCATTGCCTTTCTCTGCGGCCAAGGGGACAGGAGGGGCCCTGCAGCCCCCTGGTCAGAGGGGTTTCCGGGCAAACGGGCCAGGGGCACTGGTCCTGCCAGCCAGTCTTGACAGGCCGTGCGACCAGAAGAGCAGCGTCTCTGCCGGGGCACGTGGCATGGGGGCTGCTGGGAGCTGAGGGTGGGGCTCATGCCGTGGCCTCGCTGGTGTGTGCGTTGTCCCCGTGCCACTGTCGTCCTGGGCTGTCGAGTGGAGACCCTGTGTTACGAAAGGCTTTGTCGTCCTGTTAGCAAGGGCCTGCACTTCAGTAGTGACTGGGAAGGCAGCACTGACGGGGAAGGCTCGCGTTAACTCTTCACAAGGGACTAGGCTGTAAGGAGCCAGAGCGTGCTGCTCCCAGTGCCAGGCCCAGGAAGTTGCTGGCGTGTTTCCTACCGGCAGAGGAAAAGTGAGAGATGAGGAAAGAGGAAGTGTGGGCCCGCTCCTACAGAGGCTGCGAAAAGCTTTGGGCGGCTCTGAGGCCTGGAGGTGTCCAGGCTTCCCTAGGCTATGCAGCTCGGTGCCCTCCAGCTCCTGGGCTTAGAGGCCACCTCCGGGGGCCCCTCGGCAGCCCCACGCATGTCCTCAGGGCAAGGCTGTGGGTCCAAAAGGCGAGGGGGGCCCTGCGTGTGTGACTGCGTGCGTCTGCGTGTGCACGTGCAGGCACGGGGTGCTGCAAGAGGCAGGCAGCATGCCAGCCAAAGCACGACAGAACCGTGTGCCTGGCGTCCCCCTGCCCTGCCCTGCCCATCTGTATATATGCTCACTGACGGTAACTCCTGGGGAAAGCAGCTCTTTCCCTGATGCCCCTTGCGGGCTCGGAGCCGGTTCCAGCATCTGGCCTCGAACCAGGCGCCCTGTCCCATCCACGTGGGTGGCCACCCACCCCCTGGGTGCTGAGGAGAGTGTTCCATAAGGGAACAGCTTCCTTAGTGATAGTATTTAATTTTATGGAAGTGTCCATGAAGATTTGTTTTCTATCCATAAAGAAACCCTTAGAGATTTTTATTAAAATTACATCCAAACCCAAAAATTTTCCAGAACTTTACACAAGAATTTCAGTTGAAGGTAAATTGCTCCCCCTCTCCCCCGGCTCCGAGTGAAAAGAACACGGGAGAGTAACACTATACCATGATATTCTGGAGAACAAAGGGCGTTCCCACTCTCTGTTTTGTATCTCTTGCTACTAATTTGGTTGTGGTATTTAATTAGACAAATCTCTTTTGAGGTGATTAATAACAAAAGTGGGAAAATGATTCTTGGGTTTTTGGGGTTGGGCTTGGGGATTTGTTTGTTTGTTTGTTTCTTGAGCTTCTTAGTCTCTTAACATATAGTGCTAAAGGAGGTTTCTCAGAAGCTTTCAATGGTCATTCAGATGCAAATAGAGGCAGTCAACTACCGATGGAAGACTTCCTCTGTACCTTTCACTGCTTTCAAATCAAGCTATCAGCAGCCTCCAACACACCCAGCAGGCTTCTTTCTTTTCCTGAAAATGTCACTACATTTAGGCTACATTTGGAGGAGTCAGAGGGTGGAAAGTTATAATGGAATGACAAACCCCGGATTAATAGAGAAGGCCCTGTTCATCTCCCACACTTTAAGAGATACTCATTCACCAGTTAAGGTCCTAATTCAAGTTAATTAAGCACATCTGTTGTCCCCAAACTTGGGTTCACTACCCGGTGTGCATCACCCATTTTACACACAGAGGCCAGGTATCTTCTTTTGTTACGTAGATGCGCGGATACCGTGCCTGGTCTAAACCAGCACACCCTTGGTACAAGTTAACAGTTACTTATACACACAATTCAGGCATATTCACTCTTGCTCTCAACATGATTGGTTTACATCTTCCCATCTCATATGCAAAGAGTCACGCGTGCTCAATAGGTATTTTCATGATCTCGTTTCCTCCTTCTTTTGAGTCGGTTGGTTTCCCGAGTGGGTGGTCTTTGAGCCGGTGGTCATGGTCTCCCCCTGCTGGAATTACCTTTTCCCTAGGTCTTCGTTTGGTTGACCAAGAACCAGAAGAGGCTGTTCAATTGGCTTCTATCTTTATGGGGCAATGAGCCCCAGATATAAGAAAGAAACTCCAGAAATTGGAGGGGGGAAGACTCAAGGGATCTGAGTAAGCTGCTCGAAGTAGCATGGAGAGTCTATAATAATCGGGAGAAAGAAGAAGAACAGAAAAAGGAGAAAGAAAGGAAAGTTAGGGAAAATAGTCTGCTGGCTGTTTTAACGGGAAGTTTGACGAGAGGCAGAGGAAGGGGACAAGCGAAGGGAAGAGGAGGTTTTAGGAATTCTGGGGAAAGAAGGTTTGATAAGTCATTAGGGATGAATCAGTGTGCATACTGTTGGGAAGAGGGGCCTTGGAGAAGAGATTGCCCCAAATCGAAAGCAAGTCAGCAGGAAGCTGTGAGAATGATGACTTTGGATGAATGAAGGGGACCGGAGGGGAGCCCAGCTGAGCCTCTGGTTACAATTAAGCTGGGAGACTCTGCAGTTGAATTTTTAGTAGATACTGGGGCAGCGTATTCTGTTTCGAAGACCTGTAAGGGGAAATTGGGAAATAAAACTGCAAATGTAATTGGAGCGACGGGGAAACAAGAAGAAAGGCCATTCCTAAAACCCCTTAATTTGAAATTTGGAAGTAAGGTAATTACACATGAATTTCTATGTATGCCAGAATGTCCGATGCCCTTGTTGGGACGAGATCTGCTTTCTAAGTTAAATGCACAAATAATTTTTGAAAAAGGGGACATCTATTTAAAAATACCTGAATCAAAGACAGGGGATATATTAATGATACAAGAAAAACCAAAAATGCAAGAAATACCACAAGAGGTAGATGAGGCTGTGATACCTACGATCTGGAACACTGAAATACCTGGAAGATCGAAGGTAGCCCAGCCTGTAAAGGTTGAATGAAAGGAACATGCCAAACCGATAAGAATAAAACAATACCCAATAAAATCAGAAGCTAGGCAAGGAATTAAGAAATTAATTGATAAATTTTTGGAATGTGGAATTTTGAAAGAATGCAAATCCGAATATAATACTCCAGTCTTACCGGTTAGGAAGCCTTCAGGTGAATGCAGATTAGTTCAGGATTTAAGGGCAATAAATCAGATAGTAAAGGACATTCATCCTGTGGTTGTGAATCCATATACCCTTTTAACAACTTTAAGGGAAAGTCATCAGTGGTTTACAGTGCTTGATTTAAAAAAAGATGCTTTCTTTTGTATACCTCTGGAAAAGGAAAGTAGAAAATTGTTTGCCTTTGAGTGGGACAATCCACAAACAGGATGAAGAACATAACTAACATGGACCAGACTACCACAAGGATTTAAGAATAGCCCGACCATCTTCGGCAATCAACTGGCAAAAGAGCTCGAGATGTGGCAACAAAGCAATCCAGAGGTACCTGGTCATCTGCTTTTGCAATACGTGGATGATATACTGATCGCCACCGAGGACAGAGCAACCTGCATAAAGGTAACGAAATGGTGAATGTGGGAGACCATGAATTGATTATAGATGCACTCAGTGTGGTCCAAGATAGCCTATCTTTGGCTCTCAGTTGCATCCAGGCACAACTGTGGGCACAATCAGTGGCTGCTTCCATCATAAGAGAAGGTGAAAAAGACACTCTTCCCACCAAGATTCGAAAAATAATTTGAGATAGTGCCATTAATTTAGAGAAAAACTGCAGTCCTGGTGGAATTTGATAAACTTTACCTACGATCCCGTCACAAGTACAGCCACAACTTTTGTATTAACTATACACAATGCTTGAATATATTTGATTTACCCTGTTATTGCATTAGGATTGAATCACAACGGAACCATACTCTATCCATTTGAGCATAAAGTATAGGCCCAAAAGGTGGGACAGAAGTGGCAAACTGTGGATTTGGAATCTTGTGTTGTATGAGAACAAGGGTTCATCTGTGAAGATAATACAATCAGAGGTCAGGATATCTGTTTAGATACTGAACAAAATGTTTGTCATTTTAAGACTCGCCCTGATGAAAACCCCGAAACAGTGATTATATATATTGATAAGGGATGTGTATGTTTGAGAACAGCTTGTGATTTTATATCCATAAATGATGTTACAGATACTAGAAACCACTCAAATTTTTGTGTTTATAATTTCACTGAAATCACGAGATGTGATTTTTCTTATTTAGCCCCAGTCACATCTCACCAGCTTTTGCAATCTAATTATACCTTAATTCAGGAACTGTTGCCTAGACCCATTGGAATGAATCTCACTTTAGTGAAACAATTGCTACCACACCAAGATTTAATCAAAATTTTGAAAAAGGTCAAGGAAAACAGACAAAGAACTTGAATAACTGTGCACCACAATGTGAAAGAGATACATCGTGTTTTAGAGACGGTGGAAAAGGATGCGGAACATAAATGGTGGGACACTCTATTCGGATGGTCACCTACTGCTACAGGCATCCTAAATAAGTTATGCCACCCCATTGTGGTTCTCCTGATATTGATTCTAATCAGTCTTATTCTATCAGTAATATTATATATTATAAATTGGAGGATGATGAACCGTTTAACTCATTTGACATCTGTACTTGAAGCTTATAATATGTTTAACTGATTAAAAATGAAAGTATTGAAATAATTTTCAAAACTTTCAAAGGGGGGAACTGTTGTAAATATTCTGATTTTTTTTAAATCAAAATATATTTTTTATATATATATAGAAAAGGTTAAATTTAATTAATCAATAAATAAGGTAGGATAACCATAGGAACCTCACCAGGGAGTCGCCGTTCCATACTGAGGAACTAACAGTAACGAGATGGAACGATGAAGAATTGAATAGAAAAGTTGTGTTTGAGTCCTGTGACAGTGTGACCTGCTATGCACCAGTGATGCTGCTTGAAAATCCCCTTACCCTCCCCATCTTGATATGAATATCAAGAATGCCAATCGATAGATACTAATAGAAATAACCATTGATTATTCATAGGCATGGAAATTGACAGAAAATTATAAGCTAGAAAGTAGGCCTGGTCCGTAAACCGGGGAAAACTTAGGAAGATTCCAAGAATGGGATTTTGCAACCAACCTGAGCATGCGCAAAGGTTGGGTTCAACCAGAGGACACCATGAGGAAGACTATGGACGACCACCAGAGGACCTTAGACGACCACCTGTGTACCTGAAGGCGCATGCGTCACAAGCATTTACATATATTAATGAGTTCTCGGAAGTTGTATGAATATGTTAATTGTTTCTTGGAAAATATGATGAATACGTATACTTTTGATTGTATATAACTTTGGTAGCGGAGAAGCTAGGCACGCACACTAGGTGGAGCGATCCCCTGTGCGTCCAGCACTGCCAGAAAGAAGTGCCTGCTCACCTACATACATTGTGTAGATGAGTTTTTATATAACAGATTTGTAACAACCTGAATTGCTTTTTCATTGGCTCCTAACTCTGCAGATCATATTATTTATCCACAGTCATTGTTTTAAGACAGCAAGCTAAGACATAGTTCAAAGGCATTCAGTTTCTAACTAATAGCTAACATAAAGGCATTCAGTTTCTCTTAATCTTTAATGACAACACATCCTTAGTCAGAACCCCAAAAGTAGAAACTTCAATAATATACTCTGGCACGTGTCCAAGCGATGTACCGATTTCTAAAAACAACCCAAGCTTCCTCAGGCTTCTAATAAATTCTTATCGTATTCATTCTACTGTTGTTTGGCTCCAAGTGTATTTGTTGTCTGCTGTAAAACCAAACGAAACCAAAGCAAACCAATACAAAGCCAAACAAAACTGTTGTCCCTAAATCCGGGTTCTTCACCCGGTGTGCAAGACACCAATCAACACACCGACTCGAGATATCTGTCTTTATTGCCAGTGTGCGGAATGGGGTGCCAGGCATTTAACATCAGCCAGCCCGCCTCTCAGAAACGCACGGGGTCTTTTATACTGAAGGGTAACAAAGCAAGAATCACGTTACAGTAATGGTACTACACACACTACACACTACACACACTGAGTAGGTTCTTACATACTCTGAAGGGTATTAGACAGATGGTATTGTCATACTATTGTCCCGAAAAGAGGGACCTTTGCCCGGTGTGCAAGCCAATCCACCCAGGGTCGAGGTATTTCTTTATTACGGATTTGCGCAAAGCCGGGAGCTAGGGGATACTTCACAAAGCTAGCTCTGCTCCGTACAAAAACTACAACGTTTCTCTCGTTACGTGATGAGCAGAGACCCGCCTAAGTTTACACTCATTGGATATTGATTAACACTACCTTCCTTATTGGCTGGTTGCATTTAAATTAGCACGCATGCCCCTTGAAGGGGGTGTGGTGTGGTGTAAGTGAACTCGGCCTTCAGTTGAGTCGGTGGTCGTGCTCTGCCCCTGCTGTCTTTACCGTTCCCCCAGTTACTGCTGATTTCTGCTGACTTTACACTTGTGTGGCAACTTTTCAGCTTCGTGACCTTCTAGAGCAAGAAGTTCCTCTTTATCAGCCTTCTCTGTTCCTCCTCAAGGGCTTTAAAGACTACCAAAGCATGCAAGTTTGTACAAGATAGCTAGTTTTACAATAGGCCTCTTGGTTTAGCTTATCAACCTCACGACAGTTCTTCCCATACATACCTGGCAAAGGTAAGAGCCTGCCTCCAACCTGTCTGAATTTTGCAGCCCAGCCCGCTCTCTCTCATGAGCGGTGTGCAGGGCAGCTGAATCTGCAAAACTCTACATCAGCAACACCAGCTTCTGTGTACAGCACTGAATTCAAATGCATGCCACTTTCAAGTACAAAGGGACTGCAACTTACTTACGGTTTACTCCCAGAAGAAAGTCACGCTCTGTTGCAGAATATTCTAACTCTGGGAAGTGAAAGGAGAAAGGAACAACTTGGGGGAGCGTCCTGTTTCACCGAAAAAATGTATAAGGGAGTTAATAACTCCAGGTGGTAAATATTTTTCCCATATCAAAAAGAAGGAAAACCAAACGGAACTGTTAACTGACTCACTTTCCTGAGGCCATACTTTACAATATAGCTTAATTAACATGTTCCTCCTTTTCCGCTCTTGTTTGGGCTGATCTGTAGATTAACAGTTCACAGCACAGACCACTTTCTCTGATCTGCCCTGTGCTAGCATGAATGCCTGCAAACGTGCATGTCAAAGATTTTTCCAGGTTGGTCATTAACTCGGTGAGGAAAAGAGCTGTGGGGCTCCAGGGCTCACTGAAGCAGAATTCCGTATAGGACACTCAAGCTGCAGTCTTTTTCAGCCAGAAAAAGATGTACTTGGGGGGTGGGCGGGAAAGGCAGGGCCGTTCGGTGGACAGGCAGGGCCCTCAGCCAATGAAAGGCCTCGGTCCAGGGAAGTTTCTAGAGCGCTGACCATATACGACCACGGCTCCGGTCCGACTCGGGTATAAATGGAGCCCCCTCGGGGGAGTGCGGGGTGTCTGTCAGTCGTGGTGGTTGTGGGGCTGTGGCGTGTCCGCGGGGGTGTGGGTGCTGCCCAGGGCACCTCCTCGAGGTGGAGAGCCCTCACCTTGTAGGTGAGCGAGTGTGCACGTTGCGAATCGTCATTTCTGCAGCCAGCTGTGCGGTGTCAGTTCCTCACACATCATCCTGAACCTGTGGTTTCGCTGACGTGGTCAGGGTGTTGAACGAGTTGAGAAGCCTCAGTTCGGGTTAGGTTTTCTGCTGAGCAATTTTGGTTTAAATAGAAGTTGGCGTTTGTTACCTCCCTGTGTTGATTTTGTGAGCCTCTGTGACATTTAAATTGGTGTGCCTCTGCACCATCGCAACCAGGGAAAGAGGAAATCCTGGTAAGCACAGCCTCAGATGCAGGCAAGCTGGAGGAGAAACTCTGCTGAATGCAGAAACGGTCAGGGCGCATTTCGTACCCGTTCTGTGTTTACCTTGGTCTCAACATAAAGGACGTGAAAAGTAAGAGGGAAGAGGAACAATCCTTGAAACGCCCACGTAGCTGCTTAACTGGAATCGCCATTGGGAATGGGAAGTGGCTTAGCTCAGTTTTCCCGAGTTTCACTCCTCCAGGGGGGCTTCCTGGACGACTGGGCAAAGATTCTCCTAGAGGGACGGCTGTAGCAGCGGCCTCCAGACTTCATTGATGGTGCACCCAATTCAGGAGAAAAATTCCGAGCGTCCCCCCTCTATGTACATACATTTATTTCTTTACAAATTGTGTACGAGCACTACTGAAGTGCTAGTATTTCCTTCCCGCACCCTACTTTGGACACGACGGGACTAGAGGACCGCAAATACACCCAGCGGAGATGCAGCTGTCGCACCAGGGCTATGTCACGCACCTGTGCGGTCAATCCACCCCTGCGAGCCAAACAAGAACCGGTCAAGATAACCCAAGTTCTCAGTGGGGATCAGTTTTATTTCATACTTGTCACTCTGACTTCTCCTGACAGGATTTTGTAGTGCCAGAGATGGCAAAGGTACTCGCATGGAAAGCTGCACAGAGGTGAAGCTGTGCAACACAGCTCTCCTGTAAGACAATGCCAGTGCTTGCAAAATGTTCTGAACATTTGCAAAGCATTTGGAAGGTGCTACTCATCTGAAAAGACCTCTTGCCTTAAATGCCTGCATCAGGTTAAAAAGTGAATGAGGATCCCGCAAGCCCTAGCTGGCTCTTTGTTTAGTAAATGCTTAGCTTAAAATGAGGCGTGGTGTCAAGTGCCTGTCTGAACCATGGTCCTGCTGCTCAGCAGTGTCCAGTATTCACCCAATCTCAACATAAGGCAGAAAAAGAGAGTTGAAAAGGGTCATCCTTCTTTTAGGCATGTGCTTCATGAAACTGAAAATGCCTCCCTTTAACTTCCTTTGCTCTTATGGAACACAAGGCGCTCTGGAAAGCATTTTCCACGTAAGATAGAGAGGCGAAAGCAGGAGCATAGCCCCATTCAATCAGCTGGAAGCTTTTCTTGGGAAGGTAGTTAATTGTCACAATTTGGCTTGAGAAAGACACCAATCACAACTTCCTCTCTCCCTAGAGTACCAACTGAAAAGCCAAATAACTGTGTTTTGCTATTATTATTCTTTTCATAATTGCCATTATCCTTATTGCTGTTTACCTTTGCTCTTTCTCTGTCACGACCACTCTTGTGCCTTAGTACTTCTTGTCTGCTATTTCCAAAGAGATCTGAAGCAGTCTTCAAAACTGCTTGAAACAAAATTGCAAGAGACCTGAAATGGTCATCTCCGTTTTGCGTTCCATTTCCAAGACAAATTCAGCTCTACTTAGCGACTCCCAGTAGAAATGTTTGTAACCTCTTCAAATGAGGTATCTGATGAACATCAAAACGAGCTTTTAAAAATGAAGGGGGAAAAGGAGGGGGACACACGATGGGACTGTTGTTTTGGGTTTTAACCCTTACTGGATGTGTCTAGATTATGTATTTCCATGGCACTCACCAGTTTAGTATCTGCTTACTTGGCAAAGCGTAACGTTTTCTCCTTGTCCAACCTCAGCGGGATGAGGCAGTACAGTGCAACATCCCGAGCGGTGCAGAGAAACGCAGGCTGAAACGCAGATTGTCCACAGTAGTTCTCTCTGGATCAATGGATAAACTACAGTTGTGAGGGATCTTTGCAGAAGACTAATTGTCTTGATCCAGGGCTTGCTAATAGTCTGGAGAGTGAATTCTGTCCATTTAACCATTTTGGTAAGAAGAGTTCAAAGCAACTTTGTGTGTCTCACACCGCCCCGCCAGCGAGTAGGCTGGGGGTGGGCAAGAAAAGCTAGGCTTTGGAGTGTGTTACTCTTCACCTCTTTTCCTGCCCTTTGCTTTTTCCTGGGGGAGCAGCGAGGCGTACCTCCCGAGCTGTTCCCTTGCTGCCGTTCTGCACGGCACCTGTGTGAGGCTGTTGGCCGGCTGAGCTCCCCTCCATCCTCCTGGGAGCACTTTCTTGCCATCCAGGCACTTGTGGGCTGAATCGTGCCTGCAGACGGAACAGACGCATCTAACAGGGTTACCACGGGGGCTCACAGCAGCCCACTTTATCAGTGAAGCCAACACTGGGTCAAGTGCCAGCAGCACACGTCAGGACAGTGACTACCTGTTTAGTTCCTGTGCTTGCTGCTTGCTACAGAGGCCTGCAGGCTGCAAATTTGCCAGTGTATCCCATACGCTAACCTTCTCTGTGTTTGGAATTCCCTGTGCTAGGGATCTTGGAGAAACATCAGAAACAAAGAGATGATGTGCTAAATGTTACGACCTTCTCCTTCCTTCTTGGACTGCCTTCAGTAATTGCTTCCTGCTCTCCAGCAAAAGGGTCACCCAGAATACAAACTGAACGTGTCTGAAAACACTTTCCAAAGTTTTAAAGAAACACCACACATGTATTTTTTTCTGGGTTTTGGTTGGTTGGTTGGTTGGCTTTGTTTTGTTTTGTTGTTTATTCATTCCTTTTAAACATGCCTGCAAGATCTGTATGTATTATTATTGTTTCTATGAACAGCGCTTCTGCAATTACCTCCTTTTCCTATCCCTAATTTGCTGTACCTTTCCCTTTCTTCCTGCCCTCCTTTTAGAATACTCATTTTTACATTAATGCATAGGTCTTTTTCTCCCCCGCTGTTTAAATGAACTCTCACTGGTCTTCATATCACCTGTTTCCTCTGATTTTGCAATAGCAAACTGTACTTTTTTCCTATAATGCCTTATGCAGAAATTGTGTTAGGCGTTACCAGAGATTTCCTCTCCTTGCCTGAGGAATGCCTGGTCACTCTTTCACTCATTGCTCCTCTCTAAGCATCACCCGGGTGCTTTTTCAGAACCTCTTCCATTGTCTCGGCTACAGCAGGATTTTCTGCAGGAGGAGGAGCTGCCAACATGGCCCTGGGGCTCCGAGGGCCCTTGGCCGACAGTGGGGTGTGAGGGACAGGGAAAGGCACCATGAGAAGAGGGAGAAAGCAGCAACGAGAGACTTTGTCAGGAAAATAGGCATTTATTTCCTTTTTTTGAATAAAGAGTTGATGGAGCCCTACGAGTGCCGGCAGTGAGGCGGCCTCTTGCAGGGCGGGGAAGAGTCCTGGGAGCTGGGGGCCCTCCTCTTTGGGGGGCGCCGGGGCCCCCCGGGCGAGCTGTCCCTGCCCTGGCCGGGAGCAGAGGGGCTGCGACTGCAGCCCTGCGCAGAGGGACCTGCCGCCGCCACTGCCTCCCCCGGCTCCTCCGGGGGCTGCCCCTGCTCTGCAGGGATGGGCGCAGATGGGGGGCAGCGGGGACCCCAGCCCGTGGCAGCCTCCGACGTGCTGGCTTGCTCCTCCCCGTCGGAGCCTGCAGGGCTGCTGGAGGAGGCCAGGCTGGAGTCAGGAGTGCCCTCCCGGGAGCTGGTGCAGCTGGAGCTGCTGGAGCTGGAGCTGGTGGAGCTGGAGCTGGCCGCAGGGCTGATGTCCTCCTCCCCGGCAGCATGGGAGCGCAGCAGCCTCCGGGCCTCCTCACCGCACTGGCGCACAATGATATCAATGACGCCGTGGACCAGCGGTGCTGTATATTCCTCCAGGTTGTTCTGCAGCATCTGGACCATGTCATCCTCATCTGGACCGCAGACGCAGAGAGCGTGCAGGATGCTGCTCTCTGCACTCTTTGCCTGCCACCAGCGGGCCCCGTATATTGCTTCCAGCTCCTGGCGCAGCCAGGGCAGCACGGGATGGAGGAGACGCTCTTGTCTTTGGAAGAGTTCTGCCCAGACCTCAGGCAGGAGGCCACCCACAGCCTGGGACCCTGCAGCCCCCTGCTCAGCTGGGGACAGTGTCCCCTGCGGAGAAGATGGAGGGGACGCTACGGGGCCATGGGGGCTGTTTTCGGCCATGCGGCCGGGAGCT
The DNA here is from genome assembly GCF_030936135.1 of Gavia stellata. Classification (NCBI taxonomy): domain Eukaryota; kingdom Metazoa; phylum Chordata; class Aves; order Gaviiformes; family Gaviidae; genus Gavia; species Gavia stellata. Next base: position 80,997,728 of record NC_082637.1, on the reverse strand, counting down.
CCTCCTGCCTGGCTGCTGGCATCTGGCGACTCCTCAGGGAGTGTGATGACGCACTGTAGATAGTCGTTGTCTCCCTGCACAGAAAACCTGACAGTCTCTATCGGTCTTCTGCAGAGGGGGCAATCTGGTTTCACCTCTGTCCAGCGCAAGATGCAGCCCAGGCAGAACTGGTGGAGACAGGGCACTGCATAAGAGATGTCATTTCGAACATCGTGGCAGATGGGGCAGCTCCACTCTGTCTCAGAGGCCATCTCTGTGCTCCACAGCGGGTTGGGGAGAGCTGAGGATGAGGAGCTGCTCCCCCTTGCTGGCGCCGGCACTTCCAAAGGGTGTCAAACGCTGCAATATGGAGAGAGGCCATGGTCACTCGTTGGCCCCCAGAGGGGAGGAGGAAATGCTCAGGCCGCTCAACAAGGACAGCCTTCGGGCTCCCCGAGCCCCTTCGCCCACCCCACGGCCACCGCGGCAGGACATTTCCCCACACAACTCACCTCCGCTGCTCAGGCACGCCCCGCGGTGCCCGAATGCCTGAACCAGGCAGGGCTGGGGAAATACAGGGGATGGGATGGCTCTGGGATGGCACCAAGAGCTGCCAACAGCAAACCCCAAAGCACCACCCAGCACCACGAGAAGCCTCGCTCGACCCTCCAGACCTCGCAGGCACGCGTGGCAGGAGTGCAGGCACGAGCCAGTCTGGGCCAGGCTCTGCCCGCGCCCAAAGATCAGCAGCGAGGGACTCGAGGTGACAGTCCATCACTCGCTGATATCACAGTCCACCTCCAGGTGACGTCACCCTCTACCACACGGTGATGTCACAACGGGCTGTCAGCCCCCGCGGCACTCCCGCCTCTGCACACACATCTGGGGCTATTACAGCACCGCTTTCCACTCCCTCTCCTTACCTTTGTCTTCTGCTTGCCATCGGCGTTTCATGCCAGTCACCAAGGCCTTGGCTGTGTCTTCTCTTCGACCCCCTCAGATGTCTTGTACTTGTACTTCACTTTCTCCAGTCCAGCCTCCCACCCAAAGAAACAACTCAGCCCTAATTACTTTTTTCCCCATTGGTCCCAACTTGGCTCCTCCATCTGCTCCCGGATTTGGTATTTCAGACAGCATCATTTAGGCATCATTTAGGCATCTTTTAGCCCTGCCAGCGAGTAGGCTGGGGGTGGGCAAGAAGTTGGGATGGGACACAGCTGGGGCAGCTGACCCCCGCTGCCCAAAGGGATATTCCATAACATATGATGTCATGTTCAGCAATACAAGGGGTGGAGAGGAGGGAGGAAGGAAGACACTTGGAGTTGTGGTGTTTGTCTTCCCAAGTAACCGGTACGCGTGATGGAGCCCTGCTTTCCTGGAGACAGCTGAACAGCTGCCTGCCGGTGGGCATTAGTGAAGGAATTCCTTATTTTGCTTTGCCTGCACCTGCAGCTTTTGCTTTCCCTATTAAATTGTCTCTACCTCAAGCCACAAGTTGTCACGCTTTTACCCTTCCAGTTCACTCCCCGTTCCGCTGGGGGGGAGTAAGTGAGCAGCTGTGTGGGGCTGAGCTGAAGACTGCAGTTAACCTCGAACAAGAGTTACTATACTGTCTTACAGTTGGAGCATATAATCTTTGGAGACGTCATTATGTTATTAGTGCCTGTCATTCATTCAGACAAATAAATACTAAACTGCAGACTAACTCTTCCACCCACATGGATGGCTTCCCACCCACTGGGTGCTGAGGAGACCGTTTCAATAGGTGATCCCCAGTCCTGGGGGGCTGAAGACGAAAGGCTGGCTCAGCTGCTGGGCTCTGCCCTCCAAAAGCAGGCCGCCTGTGCTTCCTGTCCGCGTGCAGTGACTCTGGGGCTCCCGGCCCTGCAGCCCCCGTGGTCGGAGGGGTTTCCGGGCAAACGGGCCGGGGGACTGGTCCTGCCTACCAGCCACGATGACGGGAAGAGCGCTGTCCCTTTGTGGCTACAGGGCACGGGGGCTTCAGAGCACAGCTTCTCTGCATCCAAACACCACTTTGCAGGGATAGCCAGAGCTCCGTGGCTGGTCACAGCCCTCTCTCAGAGCACAGTTGCTTTGGCAAAAGAAAAGGGTGGGCTTGATGCTCCTTCATGAGCTACAGTCGCCTGCAGAAATTTGCTTCATTGAAGGCACTCCTCAGTTGAGCCCTTGGCTGACCCTCAGGAACTGTCCAACGGCCTTCTTGGTAGAAAGTTTATTCATTTAGGAAAGAGAGAAACTTCTGAAAGTGAAAAAGCCCTCTGCTGGCAAGGCAAACTACAGCATGAAGAAGCAAGCCGTGATCTGGAAGGGTGAAAGAGCACTAGCAGCAGCAGATGCAACTAAGCCAGACCCATGACGCTCAAGGGTCTATGCTGGGACCACGACTACTGAATATCTTCCTTAGTGACATAGCTGTGGGATTGAGTGCACCCTCAGCAAGTCTGCAGATGCCACCAAGCTGAGTGCTTGGAATTTGAGGGTTCTTTGGACAGTGCAGAGTCCAGCTCCCGCGGGACCGGGAAGGGTGAGATTCCCATCTCTTTGCATGCTGCTGGCGCTCTTTCCTTCCGTAGCATGTGTCTTGCCCCGAGCAAAGGCAGGACAGGCTGCTCTGCGACGCTGCCCAGTGCGCTGGCACCTGCCCTCCAGTGCGCCAGCACCTGCCCTCCAGTGCGCCGGCACCTGCACTCCAGTGCACCCTGCTTTTCTGGATGGCTCATGGCTACCCTTTTTGAGGGCTTCTTCAGCCCTTCGGGGCCTCCTTGTTGCTCTGGTGTGGGGGCTTGGGCTGATGGGACCTTTGCTCCTTGTGCGGGTAACGGTCTCCTCTTTCTCTCTGCCTGCAGGGCTCTCTCCTGGCGCTGCTGTTTGCCTATCTGTTGCTCCTGGAGCTGTGCTTGGGGTCCCCATGGGACAGTGGGGCCCCTGGGGGTTGGGCAGAGCATTTGGGAAGCCGATCGGCATGGCTGGTGAAGTCTTCCGGGACGGCGAGTGTGCCTGGGAGGATGCATTTGCAAGGCCCATCGTGTCTTTGCACCTGCAAGCCCCTGCACCACGTGCTCTTGCGGTCCTCCTCTGTGGATCCTGGTGTGGTGAAAGAGGTCCATCCCAGTGGCTCTAGGGGATAGGAGGGGCCAAGTGTTGCCTTGTGAACCAAAGCTTCGGGTTGCTTGCCCCTGTGGCCTGGGCTGGACCTCTCCAGCCCTGCGCCGAGTGTGCGAAGCCCCTTCAGCATTAATGGCCGCTTTGGCCGTAATAACCCCGGCTGCCAAGAGGTTGTCCGTGGCCAGCTGACGGGGGGCTGAGTTGACGTAGGCAGGCGGGCATGTCAGCGCAGCAGCCTCAGGTGCCCAGTGGGGCTGCCCTGCCCGTGCTGGGGCCAGACGTGGGTGGGGCTGCGAGGTGGCGGGAGCCCTGTGTGACACGGCGCGGCATCACAGGGGGACACCCGCATCACAGCGATGGCTCCCTAACCCCAGCGTGCCCCCGGGCCACACTCCCTGGAGAGGCCTGGGCAGCGCCAGGGCTGCTCTTGCCAGCGCTCTGCTCCGCAGCAGCTGTCCTGCTGCCAGGAGGAGGCGAGGGGAGGCCCTCGGGAGAGCGTTGGAGACGCCGCTTGGGGAAGTGGCGAGGAGGAGGAGGAGGCGGAGGGAGAGAGGAGCAGAGGGGTTTTGTAGCAGGACAAGCAGCTCTTACCCAGCTGCTGCAGTGCAGTGCAGGGGGGCAAAGATGATGAAGTACCTGCTCTTTAACCCCTTGGGGCCCGAGCAGCTCCCAACACTCAAGGAGCTCACCACCAGCGGTAAGGCTCCGGGGGACCCTTGCAGGAGCGCTGTCGGAGCCAAGATGAAGTGGAGTTGAGCTGTGGAAACCCTGAGGCTGGGGCTGGGGCTGTAGCGGGCATCTTCTGGAGGGGACCGGCGGCTGCAAGGAGAGCCCAGCCTGATGGGGCCTTGGGGCTCCAGGGTGGCTTTGGTAGGCCAGGCCTCTAGCCGCTGCCCATCTCAAGGGGCGGGATCCCCTTCCCCGAAACACTACTGACGCCTGCCTTTCCTCCCCAGGCCCGTCCTGGGCACAGGGCAGGCTTCTTGGCGGCTGGGGGCGCTCAAGAACGCAGCCGGGCAGCCCCAGCGGTGTGAGTGTTTGTTCAGGGCGAGGGGAGGCTTGAGCGCACTCCACTGTTGGCTCCGTGGCTAGGGGGGTGCTGGATGGTTGGCCGTTGCCGACGCGGAGCATGGCATGCTTTTCCTTTGCTTTCCAGAAATCTGCAAAGTCTGGGCTGGCGCATCTAGGTACATCTGGAGACAGCTCTTGCAGAAGAGGGTGAGCCTTGCCTCCCGCCTGTGCCCCATCCTGGCCCCCTGGGCTTCCGCAGCAGGGCACAAAGCACCATCGCCAGGGCCACACGCGTCATCTGCCAGCCTTCCTGCCTCTGTGCAGCCCTGCCAATGCTCCCTCTTCTTGCTTGCGTTTTCAGGCGGTGGAGATCGGAGTTGGGACATTTGCAATTGTCCCAGCACGTGCCACGGTGGGAGAGGACAAGGTTTTGCCTGTTGAGAGACCCGTGTTCCAGCCGTGCAGGTTTCTCAAGAAATTTTACAAGCTCAAGTGTGCAAAGACCAAAATTCCCGGTAAGGAGACGGGCGCTTCCCCTGCACAGCCCTTGCATTTGGCTTGGTGCCGACACCCCTGTGACATGGCCGAGCAAAGGCTCTTCCAACGCGGAGAGCGCTGAGCGTGGGCACCCGTACGGCGGCCCAGCACCCTGCCCCTGCCCGGGGAGCCTGCCTCATCTCCACAGCTCGCCCTACGCCCCAGCTGGTTGCTCGCAGCGGAAGGCAAAGCTTCTCTTTGCCTTCTCCTGTCCATCAGGTCTGCTCTGCAGATGTGGCCGAAGCCGGAAGGGGAGCGTGCTCTGGCAGAGCGTTGCCCGAGGCCTGGGCGCTGATGGCACCTGGTCTCGGGGTTGGCCGGACTGCGGTGAGAGTGACTTGGTTGCTTTGCGCTTGTTGCCTAGATGAGACACCATTCGTTCAGCTGGACTTGGAGCAGATTGCCGCAGACATCCGCTTCCGCCGAGAAATCGTGGAGCAGTGCATACACGAGACCCTGCTTTTCTTTGCTGGGGCCCTCCGAGACAACAAGGAGGTGGAATTCTCCTTCCAGGGCATTGGCATTCTTGCTGTGCGAAGAAAAGCGGTCAGCATGACCTTCTTTGATGACTGCCTGCTGGAGCTGGATGGCACCGGGAACATGCTGGCCGCTCTTCTCGGGGTGAGCCTGTCATTTCTGCTTTTGGAGAGGCAGCCTTTGTGTCTTTGAGCAGCGAGACAGCTTGCCGCCTTTGTGAGCAAGGAGCACGTGTCCTGGGCGTCTGCTGACGTGCCGTCTCTGTCCCCTTGCAGGACTCCAAGATGAGGGGTATCGTGGCCTTCCCGGGCAAAAACAACTTTAGTCGTCTCAGTCGGGACGGGGTCATCACGCTGCCAAGGTGAGCAGGATGGCTTCTGCAGCCCCTGGCTGGTCAAGGGAGCAGCCTCTTGCCGAGGCTCCTCTCCTGCCAAACTCAGGCAAGAGCAGCTCCTTCCCAGGAGAGATTCCCGGTCCACCCGCCGCTCGCTCCTCCTCGGCTTGGAGGGTGCAGACGAAGGGGCCAGTCTGCTCTCAATGTGCCCTGAGAGAGTGGGAGAGGCGGGAGGGTCTGCAGGGGCAGCAAGGAGGGCATGTGCTGGGATCATCAGCTTTCTGGCAGGAAGGCGAGGGAAGCACCAGCAGAGGCTGATGGAGACCGTGGGGCCCCCTCAGGTCCCACAGAGAGCTGCGTCCTCCAAAGACTTGGCAGCGTCTCCCACAGATGCCTGCCAGCACTTATGAGCGTCGGCCCCCAAGGGAGCGTGGTGCCCTTTTGCCCAGCTGGCGCCTTCTTGTTTCCAGGTTTGCAGTTGAGACCCAACACCGAGCATCGGCCCCTGCGATTTCTCTGAAGCCCAGGAGAGAGCCGGCGCCTTGGGGCGGAGGTGCCCGCAGAGGTAGCGTCCCAGCTGAGTGCTGGCGGGGGGCTGTGGGTGCTGCTCTCGTCCTCGTGAGGGCAGGAGAGCCAAGGTCACTGTGCGAGGCGTGGGAGAGGAGAAGGCAGCTCTGCGAGCCTGCACACCCACCCTAGGACATGCGAGGCGATCCGTTCTGGAAGAGGCTCTGAGCTGGACAGCTCCGCGCTGTGAAAGGGCGCCGAGGGCTCTGCGTCCCGCTTTGCCCTGGGGGCTGCCTTCCAGCAGCTCTGCCTGGAGCTGTCAGCAAGGCCAGGCTGGGCCGGGCCTGCGTTGCTTTTGCAAGCCATGTGTTTGGATCTGAGGAGGAAAACTCTTCTGTGCTGGGGTAGTTGCCCCTGCCCAGCAGGCCCCTGGGGTTCCCCAGCGCCTCCCAGTTGCTCCCAGTGGTGGGTCCTGCTGCCGGCAGAGGTGCGAGAGACAGCAGGAGAAAAACCGTGGCCTGGGGAGGCGGGAGGGAGGCTCTGTAGGAGTTCAGCGCTGGAGCAGATCCAGTGTGGGCAAGGGATAAGGACCTCCCTGGAAGCGTGGCTCCCAGGGGTGGCAAGGACTGTGGGCGAGCCTTGCACGGCACGACCGAGCAGCTCTGCCGCTCACGCTGGCCTGCCTGGTCCTAAAGACACCGTTGTGCTGTTCTCTTGCCTCCCGCTTGCAGTGAGCGTGCTGGATCCGGTGTTCCTGGCTCAGCGGAGGGTTTCTCTAGCCAGGCAGCTGGCAAAGGCGGGCGAGTGGGCTAAAGCCAAGGAAGCTGGCCGAGCCAGGTGAGCCTCCTGGAGGAGCGATGTGGCTGGGGGCGTGGGGGCATGCTGTGCCCTTGTTGTAGTGGGAGTGAGCTCTTTCCCTTGGCCGGGGTGCCCGTGCTGATGCCAAAAGGCCCCAGAGACCTTGTCCTGCTGGACACGTGGTCCTCCTGCCGAACCTGCCCCGGCGCCAGCTGCGAGCTCGTCCCAGGGCACCCGGCTTAGACTGGGCTCCCACAAGCTCAGCCTGCTGTGCCTCTTTAGATTCCTGCCAGTACTCCAGGAGAAGTCCCGGGAGGAGCTGAAGCAGCCCAGACCTCCAGCTCGGCCGCAGTTGCAGCTCCCTGCGTGTGTTCCGCAGCCCTCAGGAATGGTACGCCCTAGGGATCTGCCAGCCCTGTGTCACATTTCGGGCTGTGGGCTGGGGCAGAAGAGGCAGCCAGAGCTGCCCACCGTGCCAGCCCTCCTGCCCTGCCCAAGCCCGAGGAGACTAACGCTGCCTGTGTGGTGTGTGCGTGGCTTCCAGGGAACGAGCTCCCTCCGCACTGAGAGGGCAGAAAAACGGCTCCGGCTGCTGACGGCATCCAAGCGCCAAGAGATGGAAGTGGAAGTGTGGCGCCAGTACCATGCCAACAGAACGGGGCAGAATGTGGAGCGAGGCCAGGTATGGCATGCACTTCACAGCCCCCAGGAAAAGGGCATTTCCCCTTCCTGCTCCCTGGGAGGGCAGCAGGGAAGGTCTCCCAGCACAGGCACGGCAGCTGTGCTGTGGCCAGTTGGCCAGGCAGGGCTCTTCTCTCTGCCCACTGCCCTGCACACTGCCCTGCCAGAGGAGCTGTCCCTAAAGCCCCTGGCCGAAGCGTGCCGTTGGCTGTGGCACGGGCAGTCTGTCTTGTGCCTGTACCTCTCTGCGAGGGGTCAGCAGCACTGCCCTGAAGAGCAAGCCAAGCCTGTGCAAGTCACACGCCTCGGCTGAAGCCTTGGGAGCAGCCCCAGCTATTGGCGGCAGTGCTTTAGGAGAGTCTCTTCTGCCTCTGCAGAGCCCCTGCCGCCATGTGTTTGAGGATCCCTATCGCCCTCCCCACCTCCTGAGGAAGGCCTATGCCGAGAAGCTGAAGGAGAGGCTCCAGGAGAAGGAGAGGTGCCACAGCCCTGCAAGGCAGAGAGCATCAGAGGGGCAGGCAGAGCTGCCCCTCCCGAGGAGCGCATGGGGAGAGTAAGTGTGTGCCGGCTCCTGCAGAGGCCGGGGAAAGCCTTGGCCGGCTCCCACCACTGTGGAGGTGTCCGGGCTGAAGACGAGAGGCTGGCTCAGCTGCCGGGCTCTGCCTTCCCAAAGCGGGCAGCCCGTGCTTGCCCTCCCCGCGCAGCGACTGCCGCGCACCCGGCCCTCAGCTGCGATGCCCGCTCTGTCCTGGGTCTCGGCCCTGCCCGGCTTCGCCCCCAGCTGATCTGCACTCTTCTCGCTGCAGATTGGCCGGGGCACGGGGGCCCAGGAGCCCCCACGCAGAGCAGCGGGCTGGCCTCGGCAGCACCTCCAAGAACTGCTGGCCTGAGCCAGGCTTTGGGGCGTTGCGGGCCTTTCTCCCCGGCCACAGAGCTGAGGCCCTTTCTTCTGTGTCCTTTAGCAAGGGGGAGAAGAGGAGGCTGTTGGAGCGCCGTGGGAAGGCCCAGGGACTGCCAGCCACGCCAGGAAGCTGCGAGCAGCCCCAGAGAGTGCAGCGGCAGAGGCCTGAGCCGTCATGGCGGCCGCCCTTTGCAGGGGGAGAGCTGTCAGCAACGGGTGGCAGGGTCGAGGAGTGCCTTCGCAAAGGGAAACGTGCCAAATAAAGGCTGCTGGTGCCTGTGGCCAGCCGGAGTGACCATGCTGCTGCCTGCATTGCCTTTCTCTGCGGCCAAGGGGACAGGAGGGGCCCTGCAGCCCCCTGGTCAGAGGGGTTTCCGGGCAAACGGGCCAGGGGCACTGGTCCTGCCAGCCAGTCTTGACAGGCCGTGCGACCAGAAGAGCAGCGTCTCTGCCGGGGCACGTGGCATGGGGGCTGCTGGGAGCTGAGGGTGGGGCTCATGCCGTGGCCTCGCTGGTGTGTGCGTTGTCCCCGTGCCACTGTCGTCCTGGGCTGTTGAGTGGAGACCCTGTGTTACGAAAGGCTTTGTCGTCCTGTTAGCAAGGGCCTGCACTTCAGTAGTGACTGGGAAGGCAGCACTGACGGGGAAGGCTCGCGTTAACTCTTCACAAGGGACTAGGCTGTAAGGAGCCAGAGCGTGCTGCTCCCAGTGCCAGGCCCAGGAAGTTGCTGGCGTGTTTCCTACCGGCAGAGGAAAAGTGAGAGATGAGGAAAGAGGAAGTGTGGGCCCGCTCCTACAGAGGCTGCGAAAAGCTTTGGGCGGCTCTGAGGCCTGGAGGTGTCCAGGCTTCCCTAGGCTATGCAGCTCGGTGTCCTCCAGCTCCTGGGCTTAGAGGCCACCTCCGGGGGCCCCTCGGCAGCCCCACGCATGTCCTCAGGGCAAGGCTGTGGGTCCAAAAGGCGAGGGGGGCCCTGCGTGTGTGACTGCGTGCGTCTGCGTGTGCACGTGCAGGCACGGGGTGCTGCAAGAGGCAGGCAGCATGCCAGCCAAAGCACGACAGAACCGTGTGCCTGGCGTCCCCCTGCCCTGCCCTGCCCATCTGTATATATGCTCACTGACGGTAACTCCTGGGGAAAGCAGCTCTTTCCCTGATGCCCCTTGCGGGCTCGGAGCCGGTTCCAGCATCTGGCCTCGAACCAGGCGCCCTGTCCCATCCACGTGGGTGGCCACCCACCCCCTGGGTGCTGAGGAGAGTGTTCCATAAGGGAACAGCTTCCTTAGTGATATTATTTAATTTTATGGAAGTGTCCATGAAGATTTGTTTTCTATCCATAAAGAAACCCTTAGAGATTTTTATTAAAATTACATCCAAACCAAAAATTTTCCAGAACTTTACACAAGAATTTCAGTTGAAGGTAAATTGCTCCCCCTCTCCCCCGGCTCCGAGTGAAAAGAACACGGGAGAGTAACACTATACCATGATATTCTGGAGAACAAAGGGCGTTCCCACTCTCTGTTTTGTATCTCTTGCTACTAATTTGGTTGTGGTATTTAATTAGACAAATCTCTTTTGAGGTGATTAATAACAAAAGTGGGAAAATGATTCTTGGGTTTTTGGGGTTGGGCTTGGGGATTTGTTTGTTTGTTTGTTTCTTGAGCTTCTTAGTCTCTTAACATATAGTGCTAAAGGAGGTTTCTCAGAAGCTTTCAATGGTCATTCAGATGCAAATAGAGGCAGTCAACTACCGATGGAAGACTTCCTCTGTACCTTTCACTGCTTTCAAATCAAGCTATCAGCAGCCTCCAACACACCCAGCAGGCTTCTTTCTTTTCCTGAAAATGTCACTACATTTAGGCTACATTTGGAGGAGTCAGAGGGTGGAAAGTTATAATGGAATGACAAACCCCGGATTAATAGAGAAGGCCCTGTTCATCTCCCACACTTTAAGAGATACTCATTCACCAGTTAAGGTCCTAATTCAAGTTAATTAAGCACATCTGTTGTCCCCAAACTTGGGTTCACTACCCGGTGTGCATCACCCATTTTACACACAGAGGCCAGGTATCTTCTTTTGTTACGTAGATGCGCGGATACCGTGCCTGGTCTAAACCAGCACACCCTTGGTACAAGTTAACAGTTACTTATACACACAATTCAGGCATATTCACTCTTGCTCTCAACATGATTGGTTTACATCTTCCCATCTCATATGCAAAGAGTCACGCGTGCTCAATAGGTATTTTCATGATCTCGTTTCCTCCTTCTTTTGAGTCGGTTGGTTTCCCGAGTGGGTGGTCTTTGAGCCGGTGGTCATGGTCTCCCCCTGCTGGAATTACCTTTTCCCTAGGTCTTCGTTTGGTTGACCAAGAACCAGAAGAGGCTGTTCAATTGGCTTCTATCTTTATGGGGCAATGAGCCCCAGATATAAGAAAGAAACTCCAGAAATTGGAGGGGGGAAGACTCAAGGGATCAGAATAAGCTGCTCGAAGTAGCATGGAGAGTCTATAATAATCGGGAGAAAGAAGAAGAACAGAAAAAGGAGAAAGAAAGGAAAGTTAGGGAAAATAGTCTGCTGGCTGTTTTAACGGGAAGTTTGACGAGAGGCAGAGGAAGGGGACAAGCGAAGGGAAGAGGAGGTTTTAGGAATTCTGGGGAAAGAAGATTTGATAAGTCATTAGGGATGAATCAGTGTGCATACTGTTGGGAAGAGGGGCCTTGGAGAAGAGATTGCCCCAAATCGAAAGCAAGTCAGCAGGAAGCTGTGAGAATGATGACTTTGGATGAATGAAGGGGACCGGAGGGGAGCCCAGCTGAGCCTCTGGTTACAATTAAGCTGGGAGACTCTGCAGTTGAATTTTTAGTAGATACTGGGGCAGCGTATTCTGTTTCGAAGACCTGTAAGGGGAAATTGGGAAATAAAACTGCAAATGTAATTGGAGCGACGGGGAAACAAGAAGAAAGGCCATTCCTAAAACCCCTTAATTTGAAATTTGGAAGTAAGGTAATTACACATGAATTTCTATGTATGCCAGAATGTCCGATGCCCTTGTTGGGACGAGATCTGCTTTCTAAGTTAAATGCACAAATAATTTTTGAAAAAGGGGACATCTATTTAAAAATACCTGAATCAAAGACAGGGGATATATTAATGATACAAGAAAAACCAAAAATGCAAGAAATACCACAAGAGGTAGATGAGGCTGTGATACCTACGATCTGGAACACTGAAATACCTGGAAGATCGAAGGTAGCCCAGCCTGTAAAGGTTGAATGAAAGGAACATGCCAAACCGATAAGAATAAAACAATACCCAATAAAATCAGAAGCTAGGCAAGGAATTAAGAAATTAATTGATAAATTTTTGGAATGTGGAATTTTGAAAGAATGCAAATCCGAATATAATACTCCAGTCTTACCGGTTAGGAAGCCTTCAGGTGAATGCAGATTAGTTCAGGATTTAAGGGCAATAAATCAGATAGTAAAGGACATTCATCCTGTGGTTGTGAATCCATATACCCTTTTAACAACTTTAAGGGAAAGTCATCAGTGGTTTACAGTGCTTGATTTAAAAAAAGATGCTTTCTTTTGTATACCTCTGGAAAAGGAAAGTAGAAAATTGTTTGCCTTTGAGTGGGACAATCCACAAACAGGATGAAGAACATAACTAACATGGACCAGACTACCATAAGGATTTAAGAATAGCCCGACCATCTTCGGCAATCAACTGGCAAAAAAGCTCGAGATGTGGCAACAAAGCAATCCAGAGGTACCTGGTCATCTGCTTTTGCAATACGTGGATGATATACTGATCGCCACCGAGGACAGAGCAACCTGCATAAAGGTAACGAAATGGTGAATGTGGGAGACCATGAATTGATTATAGATGCACTCAGTGTGGTCCAAGATAGCCTATCTTTGGCTCTCAGTTGCATCCAGGCACAACTGTGGGCACAATCAGTGGCTGCTTCCATCATAAGAGAAGGTGAAAAAGACACTCTTCCCACCAAGATTCGAAAAATAATTTGAGATAGTGCCATTAATTTAGAGAAAAACTGCAGTCCTGGTGGAATTTGATAAACTTTACCTACGATCCCGTCACAAGTACAGCCACAACTTTTGTATTAACTATACACAATGCTTGAATATATTTGATTTACCCTGTTATTGCATTAGGATTGAATCACAACGGAACCATACTCTATCCATTTGAGCATAAAGTATAGGCCCAAAAGGTGGGACAGAAGTGGCAAACTGTGGATTTGGAATCTTGTGTTGTATGAGAACAACAAGGGTTCATCTGTGAAGATAATACAATCAGAGGTCAGGATATCTGTTTAGATACTGAACAAAATGTTTGTCATTTTAAGACTCGCCCTGATGAAAACCCCGAAACAGTGATTATATATATTGATAAGGGATGTGTATGTTTGAGAACAGCTTGTGATTTTATATCCATAAATGATGTTACAGATACTAGAAACCACTCAAATTTTTGTGTTTATAATTTCACTGAAATCACGAGATGTGATTTTTCTTATTTAGCCCCAGTCACATCTCACCAGCTTTTGCAATCTAATTATACCTTAATTCAGGAACTGTTGCCTAGACCCATTGGAATGAATCTCACTTTAGTGAAACAATTGCTACAACACCAAGATTTAATCAAAATTTTGAAAAAGGTCAAGGAAAACAGACAAAGAACTTGAATAACTGTGCACCACAATGTGAAAGAGATACATCGTGTTTTAGAGACGGTGGAAAAGGATGCGGAACATAAATGGTGGGACACTCTATTCGGATGGTCACCTACTGCTACAGGCATCCTAAATAAGTTATGCCACCCCATTGTGGTTCTCCTGATATTGATTCTAATCAGTCTTATTCTATCAGTAATATTATATATTATAAATTGGAGGATGATGAACCGTTTATCTCATTTGACATCTGTACTTGAAGCTTATAATATGTTTAACTGATTAAAAATGAAAGTATTGAAATAATTTTCAAAACTTTCAAAGGGGGGAACTGTTGTAAATATTCTGATTTTTTTTAAATCAAAATATATTTTTTATATATATATAGAAAAGGTTAAATTTAATTAATCAATAAATAAGGTAGGATAACCATAGGAACCTCACCAGGGAGTCGCCGTTCCATACTGAGGAACTAACAGTAACGAGATGGAACGATGAAGAATTGAATAGAAAAGTTGTGTTTGAGTCCTGTGACAGTGTGACCTGCTATGCACCAGTGATGCTGCTTGAAAATCCCCTTACCCTCCCCATCTTGATATGAATATCAAGAATGCCAATCGATAGATACTAATAGAAATAACCATTGATTATTCATAGGCATGGAAATTGACAGAAAATTATAAGCTAGAAAGTAGGCCTGGTCCGTAAACCGGGGAAAACTTAGGAAGATTCCAAGAATGGGATTTTGCAACCAACCTGAGCATGCGCAAAGGTTGGGTTCAACCAGAGGACACCATGAGGAAGACTATGGACGACCACCAGAGGACCTTAGACGACCACCTGTGTACCTGAAGGCGCATGCGTCACAAGCATTTACATATATTAATGAGTTCTCGGAAGTTGTATGAATATGTTAATTGTTTCTTGGAAAATATGATGAATACGTATACTTTTGATTGTATATAACTTTGGTAGCGGAGAAGCTAGGCACGCACACTAGGTGGAGCGATCCCCTGTGCGTCCAGCGCTGCCAGAAAGAAGTGCCTGCTCACCTACATACATTGTGTAGATGAGTTTTTATATAACAGATTTGTAACAACCTGAATTGCTTTTTCATTGGCTCCTAACTCTGCAGATCATATTATTTATCCACAGTCATTGTTTTAAGACAGCAAGCTAAGACATAGTTCAAAGGCATTCAGTTTCTAACTAATAGCTAACATAAAGGCATTCAGTTTCTCTTAATCTTTAATGACAACACATCCTTAGTCAGAACCCCAAAAGTAGAAACTTCAATAATATACTCTGGCACGTGTCCAAGCGATGTACCGATTTCTAAAAACAACCCAAGCTTCCTCAGGCTTCTAATAAATTCTTATCGTATTCATTCTACTGTTGTTTGGCTCCAAGTGTATTTGTTGTCTGCTGTAAAACCAAACGAAACCAAACCAAACCAATACAAAGCCAAACAAAACTGTTGTCCCTAAATCTGGGTTCTTCACCCGGTGTGCAAGACACCAATCAACACACCGACTCGAGATATCTGTCTTTATTGCCAGTGTGCGGAATGGGGTGCCAGGCATTTAACATCAGCCAGCCCGCCTCTCAGAAACGCACGGGGTCTTTTATACTGAAGGGTAACAAAGCAAGAATCACGTTACAGTAATGGTACTACACACACTACACACTACACACACTGAGTAGGTTCTTACATACTCTGAAGGGTATTAGACAGATGGTATTGTCATACTATTGTCCCGAAAAGAGGGACCTTTGCCCGGTGTGCAAGCCAATCCACCCAGGGTCGAGGTATTTCTTTATTACGGATTTGCGCAAAGCCGGGAGCTAGGGGATACTTCACAAAGCTAGCTCTGCTCCGTACAAAAACTACAACGTTTCTCTCGTTACGTGATGAGCAGAGACCCGCCTAAGTTTACACTCATTGGATATGGATTAACGCTACCTTCCTTACTGGCTGGTTGCATTTAAATTAGCGCGCATGCCCCTTGAAGGGGGTGTGGTGTGGTGTAAGTGAACTCGGCCTTCAGTTGAGTCGGTGGTCGTGCTCTGCCCCTGCTGTCTTTACCGTTCCCCCAGTTACTGCTGATTTCTGCTGACTTTACACTTGTGTGGCAACTTTTCAGCTTCGTGACCTTCTAGAGCAAGAAGTTCCTCTTTATCAGCCTTCTCTGTTCCTCCTCAAGGGCTTTAAAGACTACCAAAGCATGCAAGTTTGTACAAAATAGCTAGTTTTACAATAGGCCTCTTGGTTTAGCTTATCAACCTCACGACAGTTCTTCCCATACATACCTGGCAAAGGTAAGAGCCTGCCTCCAACCTGTCTGAATTTTGCAGCCCAGCCCGCTCTCTCTCATGAGCGGTGTGCAGGGCAGCTGAATCTGCAAAACTCTACATCAGCAACACCAGCTTCTGTGTACAGCACTGAATTCAAATGCATGCCACTTTCAAGTACAAAGGGACTGCAACTTACTTACGGTTTACTCCCAGAAGAAAGTCACGCTCTGTTGCAGAATATTCTAACTCTGGGAAGTGAAAGGAGAAAGGAACAACTTGGGGGAGCGTCCTGTTTCACCGAAAAAATGTATAAGGGAGTTAATAACTCCAGGTGGTAAATATTTTTCCCATATCAAAAAGAAGGAAAACCAAACGGAACTGTTAACTGACTCACTTTCCTGAGGCCATACTTTACAATATAGCTTAATTAACATGTTCCTCCTTTTCCGCTCTTGTTTGGGCTGATCTGTAGATTAACAGTTCACAGCACAGACCACTTTCTCTGATCTGCCCTGTGCTAGCATGAATGCCTGCAAACGTGCATGTCAAAGATTTTTCCAGGTTGGTCATTAACTCGGTGAGGAAAAGAGCTGTGGGGCTCCAGGGCTCACTGAAGCAGAATTCCGTATAGGACACTCAAGCTGCAGTCTTTTTCAGCCAGAAAAAGATGTACTTGGGGGGTGGGCAGGAAAGGCAGGGCCGTTCGGTGGACAGGCAGGGCCCTCAGCCAATGAAAGGCCTCGGTCCAGGGAAGTTTCTAGAGCGCTGACCATATACGACCACGGCTCCGGTCCGACTCGGGTATAAATGGAGCCCCCTCGGGGGAGTGCGGAGTGTGGAGTGTCCGCGGGGGTGTGGGTGCTGCCCAGGGCACCTCCTCGAGGTGGAGAGCCCTCACCTTGTAGGTGAGCGAGTGTGCACGTTGCGAATCCTCATTTCTGCAGCCAGCTGTGCGGTGTCAGTTCCTCACACATCATCCTGAACCTGTGGTTTCGCTGACGTGGTCAGGGTGTTGAACGAGTTGAGAAGCCTCAGTTCGGGTTAGGTTTTCTGCTGAGCAATTTTGGTTTAAATAGAAGTTGGCGTTTGTTACCTCCCTGTGTTGATTTTGTGAGCCTCTGTGACATTTAAATTGGTGTGCCTCTGCACCATCGCAACCAGGGAAAGAGGAAATCCTGGTAAGCACAGCCTCAGATGCAGGCAAGCTGGAGGAGAAACTCTGCTGAATGCAGAAACGGTCAGGGCGCATTTCGTACCCGTTCTGTGTTTACCTTGGTCTCAACATAAAGGACGTGAAAAGTAAGAGGGAAGAGGAACAATCCTTGAAACGCCCACGTAGCTGCTTAACTGGAATCGCCATTGGGAATGGGAAGTGGCTTAGCTCAGTTTTCCCGAGTTTCACTCCTCCAGGGGGGCTTCCTGGACGACTGGGCAAAGATTCTCCTAGAGGGACGGCTGTAGCAGCGGCCTCCAGACTTCATTGATGGTGCACCCAATTCAGGAGAAAAATTCCGAGCGTCCCCCCTCTATGTACATACATTTATTTCTTTACAAATTGTGTACGAGCACTACTGAAGTGCTAGTATTTCCTTCCCGCACCCTACTTTGGACACGACGGGACTAGAGGACCGCAAATACACCCAGCGGAGATGCAGCTGTCGCACCAGGGCTATGTCACGCACCTGTGCGGTCAATCCACCCCTGCGAGCCAAACAAGAACCGGTCAAGATAACCCAAGTTCTCAGTGGGGATCAGTTTTATTTCATACTTGTCACTCTGACTTCTCCTGACAGGATTTTGTAGTGCCAGAGATGGCAAAGGTACTCGCATGGAAAGCTGCACAGAGGTGAAGCTGTGCAACACAGCTCTCCTGTAAGACAATGCCAGTGCTTGCAAAATGTTCTGAACATTTGCAAAGCATTTGGAAGGTGCTACTCATCTGAAAAGACCTCTTGCCTTAAATGCCTGCATCAGGTTAAAAAGTGAATGAGGATCCCGCAAGCCCTAGCTGGCTCTTTGTTTAGTAAATGCTTAGCTTAAAATGAGGCGTGGTGTCAAGTGCCTGTCTGAACCATGGTCCTGCTGCTCAGCAGTGTCCAGTATTCACCCAATCTCAACATAAGGCAGAAAAAGAGAGTTGAAAAGGGTCATCCTTCTTTTAGGCATGTGCTTCATGAAACTGAAAATGCCTCCCTTTAACTTCCTTTGCTCTTACGGAACACAAGGCGCTCTGGAAAGCATTTTCCACGTAAGATAGAGAGGCGAAAGCAGGAGCATAGCCCCATTCAATCAGCTGGAAGCTTTTCTTGGGAAGGTAGTTAATTGTCACAATTTGGCTTGAGAAAGACACCAATCACAACTTCCTCTCTCCCTAGAGTACCAACTGAAAAGCCAAATAACTGTGTTTTGCTATTATTATTCTTTTCATAATTGCCATTATCCTTATTGCTGTTTACCTTTGCTCTTTCTCTGTCACGACCACTCTTGTGCCTTAGTACTTCTTGTCTGCTATTTCCAAAGAGATCTGAAGCAGTCTTCAAAACTGCTTGAAACAAAATTGCAAGAGACCTGAAATGGTCATCTCCGTTTTGCGTTCCATTTCCAAGACAAATTCAGCTCTACTTAGCGACTCCCAGTAGAAATGTTTGTAACCTCTTCAAATGAGGTATCTGATGAACATCAAAACGAGCTTTTAAAAATGAAGGGGGAAAAGGAGGGGGACACACGATGGGACTGTTGTTTTGGGTTTTAACCCTTACTGGATGTGTCTAGATTATGTATTTCCATGGCACTCACCAGTTTAGTATCTGCTTACTTGGCAAAGCGTAACGTTTTCTCCTTGTCCAACCTCAGCGGGATGAGGCAGTACAGTGCAACATCCCGAGCGGTGCAGAGAAACGCAGGCTGAAACGCAGATTGTCCACAGTAGTTCTCTCTGGATCAATGGATAAACTACAGTTGTGAGGGATCTTTGCAGAAGACTAATTGTCTTGATCCAGGGCTTGCTAATAGTCTGGAGAGTGAATTCTGTCCATTTAACCATTTTGGTAAGAAGAGTTCAAAGCAACTTTGTGTGTCTCACACCGCCCCGCCAGCGAGTAGGCTGGGGGTGGGCAAGAAAAGCTAGGCTTTGGAGTGTGTTACTCTTCACCTCTTTTCCTGCCCTTTGCTTTTTCCTGGGGGAGCAGCGAGGCGTACCTCCCGAGCTGTTCCCTTGCTGCCGTTCTGCACGGCACCTGTGTGAGG